>NW_018743977.1:2561885-3161885 GCF_001683475.1 Chenopodium quinoa | reverse complement strand
TCAGCTCTGTGTCTGAACTCTCAATGATAAGGAAGGTGCTCCGACAGTCCTTCCATTTGTTTGCTTTACCTCTCGTCATGAGGTAACCCCTGTGGCTCGTCAATTGATACCAGCCGGTACCGCCTGCCTTAGGGGTCCGGCTGAGGTAGTTCATGTGGGCGAAAGCCTCGAAGCTCGGCTCCACCCCGTGCAGTTCGCACCCAGCCACATAGCCGAGTACGTTGACCCAGGAGTTCAGGGCTAACTGCCATAACCCCAACTCATACCCATCCAAGATCCGCTGAACAGCCGGATGTAGTGGGAAGCGCAGCCCATGCCTTGATGGCCGCCTCGTAGCAGCCAAAGCAGGCGCCATCATAACTGGTACCAGCCGGCCTGACGACTGTGTCTTCTAGATCCGGCACGAACACTAAAAAGCCGGGGCCCATTGTGTGGTTTGCGATAAAGCTCTCCATTTTCTCTTGCATGGCCGTGATCCGGCCCCGAGGTACCGTGCAGTAGTAGGGGGTATTTTGCTCTCGGTGAGAGGCGAATGGCTCCGCCCAATCGTCCCCCTTCTCAACTGCGTGAGAAAGCCTCGCCTCTTGTAGGCGACTGTTTTTCTCTTCTGTGTCCAGGGAAGCATGGCCAGAAGAGTTAGACTCGGAATCGTCCTCTGACGAGTCCGAAGAGGACGACTCCTCCCCTCTTCCGGAGGGGCCCGCCTCCTCTCCTTTAAAAGGAGCAGGAGAGAATGAAGAATTGTCAACTGTAAAATGGGAAGGGGTCACTTTGATTCCTCCCTCAGAACTGCCGGCTTTCAAGCCGCTTTGTTTCACTTCCACATCTTGCGCCTGGTCAGATGTTTCACTAATCGGCACCCTGTGGGAGGAGCCGTCTGAGTTTGTGATCTGGCCATCATGCTCTACATAGACACAGATACAGTCGGACTTTGTATAAAGGGCAAAGATGGGTCCAGAAAAGGGCAGGCGACACTCCTAGTCCTAGATTCAGCCGTCCCCGGTGACCGGCTGATCACTAACCTAAGTCGTGTCGTGTGCTTCCGTGTTGCCATTTCAAAAAAGAATAAAGTAAAGAGAAAATTAAGAGTAAGAGAACCGACGGTTACCTGAACGAGTGACAATTGATGAAGTTCTGAAAATCCTTTGCAGTCGGCTTGTCAGAGCAGGCGGTAAGCAGAAAGGGTCCAAAACGTCAGAGCAAGTTCAGGGGTCCGAATGTTCTCTCACAAAGTTTTCAAGTGTGAAAATGACCGAAGTCAACACTCCTTTGTATAGGCGAAGGGTCACTTCCAGAATTCAAAATTTTGGCGGGAGAATCTCTCGTCCTCTCGCCGAGTGACACCTGTAGCAGGCCGCCGCCTGTTACAGGGCGATACCTGTCACAGGTAACACGTGACCAGTCACGTGCCACTTGTGAGGGGCAAATGATTAGGGGATTTTTCCCCACTAATCACCATCTGACAAGTGGACCAATCAGGTTCCGCCATGTGTCCGTCACATGGGCCAATAGGAGCCTGCCACGTGTCAAGAAATGATCCGTCCACTATGGACCAATTACGACACGACACGTGTCCTTCCCATGACACCTAGGATAACCGGTCACCTAGGCCCAACTTCCGAGGGAAGCCCAATCAGCCCAAGGTTAACCTAAACCTAGATTGGCACGTTTCCCGAGGTTATAAATACCTCCCTTAATCCTCATTAAGGGAGGGGACGCAAAAAACGCAGATTACACACATTAAACACTCTCACCTAGAGAGACCCAATCACTTTAATTTTCGCATTAATTACTCCTTAATCAAGTACTAACTTGACCGTTGGAGGCGGAGCTCCCACCACAAGGAGTCTCCGTTGTTTTGCAGGTACAGGCGTCCGGTTCCAGTCTCGGAATTGTAACTCTCCCGCAGGACATCAGAAAACCCCGAAACACTTTTCACAATTCTTTTATTTAAGTAAAAGTAATTGTTTTTGTGAATAAGTAAAAGCTTAAGTTCAAAAATGCTATTCAATAAAGTGATTCTTTATTACTTAGTAATATTTTAAGGAACAAAGAATTCCAAAAAATATGGGTATTTAGAACTGTAGATGAATCACTTTTCAAATTTAGAATATACCCTGAATTTTATATTTGTAAAATGCGGTACTATTAGCTATTCAAAAATTCTACTACGGTCATCCTTAAAGTGATCATGACTATTTTTAAATCCTATTGGTTGATTTTTCCTCTTTTTTAAATGCTTGGTCAAACCTCTTTTATATTATTTATTTTCTATTCTTAATACTTTTTCTTTTTTCTATTATTGAAAATCTATTTTTTATTTTCATAATTATTTTATTAAAATCACTTTTTAATAAAGTAGAAAAATAAGATTTATTTAAAAAAAATTAAAATCAAATTATTGTTCTTCATTGTTCTTCAATGTTGTTCAACGTTCTTCAATGTTATTCATCCATGGATGAAAATTAACCACTAATTCATGATCTTTGTCCCTTTAATTCACTCACACATCGATGAATAATGAACATATGCCCCGATCACACACCATCTGCGATCTTTTTTTTGTTTTTGAAAATCAGGGTTCGTGCGAATTTGAATTGCTTCTTAATCCTAGAATAATACATTTTAATTGGACAATCTTAAATTTTCATTTTTTTCGATAATCTAGGGTTGTTAGGTAAATCTAGGATAAAATTGTAAAATATTTTCTTCAAAACCCTGTTTGATCCAAAAAGGCGTAGATGGAATTTTAAATCTTGTTTTGTATATGCATTTACCAATATACTAATAGGACATTACCTATAACAAACACTTTTTTTTGTTTATTCATCTAGCTATAACCATAAAGAGTTTTGTAATCATATTGAATGCTATGATTAGGACTTTTGTGATTATATATATATATATATATATGTTATCATCAAACAATTTTCATTAGATTATCAATGCAAATTCAATTTAGCTATTAATAATTGATCTGAATTACAATGAAGACTTTAACATGACTATTATCAATAGAAGTTTATGACTGTATACATCATATGTCATTACATTCTGAAACGATATATGCCAAGCTTATGTCATGAAGTATTTATTTAGAAAAGTGATTCAACTAATTAAATATATATCAACGAACAAGGACCTATGAATTATTCATTTAATCTGGCATTAGCGTGATTTTTGAGAATTTTAAAAATAATACTATAATATTGTATTCCAAAAATATATTAATCAACAATTGTATATATGGGTAACTTAACAATTGAAGTCTAAATGTCTTTTAATATTTTACAAAAGATTGTCAGACCAAACTTTTGTTACATACAAATCTTACAATATGACAAGTTAAACAATCACACCTTCAATAAATCAAGTTATTATAATTAATTACTTATCATCATAAATTGTATTTCATGTGTATTGGTACTATCTCAATAAATATATAATGAAGGATGGGATAATCAAGAGTTTAAGAATTCAAAGAGACAAAGCCTTAATCAAATATTAAGGTGAGTTAACAACCTCATAAACAAGGGAGTTAAGTGGGGAGTTAAAGGAAGAAGAAATGAAAAGGTTGGATGATAAAACATCATCTAGACCCCCACCGCCCGACAGGGCATGCTTCGCCCTGTAGGGCATGGAGGAGAAGGCACACTTTTGCCTTCTAGCAATCCGGGTGCTCTCGCGCCTGACAGGTGTAGACACTTAAAAATGTCTCCTTAAAACCAAACCTGATGATGTACAAACTTTCACCGCCATTATTGTTCGGGTTGAGTATTTTATCTCAGGATTGCTTAAAATCCATATTCAGTCAAACACAGTCTACAAATCGGTCCACAAATCAGTCCAAGTATTTAGTCAAAGCATAGTCCAGCCCTGATTTTAGCCCAAACCATTTTTAATCCATTTCATTTATTTATTAATTAAGCCCGATTAATATATATTAAAACCCTATACCCGAAATAGATACAGAATAGTTGAAACGACGCCTAATTATCCCGTACTTGATGTAAAATAAAAGATAAAAATGAATTTAGACGGAATTCCAAAAACACAATTGTCGCGCCACAGCGGCTTCTGCCGCACCACGGTAATTTCTGACACGCAACGGCAATCCCTACCATGCAACGACAATCTTTGTCGTGCCACGACAATTTCTTTGACCCGATTTTATCTTTTTATGCTGTTTTGACTTTGAAACAAATAAAATTTCGTACCGCACCTTCTCAACATTTCTGTACCCCGGCAATTTCTACCATGCCACGGCGATTTCGTCGTGACACGGAAAATTATTCCTCTACGGCGCCTCATTTCTAGGGTTTTGGACCTCACCCCTCACATTTCCTCTATAAATACGAGGCTGATTTCACAGTCTCGAGGCACCAAATAATTCTCTTTTTCTGTTATGCTCTAGCCTAAATACTTGTCTTCCTTATTCTTTCACAATACATTCCCTAAGCACTCCCTGAAGTCCGTATTTTATCCAAAATTATGAACTTAAACCAAGGCGTGAAAGGTAGAAATGTTTGAGGGTTTGGCCCCAAATCAACTTGACTTTCATCTGATTTAATTTCCATTTTATAAATTAATTTTTCTTGAAGTTACTAACGTGTTTATTGTTTTATAGTTGCAAGTAAACACAATCAAAATAAGGAATCATGTTCCTTTTTTTCCTATTTTATTTCTAACGATTTTTATCATGTTTGTCATATATTAATCGTTGTTATTATGGTTAAATTGCTTCCAATGTTATTATTTATTTTATTATAAATATTGATCACCATATTGCACGTTTAAAGGGAATATGTAATTGCAAATCACGCTTAATAAGATAATTTGGACGACCGGTTTAGGATCCTTTTAAATCTTGTTGTTAATTGAAGTGATCAAGATATTTAGAATTATATGTTGCATTAACATTCAACCAATTTATCCTAATATTAGTTTGGAGCAAATTGAATCTTTGTTTGTGTGCCTTTGAGATCGCAGGAAATAATTTTCGCTATAAAAATCGAGTAGATTCTAATACGGGCGAATGTTACTCCATGACTCACTTCGTACCATCATCCCCGATCCTCCTTTCATGGTTCCGAACCATATGGAATTAGTAATCTCCTGGATTATGAATGGGGTGTAACCTTCACGAGTTAATCGTTGTTGCTTGTCGTTGTCCCTTTTCGTGGTTGCCTTTTAATGATCTGTGAATGGTTTACAAGTTCCTTAAAAACTTGTTGGCGGCTCCCTACTTTCCTT
The DNA here is from genome assembly GCF_001683475.1 of Chenopodium quinoa. Lineage (NCBI taxonomy): Eukaryota > Viridiplantae > Streptophyta > Magnoliopsida > Caryophyllales > Amaranthaceae > Chenopodium > Chenopodium quinoa. Next base: position 3,156,632 of record NW_018743977.1, on the reverse strand, counting down.
GTCCTTAATCGTATAATTTCAATTCCCACTTCCTACGAGTGCTAAGCATATTCACAACATGCTTAAGTAGGCGCGCTTCGAATGACGCCTACAATTTGGCGACTCCACTAGGGAGGATTCTTGATTATTTATCAATTTAAGTAATCGGTATTTAATTGAGATGAGTGGATGAGACTTCAAAGATTCTTGAATCATATTCCTGTGATTAATTTGGTATTTTTGCATATGCATTGACATTTTAAAGTAGTATTTAGGTTTGCCTCATAGGAAAAATCGAATAACCTAATTGCGATCGAAAAAACAAAGGCACTATTATGTTTTTATCAGTACCGCGCAACGGCATAATTACTGTGGCACGACACAAAACACTGTGGCACGGCAATCTGCATCGTGGCACGGTATTCCTTGTCGTGGCACGATACTGCTAAAAACACTCCAGTGGTTCTTCTTTTTTCTCGTAATTAGCTTTCTTCTTTTTTAAAAAAAAAAACCGTATGTGTTCTACAACGTTTTAGCCTCAGGAAATATAAGCTCTATCAACCCGAAAACCTTCATGACAATAAGGGTTCATTCGAGTTATTAAATCCATCCAAACCATGGAGTCGAGTTCGATTTCATTACGAACTTGCGGAGCCGCCCGTTGGCATACACCCTCAAGGGAGGTTGCCTTATTAACGCGTCCAAACTCTTAACCATGGTACCCTTTTGACACCCAAGTAAACTTGACCATAGGGAACATAGAACTTGACCTTAGGTTGGGAACTTCATTACATCATTGTGATTACGTGCCCTATGTGTGCATACTTGATTGTTTTAATTCTAACCTTAATGATCGTTCTTTGTGGTTTAAATTTTATGAATAACGAAAGCCAACGGACCTTACTCACTTAGTAATTAGCGCAAACTCTAAAATTGACGAAAAACTGGAAAAATGCACAAATAGAACCTGCAACTGATTACTGCGCCACGACAAAAATGCCGAGCCACGACAATCAGTGCTGTGTCAGGGCAACTTGTACCATACCACCGTACAATTGTTCGTGCCATGACAGTAGTACCGTGACACGGTGCACAAGTTTGAGTCCAGTTAGTCTTGTTTTGGTCTTCCGTGCTATCTTGGTCCTCGCGTCAGTCGTTATGATACTGTTTACATGTCTAGCCATGCGATCATTCCACGAGTCTTATAACATCACTTAATCACTCACGATTCAAGTATAGTCCACACACTTTATTTTTCGACTCAAGTGTTGCACCATGTAGTTTATGATCGTATATTAGGTTCATGCATGCGCCTCCCTTTTCCGTCACAATAAAGAATGAGTGGAGTTTTTCTCATCTGTTTTTCAAAATTCTGTCTTTCCCCCTTTCTTTCCTATATTGAGCAGTGAGTCAAACCATTGAATGAATTTGTTTTATTTCACAGCACTTGGTCAAGGAGTAAGGGTCGATTAGTACGATTGGGTTCACTTCCACAACAACCTCTTAAACCAAAGGGGCGTGCAAGGAAACCTCCATCGTTTCCGCAAAGTCAATCTTCATCGTCTCTAGTTTACTTTTAGTTCATTCCAATGCCCACTAAAGAAGATATTGAGAACATTCACAAATCCATTGAGGCACTTTTCGGCATGATGCAAACCCTCACTACTAAGGTCACTACCATGGAACAAACCAATGTCAGTGTTGTTATAGTTGACAACCTGAAAGAAAAAGTAAGCAAAATTTCTGAAGATTTTACCTACGTGGAACAACCTTCTACTACTTTGGTTGTGAAGGACAAGCACCCTAAAAATTTCTCCACTACTGACATACCAAAGTTCAAACCCACTGACAATCCAATGTTCCATTTGAAGGCTTTCTCTGCAACCATGGCTTTCAAAGGACTAAAGGTGGCACTCTTCCCTACAGTGTTCCCTCTCTCCTTGAAGCATGCTTGTAAACATTTGTTTTATTATCTAGATGCCAAGTACACTGCAACTTGGGATGATGTCATCGAGAACTTTATGAATCGTTACAAATGTAACATTCAAACCAAGACTTCTGAACGTGAGCTCTCCATTCTCAAGTAGAAAGAAAATGAAGGATTCACTGCCTATTTGCATAGGAGGAGATAAACAGCTGCGTAAATGGTTGAACCACTAAAGGAAAAGGAAATGGGTCGTTTCTTTATCCAGAATTTGACTCACAAGTACAGGCAACATCTCAAATTCTTGCATTGAACACTTTCGAAGCTATATATGATATTGTCATTAACATGAAGATGAGATAATAAATACTGCTGGTAGTAACAACAACAATAACACTTGGAAAAACAAGAAGAACGACCTTCCTTCTTATTCGTCTTCTAAGCTCGAAAATACTACCAACAATGTAAGCCAATACGATCTCAATGAAGTGTTAGCTCTTGATGCTCCATTTCCCAAGAAAAGGAGAACTTACACTTCTTTAGGAATGACTTATGATGTCGTTTTTGATTGCCTTTACGGTCAGGGTTTGATCACACCTATTGGACCTTTCCTAGAGCCAAAACCTGAAGGAAGGAGTGCCAAGTGGAATCCTAATGCTCACTGCAAGTTCCACCAAGGATGGGGTCACTCTACTGAACAGTGTTGGAATCTAAAAGATGTCATTCAAGATTTGGTTGATGCAACAAACTTCCTGCCCCTCCAGGCGGCAAGAAGTAATAAAGACAAGGCGCACGAAGAGTCCTTCATGCAAGATTTCATGATTTTTTTTATTATTCAATTCCATTTCCCGTATTATGTGTAGCATAGGTTTTTTCCATTTCTGAGTTTATATGTCTTATGTGTTGTGTTCACTCTTTCCATTAATAACTAGTTGGATTGCCGCGTGCGTACCAACTTTAAATGCAAATATCTAATCAACTTAAGATTAATAGAATGACTAATCACCTGAAAAAGATTTTAGACAACATTAGGATATAATGATATTCTATAAAGATAAATTAGAGTTATAAGTTAAATTTGCTAATGACGGTAAAAGTTTTCAAAGAAATGCTCTTTTTTGTTCATTATATTTTCACTAATTTTAGAAAAATAAGCTCTATTAGAATTAATAAGGTTATGTTTCTTTACATGTTATGTACAAAAATTAAAATATTTTGGCTGAATTTAAATGTTTTTTTATTGCTAAAATTAAAATAATTTTGTTGTACATAAAACTATTTTCACTAAAGAAAAATTATGTTTACTATAAAAATTTATTTTTCACTAATCTGCTATTGGATATGCTCTTTAATGTCAATGAGTTTTACTGATTAACACATTTATTAAATCTTACTAATTTAAGGTGGAGTTATCTTAATTTAACTTATATTATTTTATCTGAAGAGAATTGAACTTAGCTAAATATACATATCTAAACTTATTTTTATTATAATTTGAACTTGGGTAACCCTTATTAAAACTTAATTTTCCTGAGCTTATCATATATAAATTTAGGGCCTATTCTGTTCACCTTGTTTTCACGTATTTCAGATCTAATAATTTAGATAAGTAGAGTTCAGAAAACATAAGTTTTGATAGGGTTACTCAAGTTCAAATTACAAATAAAATAAGTTTTAATAAGTTCAAATGAGTTTAGGTAGAATTTTAGATAATTTCACTTAAATTCAAATAAGTAAAAAACAGGTTGGTGAACAATACACTCATAATTAAACTTGTTTGAATTTATTAGACTTGAAATAAGTGAAAATAAAGTGAATAAACAGATCATTTTTGTAGGAAACTTATTTGCAATCATTCATAATGAAGTCATTCTCATCTGTTGTTCACAAAAAAATTTATTACAAACTTTGTCTCCAAGACAAATAAACATCATCATTCCACACCAAAAATTCTTCCCTAAATGAAAGTCTTATTTTTCTTACAACTAATTTTTCTTGATCACCTTTAATTAATCATATCTCCAAATTGAAAGAATTACACTTCCTCCAATTTATTTTAATCAATACCATCTTTACTTACCACCTTTTTATGCATATTACCATCTTTATTTACCACCTTTTAAAAATTATACATAAGTAAAATGTGATCATATATTATTTTGTTAGAGTATTCATCTCAATATTTAAATTAAACTTATAATAATATAGCAAAATATTATACTCTCTCCACTTCACAATGATCTTTCCATATGGAATTTTTTAACTATTAAAAATGGCAGAAAATCTTCAAAATTCTTCTCTGTATATTAGAGAAAATATAGTCATATGGGATTTAGTTTGATTCGTCTTGCTTAGTGCATTATTAATATCTTATTTTTATAAATTTTTCTAATGAGAGATTGAAGATACTCATGATTAAATACTTACACCTTATTAAAATCTTCAATTCTTTCCAAAATGTAAGAAAAAACTTTCTCCGTGTTTAATAGATGAAATGTTTTCCTTTTTCGCCCATGTTTAAATAAATAAAACGTTTCCTTTATTAGTAAATTCTCTCTATTTTTAATAATATTCTCTCTCTACTTTTTAATAACATTCGACTAACTAATGGTCCCCTCAAAACTCGTTACTCTCTTCGCCCTCCTCAAAACTTACCCCACTACCTATTATTTAATAAATTCAACTAACCTTCCTAAAACTCCGTGAAAGCTAAAACGTTTCATTTATTTAAACATGGAGGGAGTAATCAAGTAAAGTTGTCATTTAATTAGTATTAATATGTACTTTTAGAATTTTTATTAATATGTGGTAAAGAAGCCAAAACTTTTCATTTATTTAAACACGGATGGAGTAATCAAGTAAAGTTAATAGAAAATGTTTATGTATTGATAAATGCGGCAAAAGAAATGAAAATAACCTAAAGGAACAGAAACAATAGTGAAGTATATTTCCTCCGTTCCAATAATATTGCAATAAGGATGAAATTACACATCCCAAAGCACATTTTATATGTTAAATTACGAATCTAACAAGATGCCACATGAGTATATTTTACTTAACGTATAAATCATATTTATGTGGTCAAACAAGAGTAATAAATAGTGCAAAAGTCAAATTGTTACATTGTTTAAAAAAAAATTGTTACAATATTATTAGAAAGGAGAAAGTATAAAATAAACGTCAAGTAATATTAATTACAAAAGTGGTAACTAATGATTTTATAATTGGAAGGGTTGCAAACACAAGCTTGTAAGCTAATTTTCCATAAAAAAATTGTAGTCCTTACTATTAAAGTCTTACGTAGTGCTTTAAAGTTTAATGGTATGAAAGTCTTTATATCTTGCAAGCAATTACATAAAAACATTACACTTTCTCCATTTTTTTAAAAATCGCAACATTTACAAAAGATATTTCGGCCCTTATTTTTGCAAAGGAGCAAAGAAATAGGAACAAAGAGGTACTCAATTATTTTTCCCTTTCTTTTCTACTAATTTTTTGATTCAACCTCATACCCATTTGAATGTAGCAGACAATAGCGGGGCTTATTGTTGTGGGTTTTGTTTATTTTCTAACATATTTTAGATTCGTCTCATTGTATATTTTATTAATATCTACTGTAATTTTTATAATTTTTACATGGCAAATAAAAATGGAGATTAAACTGAAAATATTAGGGAACGAGAATGTATAACACTAATTTCTACTCCGTACCATATCTTTCAATCTTTCATACTCCCTTCGTGTTTAAAATAAGTGTTACATTTTAACAGGCACAAAATTCTAGGCAATTTAATTGACTTAAATAAAAGAAGAGGTAAGTGGGGTATTTAGAGTATTAAAAAATTATAAAAGAAAGATAGGAGGGTTAATATTTTATTGAAAAGTAACAAATGTGAGAGGAAAAAAAAAGTGGTAGCGAGTTTGAGTGGGGACCATGATAGGAGAGATAGATATATTATTAAAATGCAACTTTTTACCAAAAAAAATGTAACACTTATTAAAACATGTTCGTATTTGATAAGTGTAAACTTATTAAAGAACGGAGGGAGTAATATGTAATTTATACTTATTGATAATTAAAGATACTATTGGTCAAAGTTTTGCATCGACATGTGTACCAAGTTATAATACACACTTACAAAAAGAGAAAGGAGTACTGTAGGGAATATTTCAACACTGAATTTTGAGCCCCACTGTGGTCATGCACTCATGGTGGCGTCCAAAGGGAAAGAAGCTAGCGATAAAAGAGTCGCTAACAAGTTTTAGGAACTTGTAAACCGTCCACGGGTGTGAAGGTTACACCCCATTCACGATCACGGAGATCGCTAACTCCATAGTGGTCCGTAACCATGACTGAATATTCGGGGATGATGGTACGAATCCAACCTAAAAGAGATTGAACCCGCCCTAAATCGGCCTCTACTTTATGCTTATGATATTCATGTGCGTTTTCCGATCAATATACATACAACAAGTTAGCCCTAAACCAGCTTAATCTATATTGGTTGACTATTAATGCACAAATAAATCTATTATTGTCGATCACTTGAAATTAAAATCATATTAAGCCCAAAATCAAATTATTAATTATCTTATTAGGCGTGATTTCAAGTATAAATTCCCTTTAAATCTGCAAGAAAAGGCATGATCAAGCAACATATAATAATTGACACAACAATCATCGTCAATATAATCATGATAATATATAGCAAGATCCTAGGCATAATACTAAACGGATTACTAACAAACCCTAGCATGTCACTAAATAATAAAAATCAAAGCTTTAGCCTAAACATGATACTAGAAAGCACGATATTAGAAATATTAAAAAAATACCTTAACATGATACTAGAAATCAAAAAAGCATCCTAACATGATACTAGGAATTAAAATAATATTCTAAGCATGATTCCTATATCAAAATCTAAGAGTAGAGATAGTAGATCTACTCACTTTGATGCCTCGTATCTCTTTCTATCAAAACAATACACACGTTAGTAACTTTAGGAGAGATCAAATCAAACAAATAAATCAAATAAGAATTGAAATAGAGATTAGGGACCAAACCCTCTGATATATAAACCTTTCACGTCGAGGTCGAAGGCAACTTCGAGAAGGGCTTGGAGTATTCAAGTCCTGCAAAGATCATATGGTGTGATATGTTTAGGCTAGGCTTAGAAAGAGAGAGAGAAGCTTATAGCTTATAGAAAGAGGATTAGATGATGATTGTTGGTGATCAAGCTTGTTGATAATTGAAAACGGGGTGAAAACGTCACTATTTATAGGAAAAAACGATGGAAAAGATCAGAATAAGAGTCAAAATCCGACTCGGAGTAAAACGCTTCTCATCGCGTGGCGATGGTTTCATCGCGTCGTGATGCTTATATCGCTGCGCGATATTTGCAGCGCTGTGCGATGCTTTTCAGAAGATAAGATCCGTACGGAATCCGACTTCCAATAAATTTGGGTCAGTCGAATATTCGTACTTATCCTTATTTTATCATAATTAAATCTATTAAAAACACATGTTTTACCCAAAATAAAATTCTTAAACTTTGTCTTTTCAAAAAGAGGATAAATTAGAATTTTCTAGAGGACTCTAGAAGCTAATAATCAATCCTAAGGGATTTAGGACTTAAAACAACTTTCTAGAAAATTCTAGAAACTTATGATAAATCTTAATAGTTTTAGAAATAGAGTTTAGATAAATGGACCCTCCACATGATCATTGGGTCCGCAGCTAAGGCTCGGTTTGGACCCAGTTTAGTATTTTGGCCATAACTTCTTCGTTATAACTCGGATTTGGGCTTATAATATATCGTTGGAAAGATCTTTTCAAACCCCATCCAACTACACAATTATTGGACCCAAATTATGGACCAAAATAAACTGGTTTGGTCGTTTTTATAAAAAGGATACGAAAAGAAGGATTTTCAAAGACACGAAATGAATTATTTTGGGTAAAACATTTAAAGAAAGGTTAGAAATGGTCAACACTAAAGGGAACTTCACGAGACTCTTCAACTCTTCACCTAACTCGATAATCAAAGACGCGAAAGGTATTTATCACTTGGTTTGGTTTTTGGGGAGACACAATCAGGTGTCTACAAGTACTAATGCTCATATGCAGAAAATAAAAAAATAATAAAAAAAAAACAGATTGAAAAATGTACATGATAAACAAAATGTTGCTCCCTTCGATTTATAATGATCTTTCTCTTACAATCATGTGATTATTAAAATGAAATAAAGTCTTTTAAATTTGTCTCTAAGTATAAGAAAAAAAACATATGCAAATGAGGTCTAGTTTGATTCATATCGGTGGGTACAATATTAATATCTAATTTTTATAATTTATGCTAATGTGAAATTATAATAATTAGCGATCAAATAATTACAATCGATATACGTAAATAGGAAGATTTTTGTAAAACAGATAAATTCATACAAAGTACTTCCTCCGTTTTTTTTAATTGCACCTTTGAGATTTTACACTATTTACACAACCTCTTTTGTCCATCTTTTGTGATTTATCCGTAGGGAAAATATAGTCATGTGGGATCTCTTTAGATTCATCTCGACGTTTACTTTTCAATTATCAAATTTTTATAATTTTTACTTAAATATAATTAAATATATTAATGACCAAAGTATTGCATCGACAAGCGTGAAATGACAAATGGTGCAATTTAAAAAAACGGAGGAGGTATATATTAAAAAAAAAAAATATGTATATCCAAATTTTACAATTTTTGTTGATTTGAGATTAAAGATACTTGCTATAAAATATTTACATTGATTACGCATAAACGAGAAGAATATTACGAAATGGAGGTAGTACTTTATACTTCCTCTTTCCTTTTTTATTTGACCAACTTTGACTTGTACACCATTCCCATTTCTCCTTTGACGGTTTTTAAGGGAAAACATATTCGTGTGAAATCTTGTTAAAATCGTTTCAGTACATACTATCATAATATTTAACTTTTATAAATTGTACTTATGGAGAATTATACTTAGTTATTGATATAGTTCTGCGTCAGAGCAAACGTGATAAATGAAATTGGTCAAGTAAAAAAGAATCGAGAAAGTAGTATATATCCATTACAAAAAAAAAAAACCAAGGAAAACCATATTCTTGTGGGATTGTCTCAATAAGTGTTATCATAATGTACAACTTTTATAATTTTTATTTATGGAGTTGATTGTTAGAGCTTTGAATTGACAAGTGTGATAAATGAACAGAAAGTAGTATATATCCATTATTAAAAAAATTCTGTAAGGAAAAAGTATATTTTAGGCCAAAAATTATAATTAGGATATTTTGGATTTTAACACCTTACAAAAGGCTGAAAATGTTTTTTAACACCCCCCAAAAAAAAACTTTTATTTTAACACCTCCCAAAAATATAAAAGTTGGAAGTTAACACCAAAATCCATCTTCCGTTAACAGAACTGTTAGTGGGGCCCACCCCAACGGATATATTTTTAAAAGATCTGTATATAAGAACCATTCTTCCACGATTCTTGCACGATATATAAGAACCATTCTTGCACGATTCTCCCCCAATGAACGAAATCGTTGTTCTTATTGAATAGCAGCAGCGTATTGCATTGTTGCACGATACTTGAAACAATTCTTTCACGATTCTTCCACGATTTTTGAGAAGAGGAACAGATTGAAGCTGCTGAAACAGGTGAGTGCGGTCAATTGTTCGGTTGTTTGGTAATTATGGTTTAAATTCTCTTCAATTATTATTTGCAATTGTTTCGTACTCAGATTAATGGTTGGATTATGTTATGTACGCATCTAAATGCCCAATTGCGAAATTAGGGTTCGTCAGAAATTGAATTTGGGGCTTTTCGTATTATGAAATTAAAAATGAATTTTGTTGCTGTCAATGTTAATTCGTCAGTGTACAAATCTGTAAATGTGACTGTCGATCTAAAATTGATGCAGATTATGTCGTTTGTTAGCTCTTCCCCTCCTGAGGCCAGAAAATGTAAGTGTGGTGTGCCAATGGCCAAGCTCACTAGCTGGACAAGGGAGAATCCAGGCAGGAAGTTCATATCATGTAAGTTTTATGACCCAATAACAGAAACAAGGGGTTGCAAAGCTTTCGAATGGGTTGATCAACCTGATGGAACAGATTGGCAAACAGGGGTTATCAACAACCTGTTGTTGGATAAGAAGCTGCTAAAGGGTGAAGTTAATGAATTGAAAAGGGAAGTTGATGAAATCAGTGGCCAAAGGAGGTGCCTACTTAATGAAGTTGATAATTTGAAGATGAGATGCAAGGCCTTGAACGCTGACAGGAAGAGAATGAACAGGGAGTGCAATGAAGGGAAGGTGTCTTCAATCAGCTGTTTTGGTTGGGTGGGCATGGCCATTTGTATAGGTTTGTCAATGGGTGTAATTTTCCTAATGGCTAGGGGTGTGTAATAGTAAGCTGTATTAAGTAGTTATAATTTCTTGTAATGACTTGAAGTGTTATAAATATGTCTTTTAATCAACCTATTTATGCCTTGTCTAAGTTCCTATTTATGCCTTGTCTTTTAATCAACCTATTTAAACATGTGAAACATTAAAACATGGGAAATATGTGAAACACTAAGATAGTTCAAGTACAGGTTGACAAAAGAACCTTACTTCAACATGTTTCAATGGCAATCAAAGCCATGCAACCATTACAATTCAATATCTAATTGTTCAAATTTGTTAAGGGAAGCCACTAAAAAACTAGCAAGTTACATAACCAGTCATGAGTACATAATAAAAGTTTGAAATTGTTCAACAGACATAATGTTTGATATCCAGCATGAGTACATCACTGAGTAAGGTTGTTGAGGGATTGCAGCCTGGCCCTTGTTACAACACCTGTGGCTGTTGTAGGCTGACTTGAGGAAGACCTTGTCTTTCTTTTTGGTTGGCTTGAGGCAGGCTGACTTGAGGAAGGCTGAGCTGAGGATGGCTGACTAGAGGATGGCTGAGCTGAGGAATGCTTAGCTGAGGAAGACTGTGGCTGTGGGCGCTTGCTGAATGGCAGACAACCTTCTTGCTCTTGAGGAAACTTTTTGTTTCCTATGCTGTTTGGTCCAGCCCCAATTGCACTCTATGACATGCATATAAAAATAAAAAGTCAATGGAAAAGACACATACATATATAAAACAAAGGGGGAGTTGGTGTAATGCTTGTGTTACCTTTTTAGCAGCCCTAATCTCTTTCTTCTTCCTCTCCTCCACCATCCAAGGAGTGTTCAGTGGGGGTCTGCCTGCTGACTTTATCAGCTCTGTAGCTGGTGCAGCAGGTACTTTGCAAGTCTTGGCATAATGCCTATATCCCCCACAGTTGCTGCATTGCTTCTTCCTCTTGGTACTTGCCTGACCACCTGAAGAAGAACATTCTCCTGGCTCAAGCTTCCTTTTTTTGCTCTTTGGTCTCCCAGGTTGCACCTTAACAGAAGGGGGTAGTGGTTCCCTCATTCTGACTCTCTCCCAGTGCTTTGGGCCAGGCATTGGTTGGACAGCTGGTTCATAAGCAGACCTGTATGTGTCCATGGTATAGTATGGGTCAACAACAGCCTCTATGTCACCCCTCATATCCAATATGCAGGCATAAGCATGAACACATGGAATGCCAGTGAGTTCCCAATGGTAACATGTGCAGGTCTCCTTGTCCAAATCAACCAACACCTGGTCATCCTTCAGCTGCACCTCAAATGTATTCCCTCTGGATGGCTGCACCACACAGGACCTAGCCACAAAGTCTATCCTCCCCAGAACATGCCTCACATATGGCACTAAGTTGTGTGTAATTGTTTTTGAATCCTCCCACTTTTCATTATTCCTGTTCATAATATACCTCCTCATCCATTCCATTTGGGTGAGGATAGGTTTATCTCTGGCAGGCCTAATGACTGCATTGAAAGTCTCACACATGTTGTTCAACAACATGTTGGACTTGCAGTTTGGTGTGAATGCATGTCTAGACCAATGGTGGGGAGGAATGTTGATTAAATACTCATATGCCTCTTCATCGAGGAATTTGATAGACTCCATGGCAATTTCATGCTCAAACTGACATATAAAAGCATACCAGAAATCACACCAAGCATATACAAGCTAACCAATATAAAAACACACCAACAGTCATATAAAAGCATAGGCTAGCTTCAACAATCAATAAACTTACAATGGTGGTGGCCCTAGCTGCTCTCCAAAACAGCTCCTTAAAGGTTGATCCAGTGAAGTTGAGCTTGAAGTTAGCCCAAATATGCCTCACACAAAACCTTTGCTCAGCTTTGGGAATAACATCAGCCATTGCTTTAATCAAACCCTACCAAATGCAGACAAAAGTATAATCATCAGTCAATCACATACATACACATGAAAACTTAGAAATTGAACCTAAATAGTTAAGAGGGAAACAGAAGCATTACCTTTTGCCTGTCAGACATGATGGTCAGCCCAGCTCCTTGATCATGTGTGAACATTGACATAAGGGATTCCAAGAACCAACCCCAAGTTTCCTGGTTTTCAATCTCCACTGTGGCCCAAGCTAGAGGAAACAAGTTGTTATTCCCATCCTTAGCAACTGCCACCAGAATTTGCCCAGGAAAGGCACCCTTGAGGTGACAACCATCCAACCCTATTAAAGGCCTACAACCCTTTGCAAATCCATCTCTCAATGGCCTTAAACAGATGAACATCCTCATGAACAATGGTGGCTCTGGCCTGTCAATACCATCAACAACAACATTGCACCCTGAACCAGGGTTGTACTTCATCACAGCTTTCCCATAATCCCACACCCTAGCATACTGCTCCCTAGCTGAACCAAATATCAGTAGTTTTGCCCTACACCTAGCTAGCCATGCCTTATAGTAACTCACATCAACTCCTAAATCATTCAAAATCCTAGCCCTAATCTCCTTAATTCTCCAACCAGGGTTACTCCTAAACTCTTCTAAATACCTCTCTGCTATGTATTCAGCAGTAAGCATCTTGTTCTTCTTTACTCTGAAGCAGGAATGGTCTAAATTCAAGGTTTTGATTTGCCAAGTTTGCTGCTTAACAAGTTTTGATGCAAACACCTTGAACTGACACTTTACCCCCCCCCACACATGTACAAGCAGGCATTCTACAAGTGTAGCTATTGAACTCACAGCCACATCTATATCTACACTGAACTGTAATCCTTTTACTGTCATTATGCAAGTAGTAGAACTCATACCTGTTTTGAATGGCATGAAGTCTTAAGGCCCTCCTCAAGACTGAAGCATTACTGAATTTCTGATTTAACTTCAACTTGATTGGGTTGTCAAAGTCCACATCAGCATTAAACCAAGGAGCATAGTCCTGTTCCTCATCAGATCCACACAAACTCCTTGAATCATCTGAATCAGCATCACTTTCTGGATTCACCTTCGGTTTTCCAACATCCAAATCATTTCTCAACTCTACTCTCTTATCTTTGCCAACCCTGTCATCTACTGCACTCTCCAAACCTTTCCTAAGGCTCTTGTTCACTTTGGCCAAGATCTCCTTTGACCCTTCAATATACCATTCCTCATCCCCTTCATCAAATTCTTCTTCACCAGGTTCCCAATCTTGTCCCTCATCACTCAAATCTGAACTTGAATAACCAGATCCTTCACATCCATCATCCTTTTCTTCATCAAACCTCAACACTTTCCCCTTCTGCCTATACCAACAGCTGTAATGCATAGGCACATCCATATCACCATTAACAAAACCATGAATTGCAGCTGTTCTAATCAAATGCACATCCAACTTAGATACTTGAACCTTCCTCTTCCAGTAACACCAACCACCACACCAACACAGCAGCTGCCTGTTTTTGGTTACTCTTTTAGGGACAAAAGCACCTCCCACTCTAAGGCAGATGTCAACCAAACTATCCTTGTCACCCATTATCTACCCACCAGTGAAAAACATATAAAACATATTAAAAGCCATGTAACTATACATGCACAATACGAATAAACAAATCCATCACAGCCACACAAACAAACACATAAAAAAATTGAAAATAAACATATACAAGCCAATGTAGGTGCTCAGTAACATAAATTAATCAACAAACCACACTTGCTAGTTTAATTAACAATAAACCACCTTAATTAATCTCTACTTTCAATTACGAAATCCAATTAACCTAAGTCGCATAGTCAGTTACAGAAATTGATTTATCAAGGCTTTCCTACTGTGGTCCCAAAATTTACCCTAATTACCCAATTATTGCAAGGTTTACAGCAATGAAGCACCAGTAATTGACGAAATTGCTATCAAAGGAGAGCAATTTTACCTTATTTTCTGTGAATTTCAAGCGGCTTTCGCACTTTTGTAGTTGAAGAAGATGATGAAGAAACCCTCCTGAGCTTATCTTCTCCAACGTTGACACCACCCTACACTCCACTTCTCAGCCAAGATCTCCTTTGGTTCAAAAGCGAAATCAATGAAGGTTCAGAAAGAATTCAATGCAGAAGGTTGCTGCGAATTCAATGAAGAAAGAAGTTTCGTGTTTTGCTGGGTGAAAATTGAAGTTCAAGCCAATTTGTGGGACCCACGTTAAATTTCCGTGACGGAAATCGTTAACTGGTGTTAACTTCCAACTTTTATATTTTTGGGAGGTGTTAAAATAAAAGTTTTTTTTTTGGGGGGTGTTAAAAAACATTTTCAGCCTTTTGTAAGGTGTTAAAATCCAAAATATCCTTATAATTATTGATATGATATTATACTCCCCTTGTTAATACTATAACAACTCTAATTTATTATGTTAATTCTTCTAGAAGCTTGATTTTATATACACCCTCTCTAACACAAATTAATGGAGACATATTTAATTATATCTTTACAAATAATAGAAAAAAAAATCCTAAGTACAACAATTATAGACAAAAATAGGAGAATGAATTAACTGTCAAAGTTGAATTATGTTTTGGATATTATTGGTGCTCACTGCTCAGATTGCTCACGTCGGTTGACAAGATAAAGCTCTACTAACTCAAAAATGAAAAAGGAAGAGGACATGCGTGGAATTTTTCCAAAACAAATTACTGTTCAAATACCCTTTTCAAGCAAACCTACAATTCTCTTTTTAGTATTGTATAGAAATGAGCATTTTTCCTTTAACATCTCGATCATGCCACTCTTTAGTTCAAAAAAAAAAAAAAAAAAAAAAAAACAAATTGCCAAACTAAACACAGGTATGCCAATGATTCGAGGAACACTTTGCAACCCTTTATCCCCCAGTAAACCATTCAAACACATAGTTCATTCTTTCATTAACCATTTTGAGCCTCATCTAACGTTTGGCTTCATTTGTTCAACCCACATTCACCTAACCTTGGGATTGGAAGGTGTGTAATTTGTGTAATTTTCAAAAGCAAGTTCCAAAAAAAGAAAAAAAAAAACGATGTCTAAGGGCAAGTGTTCCAATGTCTTTGATATGAACACGTCTCGAATTACGTCTCTCATCGAGTGCTTGATACCGTGCCTGAGAAACATGAATGCTAAGTGAGTGATGGATCGCATGATACGGGATTGCCCACATTGATTAATAAAAGACAAAAGCAAAAACAAAGCCAAAAAAATGTGAAAAATAAATAAAACTTGCAAAATTCAAACACTTATTACACAATTGCACATCTTGGGGGCTTATCTCGGGTCTTGAGCCTTTTACCCCTTTCCTCTTTAAACCATCAGCCTTAACCACATTACAACCCTTGAAAGACCTCTTTGAGGTATACATACACTTGTGCAAAGTTCGGCTAGAGCTACGTTTGGCCTGATTCCTAACGGATACGTAGGCAACCTCGCATTGAGGTGCATGCACATTCACATCCATATTCACATTCATATTCATGCATGATTGAGTCAAAAAATTTCCAGTACTCATTCCTATCCGTCTAGAGCTAGACTTAGGGGCTTGAATCCACATCACTTAGCCTACCTAGCCTAAAGAGCCATTATCTTTGACTCTTCCCACGTCTCTTTCCATCGCCATAACCTTTGCAGCCTCACCTTAGTATTATATTCACACACTTCATTCACATATACATTGCCATTCTCCCCCATAGGAGCCCTTTATCATGAAATCTTGTTCTCATACCGTGCATGCTTCACGATAACAATCAACAAACGTCATCAGCGTTCAAAAGCATCAATGAATACTTGCTTAGCTTCCTGACCTAAGAAACTTTCATATATTACATATTGTGCTTAGCTCCCTGACCTAAGCAATACTCAGCAATCACCACTTTATGCGTGCTTAGCTTCCAAGCCTAAGCAACGTCCAAGATTTTACACTATATATGATGCTTAGCTTCCAAACCTAAGAAACATACATCGACAATAAGCTACGATTATACCGTGCTTAGCTTCCTGACCTAAGTGCATTCATTAATCGTGTCACATGATGTAATTGTGCTTAGCCTCTTGGCCTAAGAACATTCATCTTGCATACATTATCATCAAGACGAGCGATTCAATTTGACAAGATAATCCATGCGATTCACTTCGCTTTGCTCAACGAGGAAGTTTAGAAGTTTCTTCCCATTTTCAATCTTTTTTCTTTTGGGGAAGTTCAAACACTTTTCTAATTTTTTTTTTCTTTTGGGGAAGTTCAAAAACTTTTTCAAAAATTTTATCGTGGGAAGTTCGAAAACATTTACCTTCATTATATTTTTGCATTTTCCAGTCGCTTGTGTCTGCGCACACACTCAAACTATACATATATACACACAGTCACAAGTCGTACGGATGTCATGTCCTGTCAAGATAAGCTTAGTCAAGTCGTGAGTCAATCACAGTCTATACAAGTCCTTTTGCAAATTCTATTTTGTAGGTCTCGGGTACAACCTCTATTCGGGGACAATCGAACAAATCATTATTTATAGCCTTTGTTCGGGGACAATATGACATTTATCAAACACTCAGTGATCATCTTGAGGCGCGGACGATTCACGTCGCAAGTTTCTCAAGGCGTAGAGGCTTGTAATCTTTCATCATCAGGCATGTTTTCCCGAGGCACGGAAAATGGTCAATCGTTGCATACTTCTCGAGGCATAGAGGTCTGCAATTGCGTCCCGAGGCGCGGACACTTAGTGTAATTCCCGAAGTATGGAATTTCACTTGTGAGTTACTTGAGGCGTAGGAGCTCACGATAGGATTCCCGAGGTGCGGATACTATCTCATATCAATCTTCCCAAGGTGTGAAAGATCATCATTCAGTAGGTTGCTCGAGGCGTAGGAGTCTACGACATGTTTCTCGAGGCGTAGAAACTTGTCACCTTTTATCTAGTGGATTGCTCAAGGCGGAGTGATTTACAGTAGGATTCCCGAGGCGCAGATACTATCATTCATCATTCTTCCCGAGGCGCGGAAGATCATCATTCAGTAGACTGCTCAGGAGTCTATGACACGTTTCCCGAGGCGTGAAAACTTGTCACCTTTTGTTCAGTGGATCACTCGAGGCTCAGTGGTTCATGATAGAATTCCCAAGGCGTGGAAGACTATCATTTGGTAGATTTCTCAAGGCGTAGAAAGCTACCAAATGTATTTGGTGCCAACGCATTGGTGTCAAATACGCATTTTATCCCTTTATTCTTTTATTTGTGGAACTAACGCTTTTCTGCAGGTATCGGCGTATACAGAGTGATTTAGGATCGCACAACGTCTTAAATCATTCTCCGTCCCAATCGAGTACTTTGACTATCATTTTCGAAACTTACGTTTCTACCAACTCAGTCAAAGTGGGCACTTTTGTAGACACCTAAAAATATCTCCCCAAAACCAAACCTGATGATGAACAACCTTTCACCGCCATTATTGGTCGGGTTGAGTATTTAATCTCAGGAGTGCTTTAAATCCATATTCAGTCTAACACAGTCTACAAATCGGTCCTCAAATCAGTCCAAGTATTTATTCAAAGCATAGTCCAACCCTCATTTCCGCCCAAACCATTTTTAATCCATTTCATGTATTTATTAATTAAGCCCGATTAATAAATATTAAAATCCCAAACCTGAAATAGGTCCGGAATAGTTGAAATAGCGCCTAATTCTCCCGTACTTAATGTAAAATAAAAAGATAAAAATGAATTTAGATGGAATTCTAGAAACACAATTGCAGCGCCACGACAATTTCTGCCGCGCAATGGCAATCTTTGTCGTGCAACGACAATCTCTGTCGTGCCACGACAATTTCTTTGACCCGGGTAAAACATTTAAAGAAAGGTTAGAAATGGTCAAGACTAAAGGGAACTTCACGAGACTCTTCAACTCTTCTCCTAACTCGATAATCAAAGACGTGAAAGGTATTCATCACTGGGTTTGGTTTTTGGGGAGACACAATCAGGTGTCTACAGAAACCCCCACTTTGACCGAGTTTGGAGAAACGTAAGTTTCAAAAACAAAGGTCAAAGTAGATCGATAAGGACGGAGAATGATTCAGAACGTTCTGCGATCCTATATCATTCTTTTTAACACCGGTATCTTCTTAAAAATGTTAGTTCTACAAATAAGGGTGTTAGAAACGCGTATCTTGCACTGTCGGGTATACGCCTCTAGGTAACATCTTATGCTATATTTGACAACCTCCAAAATGCTTCGTGAACGCCGTCGAAGGCAGCAGTGTTTCGCTATCTTCATTTGTAGTGACAATCTTCCACACCCTAGGGAACATCGTCGAAGGTGATCGTGCTTTGCCATCTTCAGTTTTGTGGCAGTGCTTCGCCACGGCAGTGCTTCGCCACTGTTGACAATCTCCTCCATGCTTCGGGACATCGTCAAAGACCGCAGTGTGTCGCCATCTCCAAAATCTCGTCATTGCTTCGACGTGACCAATTAATACTGACAACCTCCACACCCTAGGGAAAGCTAGCGAAGCTCTCAGTGTTTAGTGATCCCCAAATCTCGCCAATGCTTTAAACAGGGTTAACCCATGCTTCGGTATGCTGAATATGCACTCCTCCAATGCTTCGGTGGAGTTAACTAGTGTTTCGGTGCGATGAAGTGTGCTTTGTTAATGCTTCGGTGTGTTTAAGTGTAACGAGCCGATGTTTAGGCGCTTGTGCTTTGTAAAGAGCCAATGTTTAGGCGCTTAAGTCATTGAAATGATCGTCATTAGGCCGATCATCAACCAAACTTGTAATCGGGCCGATTACTAATCAAATCAATTGCTTAAAGGCTAAATGGCGTACTAAGGAGCCCAAACATTAAATTTAGTCTGCATAATCCATTTATGGGACCCACAGAGTCCATCGCTGGTAGGAGCAGAAGCATCGTGCAATTCCAGGTCTTATCGCGTCGCGATGGGTATATCGTATTGTGATATTTTTGCGTTTTTGCGGATTTAAATCCTTTCTTCTTCCTCATTTCGTTGTTGCTGTTCGTGTTCTTTGTTTTCGCTCGAAACTTCGAAACGCTTGTTCTTGGCCATTTCTCAACTAAATTCACTCAAATCTCTTACAAATTAATGTATTCTCATCCTAGTTTATCGATCCATGTAAGTTTTGCTCAAACCCTCCTTATCTGGGACGATTTTCAAGCATATTCTTCACGAATTTCCGGAAAATTCGAATGTGCTTTTGCTAATTACTCAAGTCTTGTCGAATTTTTTGCCATGAAATTGCTTGTATATGTTTCTATATTGCTTTATGAGTATTTTGAGACTAGAATTACTCGATTTGGTGAAGAAACAAGCATTTCGCCATTATTGAACACTCTAAGTTCGTGAGTACAATGTGGCTTGTTCTTGATGATTTTTCTTGCTATTTTTACTTAATTTGTGGCAATATTTACCATAAAATTACAAGGAATTGTTTTGGTGTTCAAAATTCTTGTTGTTGTGCGATTCAAAATCGTCCTCTGTTTTTGTACTTTGTACTCTGTTTTTTTATGAACATAGCATCATGCGGCATTGAGGCTAGGAAAACTTGAGATACTGTAGAACCTTTAACCTATTGTTTTCTTATGTCAACAACAAATAGTATGGCTCGTCGTCGAGGATCCGGCTCACGTTCCCGCTTGTCCCACCGAGAGGACGAGCCTGTCGGCGACAGCGACGACGCTTCTACTAGCTGGGGATGGTCGTTCCATGAGTGGGATGGGCACACCTTGTTTTTTCAGCCTGCCCTTCATATTTCCCGGCGCGCTCGACTGCGCATTACCGATGAGCACGTTCGTTGTCACAGCTCTGGCAATGACAGTATTTCATACATCTCTCGCCATTACATTGAGGGAAATGATGCGATGAGACCTCTCTGGGAGTCTTGCGGGTTGACTCCACTTCTGCGAGTTGCTATGGCTGTTCATCCTTGGCCGGAGAGCCGTCGTATTGTTCGGGGTGTCGTAGAGTTTTTCTTGGACATAATGAACACTTTTCACTTTCCATGGGGTGAGATGACCATCACCCCTCTTGAATTCACCACCATTACCAGCCTAGAGTTCCGGTCCATTTTACTCCCAGTAGACGGGATGCATAGTCTGGTGTCTCCCTAGACTGCGGAGCTGTTAGGCCCTATTGTTCACCGAGCCGCCGTCGAGGCTCAACGTTTAAACTTTAGTATGAGGACAGCCCGCAGAGCGCTACTTGCTGAGGCTTTCGATGACGATGAGACCACCCCGGAGTAGCGGGTGCACATCTTTGTTCTCATTCTCTTGTTGGGGACTTTCTCTCCTTACAGGGGAAGTCGTGTCTTGCTGCACTATTTCTCCTCTATGCGCGATCTTCAGCTGATCGGCACATACGTCTGGGCCAGCCTTGGCTATGCTAACTTGCTTTTGGGATTTCGGTAGCCCCCAACGATGTCTTATCGCTTTACTTTCCACAGGAGTCGGAGGAGTTTCGCAGAGTTTGTGCCTCCACGGATGTCCATCACTTATTAGGGGACCTATGGACCTGTTGAGGAGCTGATCCCTCCAGCCCCTAAGGAGTGGCGATTAGTGTCCTAATCTATTCCTTGTCACCAAACCTGGGTGAGATCTCACTCTTCTGCTTGCTTGGTGTATATATTTTGTGTCTGTTTTGCAATTCTCTCGCGAGGTGGTAGTACAGATGGCAGCGGCCATGGACGTCTTCCAATACCAATTGGTGAGATGGAGTCGCCGAGCGTCGTGTCGACGTACTGATGGCGTCGTGCCGGTATGTCTTTGTGCATTTGCTTTTATTTGTTCATTCTTGCTCTTATATGCCTGACCCGTTTTGTTATTTTTATTTCAGCCTACTCCTCAGCCACGCACTCGTTCGAGGCCTAAGAGCTCGAGGGAGTGAGGGAGATCGAGGCGTCGACGTACCTCTTTGGAGATCCCTGGTAGAGAGGAGGCGCGCAGCAAGGCATCGGTTGAGGATGAGAGCAGCTCATCATCAGGGGACGTGAGGCCACCTGGTTATGGTACTCCGGTGCTCTTTCCTCACGAGTCCCCGAGTGCTTTTAGAGCCGGTCCATCATCTCGGCCCGGTGGTGGGACGTACGAGGTTGGCTCGTCGTCGCAGCAGCCAAAGCCTACTCCTTTTGCTGGTGGGAGTTTTCAGTATGGGGCACAAGGAGGTAGTCAGTGGACTGGTCCTACGATCACGATCCCGACGACTGGTGGTGCTGATACTTAGCAGGCATGGACTCCACGCGACTCACAGTTCTATGACACTTTCGGCATCCCTCGGGATTTGCGCCTCCAGCGCTATAGCTGCTCCTGCATGTATTTATTGGACTTTCTAGGACTTTTCTCGTACATTGTATATTTTATTGACTCTTTTATTAGACCTATGTGTACCTACTAGACTTTTATGTACATTTTTTAGTCTTTTATTTTCTTTGCATTTATTTATGTGCATGTGTGTGATTTTGTGAAAAATTGAAAATTTTGCGCAAAAATTCCACCATTTTTATTATCATTGGAGAGTATCCGACTTTCTCCCGGAAAAGAAATAATGAAAAAAAGGAAAAAAGAAGAATATAAGTTTAATTAATTTTTGAAATTCCGTAAAAAGAAATTCCCTAAATCAATTAGGATTTACCGAAAAAGGGTTGAATATTTGTGGGAAAATAGGAAAAGGGGGTAACGATTATCCGAAATTCGGAAAAAATAAAGTACAAATCCGAGTCAAAGTCAAATCGATGTAAAATAAGACACGTTTTATATCGACAACGCTGGAAATTATCGCGGCGCGATGGATCTGGGAAAACCGAGTCCAAACGGGACTCGATTTCTGCTTCGATTTTGCTTATTAAAAGCCCCCAAATACACCATAATCAGCATTATTCGAGTTATCAGCTTCTAAATCTTCTCGTCGCATAAAATTAGTAATCATGTCTAGGAATTTTTGTGACACAACCCGTGAGTGGTGTCGGTCTTAGACTGCTAAGGAGAGAAAAGAGCTTCGCTATCTTCATATGGGAGGTTTATTAGGCATTAAAGGGGTAGATCTTGATAGTGAATTTATTCATTCCGCCACAGAGTATTGGGACCCCAACACCCATTGCTTTAGGCTAGGTAATGATTAAATTATCCCCCTACCGGAAGAATTTGGTGCTATTCTTGGTTTTCCCTCTGTAGACCTTGCAGTAATTCCCACGGTGTGTGAATATTACTACAAAGACTTTAAGCGTTATTATAATGTGAGGGAAAATGAATTTATAAACCATAGTTGGTGGTAGTGAAGTTGATCTAAGAAAATTTGCATCTTTCTATTTTAATAGACTTAAATCTGACTCATTCCACGTATATAAAAGAAGAGCTTTCCTTTATTGTATGTTTAGCCAATTTCTGCTTACTAGTGGTAGTATGCATGTGGGGCAAGCTATTTTAGTATCTGTGATGGAACAAATTGACGCTGGGAGAAACCCAATGCCATTATTTGTTTAGATGAAGTAAAGAAAAATCCCAAAGTAGTGCCTCTTCGAGGATCTCCAATATTATTACAAGTAGAAAATTAATATTTTTAATTACATAAATCAAAAATATTGAATTTTGTAAAGTAATAACAATTTTTCTCTATTCTTGCAGATTTGGCTGATGGAAAGACTTGAATTTATTAATCCTCCTGACAATATTGAGAAGTATACTCCTAACTGTCTTGTGAGGAGGAAGAAACGCTTTTCTTTGAAGATGGGACGCCGGGAGTGGAATAGAATCTTTGAAACTCGCGACTTCTCTATCAAGTGGATTATTCCTTGGTGGAGAATTGAGAAGATGGTTGGAGTCCACAGTCAACCCTTCCGTCGTATCCCAAGCTTGTCAAGGTTGACCTTTTACTACCGTTCTAGGGTAAGGAGACAATATGGTCTTGCTCAAACTATTCCTTCTGGAGATCTTCGTCGACCATATGAGTACCCTGTGTCGCAGAATGCTGAAAGATTTGATGACTATTGGTATGCTAGACCCTTATGGAGTGTTGTCTCTAATAGAGTTCCTCCTCCCTTGTCTAGGGAGTTTAAACAATGGTTTCTTGGTCGAAACCAAAAGGATAAGAACAAGGCTCAAAACACAAGTTCTAAAGGTGCGGAGAAGACTAATATAAAGGATCGCTTGGGTGACAAGAAGGTTTCTCCTAGTGATTGTCTGGGTTCAAGAGTTGAGTTTAAGGCTCCTATCATGCCTAAGAAGAAAAGTTTTATGACGGACAAAGGGAAAAGGAAAGCTGACCCTAAGGAAAAGAAGGCTTTGAAAAGAAAGTTGGTGTTTTTGCTAAAGGGGAAACCATTTCCTCTAAGGTTTCGGTTAGATCATCTAATGGTTCCCTACTGGTAAAGGAGCTAGAAGATGAAGAGGATACAAACAAGAATTGGAAGAGGGCTAGGAAGGAGAAGACAGATTAGAGCATTGCTTTGCCTTCAATTTATTAGACAATATTTTAATTTCAAGTTAATTTTATTTTTAAGCTTTTATTTCATCAATAATGTAATGTCTAATTATTAATGCAATTTTTAGCTTTTAATTAAATTAACTCTTAATTTTCAATTATCTCTTTATTGAAAACAATTACAAGTAATGGAAACAACTTGAGTATTTTTTTGAAAATAATTCGAGTACGGAAGTCGAAAAATCCCCGAAATAAACATTTGCAGTCAATCGCAGTTTTGAAACGGTGAAGACTTGACTCCATTGCGGCGCGATATTTTTATCGTAGTGCGATATGGCTTACGCAGCGCAATGGGTTTATCGCGGCGCATTGGTTTCTAATTTGTTGTGATGCCTGATTTTTGCGATGCCGAGTTGACGTATTGTCGTAAAAAGGCGGGATTTTGAAAAGTTAAAGTGGCTGCACCCTTTAAAAGGGTTTCTTTCGTATCCTTGGTAAGGAATCAGGCCAAACGTAGCTCTCTTTAGTATAGAACTTATTTAGATCATGGGTAGAACTTCTTGAGTTGGTCAAGATTTTTCATGTTCGAAAATTTGTTACCATCCATATCTGTTAACTTAGCTGCTCCTCTAGATAAGATAGTTTTGACAATATATGGTCCAGACCAATTAGGCCTAAAGTTGCCTCTTGGGTTTAGAACATTCTTTCTAAGTGCTTTTAACACCAAGTCTCCTTCCTTGATGTTTCTTGTCTTGACCTTTTTGTTGAAGTGTCTAGCCATGCGGATTTGGGGGCATGGTGTAAGGCTTCTAGTCGCTTTTTATCGAGTAGAATTAGCTATTCATATCGTGCCCTTGTCCTTTCGACCTCATCAAGCTTACTTTCTAGTGCTATGCGTAAAGAAGGTATTTCTAGCTCTACAGGTTGTACGATGTCCATTCCGTAAACTAGGGAGAATGGTGTGGTTCCTGTGGATGATCGGATTGACGTGCGATAACCCCAAAGAGAAAAGTGGAGTTTATCAGGCCAATCCTTGTAGTTTTCTGTCATCTTTTCAATGATTGTTTTTAAATTCTTATTGGCTGCTTCTACTATGCCATTTGCTTGAGGTCTATATGGAGAGGAGTGGTAATGTTGAATTCCATACTTTTGAAGTAGGCCTTCACATTCTGCTTGAAAGTGAGTTCCATTGTCACTTATCATTTCATGTGGGACTCCATATCTGCATATGATGTTCCTTTCAATAAAGAGTGCCACATGTTTTGTGGTGATTTTTACGTAAGATGCTGCTTCAACCCATTTGGTGAAATAATCAATAGCAACAAGGATGTATTCATAACCTCTTGTTCCAGAGGGAGTAATCTTTCCAATGATATCTATTCCCCAAGTTGAGAATGGTCATGGAGATGTGTAGGTGTAAAGAAGATACGGTGGAACGTGTTGCATACGGTGGAACGTGTTGCAGGTTTAGATATATTTGGCATTTTTCACATCTTTTTACATATTGATGGCAATCTCTTTGCATGGTAGTCCAGTAATACCGTTGACGCATAATTTTCTAGACTAGCATTTTGCCATTCATATGTGTTCCACATGCTCCTTCGTGGATGATTCTCATCACTCTTTGAGCTTCCTTCTTGTCTACACGTAGGATAGCTCTGCCTCTAGGTACTCTTTTGTGGAGTTCATCGTTTATGAGCACATATTATGAGGCTAAGATCCTTAAGGCTCGCTTTGCTCTTTTGTCAACATTAGGTGGATATTCCCCTTTGGTGACATAATTGAGGATGTTTGTATACCAGGGTTCTTCTTATTCTTCTTCCTGAGTTACTTCGTCATCCTCAATGACTTGAATGTAAGCCGGTTTATGCCGTTTTTCTATAGTTAAAGGCATTTGCTCGATTTTCTTAGGAATTCTAACCATTGAGGCTAGTCTTGCCAAGGCATCCGCAAATTGGTTTTCTTCTCTTGGTAGATATATGTATTCTACCTTTTCGAGTTGGTTAGTGAGGGTCTCCGAATAAGTTTGGTATGGAGCTAGACTTTCATTCCTCACCTTCCATCTTTTGGAAATCTGGTTAATTATAAGGGATGAATTCCCAAATATTCGGAGTTTCTTCACTCCTAATGCCAAGGCTGTTTCGAGGCCTACCACACATGCTTCGTATTTCGCAGCGTTGTTGGTAACGTCGAAGTCAAGTTTGATCAAGATTGGGACATGTTCTTCCTTAGGTGATACTAATAAGACTCTTACACCACACCCATTCTGATTGGATGCGCCGTCAAAGTATAATGTCCAAGTATCATCCTTAGTGACATTAATTCTTCGTCTGGGAAATCGTCCCCTTGTATTGGTGTTGAATCCTCAATTGGAAAGTCTGCTAAGAAATCCGAGACCACGATCCTTTGATGGCTTTTTGGGGCGTAAATCTTTGGTCGAATTGAGCTACGTGTACTATCCATCTGGATATTCTTCCATTGAGTGTGGATTTCTTAAAGAGATACTTAAGGTGATCCATTAGAGATACCACATAGACTGTAAGGACGAGCATATAGTGCCTTAGCTTGGTTGTGGCCCATACAAGTGCGAGGCACAACTTTTCAAGTGGTGTGTAGAGAACTTCGCACTCGAGCATCTTTTTACTTAGGTAGTAGATGGCGTTTTCCTTTCCATCTACTTCTTGTGCGAGCATAGCTCCCATTGTTTCCTTGGTGACCGTTAAGTAAAGGCGAAGAGGAATGCCTGGCAACGCTGGTGCTAATACAGGAGGATTTGCAAGGTAGGCTTTGATCTTATCAAAGGCTTCTTGGCATTCATTGTCCCATATTATTGGTACATTTTTCTAGAGTTTCTTGAAAATTGGTTCGCATATTGTGGTGAGCTTTGATATGAACCTGCTAATGTATTGCAACTAGCCAATAACTCCTCGAATTTGCTTCTCGGTTTTGGGCGACGGCATTGACATGATTGCCTTGATTTTAGTAGGATCTATCTCTATTCCTCTAGAGCTAATGACATAGCCTAAAAGTTTTCCCGAGGTGACTCCAAATGCACACTTGCTTGGGTTCAACCTCATGTTGTATTTTCGAAGCCTTTAAGGCTATTTGGTGTCTGGGGCGATCCTTTAATTTTACAATCATGTTGTCTACATAGACTTCAACCTCTTTTTGCATCATGTCATGAAGTAAGGCAGTTGCTGCTCTTTAGTACGTAGCACCCGCGTTTTTCAACCCGAATGGCATTACCGTGTAGCAGTAAGTACCCCATGATGTTATGAATGTTGTTTTTTCCATGTCTTCTTCCGCCATAAGAATTTGGTTGTAGCCTGCGTACTCATCCATAAATGAGAGAAGTGCATGATTAGGTGTATAATCTACTAAGGTGTCGATGTGTGGTAAAGGGAAGTCGTCCTTTGAACTTGCCTTGTTAAGATCTCTATAGTCGTCACAAATTATTACTCTACCATCTTTCTTGGGAACTAGTACCATGTTAGCGACCCATTCTGGATATTTGGATATCCTGATAAAACCTGCAGTTATTTGTTTTTGAACTTCTTCTTTTATTTTAAGAGATACGTGGGGTTTCATACGACACAACTTTTGTTTTACAGGTTTCATTCCCGGAATTAGTGGTATAGTGTGTTAAGCGATTTCTCTATCTATTCCTAGAATATCTTCGTATAACCAAGCGAAAACATCGATGAATTCCTTAAGTAGATTAATTAGTTGAGTTCTTTCCTCTTGATTCAAAGTTCAGCCAATTTTCACTTCTCTCTTAATAGTAGGATCCATTGAGATGTTAACTGTTTCAGTTTCTTCAATTATTGCAGTTTTATTCTCAAGCGTTTCCATTGTTTTATTTATTTCTTTGTCATTTTCATTGTTAGCAAAACAATGCTCATCATCTTGGGTAAGGGAAAAGCAAGAGGAGTAAGAGGAAGAAGACTAATTTTATATGTCTCACAAATAATACCCCTTTGTTGCACCATGATAAGAAACAAATGTAGTAAATAAAATCTAATGTGCTTAATGCCTTTCAAAAACAAAATCTCATGTACGATTATATTTTATACATAAACCACATACAACAATTTGTTGAGGTAAACACACCTCTTGCAAAATAATCAACTGATTAAACAAACATAAGTACGCTCTAGCTACATACTAATTTGTTCAAAGTCACACTAATCCAAGAAATATAATATGTTCTCAAAGATTAACACAACTCAAGCAATATCAACACATACATATAATTTAGCAACATAAACCATATGAACAAGCATAATCAACCAAGCAAGGAACACAAGATATTTACGTAAAACACCCCTTTAAAAAGAAGAGTAAAAATCACGGGACAATTAAGGAGTTCACCCAAATTGTTCTTATTATGATAAAGGAATGTTACACAAACACAATTATTCCAAGTCTCAAAAGTGGGTACTCAATTTACCCAACAACAACAAACATAAGAGCTAAATAATTAAGGATGAAATTGAGAAATATCACCAAAAAAAGAGTGTTATGTCCAACAGCCGTAAATCACAAACTGTAGGAGCAAATTACAATCACACCATTGAAAAAGAAGCGTTGAATGTCCCGAACAAGCGGCTATGTCAAAATTTGAGCTAAATTGGACCACGAATGAGCTTCGATCAGGGTTGATTTTTGAAGTTGCGCACTTGAAAATATGTAAAATAATATTAAAATTTCATACTATTTTACATATAGAATCAAAGAATATATATATATTTTTTTTTTGGATAAGAACAAGTTAAAAAATTGCGTTCGATTTGATCATTTCATCTGTGAAAATAAGCTAAAATGAATATAGTTTTTTTTTTAATTTTTAATTTTTTTTAATCTATTTATTTATTTTTATTTTTTTGAAATAGAGAACTAACAAGTAAACAACAAACTAAAAATGTAAATGAAGAAAATGACGTCTACGAGCTAAGCCAGCTAAGCAATGGGCATAATCCACTGTTGATCTAGAGACCTTCCAAATAATGCAAGTAGTGAACGAAGATATAATGTGACGAATTTCATCCAGAACCCAAACAATAGAAATATCTTCCACATGGTGTTCCCAGATCAACTGCGGAACAGAACTGCATTCCCTAGACAACCTAATATTACAAAACCCACTATCCCTAGCATGTCGTAAACCCAACAGACATGCATATAACTCAGGTTGAAGAGCCGAATTGCAGAAACCTGCCTGAGCTCCTCCACCTAAGTACGGAGAAGAAATTACCAGACGAAAAGAACCAGCCTGCACCTGAACGATGATCGCCAGGATCCCAGGCCCCATCAACTACAAGAAAAATATCAGGCGCCGTCCTAGGGGGACCTCGTCCAGTCATACAAATGGAAGAGGAAGAAAAACCCGGAGGAGAAGAAAGCAACCAAATAGAAGAAAGAGCATGAGCCTCAGAGCATTGATCCATCCAACTAGTAGCCAAAGCATAAATAAAAGCTGGCGAATACACCTCCGACCGGAAACGGAGGTTGTTCCTAGTCAACTAAACATCCCAGAATAAACCAAAAATACAATCCAACACACCCCAATTCTTAATGGATCCCAGCTTAGAGACTAATTCCAAAAACCAAACCTCAAACGGTCGATCCAAGTCTAACGGAATGGAAAAAGGCCAAGGATGACAATCCCATAGTCGACGAGTGAACGGACAATCCCGAAAAAGATGAGAACAAGTTTCTTCAGATTGGTGACGAAAACCACACAGAAGATCCACCGGAATCTCTTTCTTATGAAGCAGGACAGCCGTAGGAAGTGCTTTATGTAGCACTTTCCAAGTAAAAAGTTTCCACTTAGGCAAAATGGGAAGGCCACATAACTTCTTCCACCAAGCTTACTATATACTAGGCATGGCAGTCGAAGTAGCAAGTAACTGACTAATTAAATGAGCATAAGCCGATTTGGTAGAAAAGGCACCATCCCTAGTAAATCTCCAGTAAATGAAATCATCAATCTGCATCCGAGGCCTGTCTAACCCCAGAATATTAGCTGCCGTCAAAGGAGGAAACAGTGAACCTTCGTAACATCCCATAGTTGGGAGAGAAAATTAATAAGGTCAGAAACCAATGAAGGACGATTTGCCAATAGAGTCGTGTCCTTAAACTTGACTTCAACCCCAGGAACCCAATTATCATCTAGAATACTGACACGCAGCCCAGAATCGATCTTCCAGGCTATCCCCTGCGAAAGCACTCTAGCCTCTTTGAGTAAGCTCCGGCTACCCCAAGAAGGACGAGAGACTGTAATTGAAGCAGTATAATGTAGAAGCCTAGGGTACTTAACACGTAAAACCCTAGAAACTAAAAGTTGAGGATGCTGCATAAGGGGCCAAGTCTACTTAGCCAATAAAGTAGAGTTAAATAAAGCTTGCAAGGTGACGAATCCCTATACCGCCCAAACCCTTTGAAAGATGGAGGGCTTGAGAATGAACAAGAGCCAAACCCTTAAAGGAATTCCCTGATCTCCACCAAAATCTAGCAAGTAGATTATCAATCCGGTCACAAATAGTAGAAGGAAGCAGAAACACCGAGAGAACATGAGTAAAAGAAGCCACCAACACCAAATTGATAAGAACCAATTTTGCCGCTGTAGAAATCCTCAAGGATGCAAAAGCTGAAAGACGTTGCACAACTTTATCTACCAACGGTTGGAAGGCCTGGCATTTACTCCAGCTTAAGTCCACAGGATGACCCAAATAGGTTCCTAAAGAAGGCCGAGAATGCATTTTCAAAGCAGAACTCAAGTACTGACAATAATCCTCTGGAATATTCGAACTAAACTTCACAAAGGACTTCTAGATATTAATCATTTGACCAGAAACTAAACAAAAGTTATTAATCACCTGATCACAAGCCTCTAGAGAGACACAGAAAAACAGTAAAGCATCATCAGCAAAGAAAAGATGAGAAACATAAGGTGCTCTCCGAGATATCTGCAGCCCTTGAACACATCCCAATCTCTCCGCGCGAGTGATCATGCAAGAGAAAACCTCCAAACATAAAACAAACAGATAAGGAGATAGAGCATCCCCCTGACGAAGGCCACAAGCAGGAAGAATAATCTCAGACGGACTCCCATTAACCAATATCTGGTATGAAACCGTAGAGACACATTGCTTGATAAGACCAATTCAGTATGGAGGAAAGCCAGACAGCTGCAAGACTCGCCATAAAAAATCCCAATTAACCCTATCATAAGCTTTGTTCATATCCAGCTTTAAGGCAGCCGAACAGGTCCTCGTACTAGAAGTATTCATATACGAAAGGATTTCATGAGCTACTAGACTGTTGTCCGACATCAACCGTCCAGGTACAAACGTATTATACGTTCCTAAAATTAGAGAATGCAAAATCTGCCAAAGCCTTGCAGTCATACACTTAGCTATACATTTATATATAACATTATAGAGACCAATAGGCCGGAATTGAGAAGGATGATCCGGTTGGTCCACCTTAGGTAACAACACTAAAAAGGTACGGTTCCACTCCTTCAAAATATAACCATGAGCAAAAAAGTATTGAATCGCAGAGATCACCTGAGGACCCACTTTAGACCAATTAGTTTTAAAGAAAGCCGCCGAAAAGCCATCTGGACCTAGTGATTTATCATTACCAATGTGAAACATAGCATCTCTAATTTCTTTTCCAGAAAAAGGTTGCATAAGTAAACGCTGATCCAAAGCAGAAAAAAATCGAAAATTTAAATCAGACCACCAATCTTCCTGATCCGAAAGAAGAGAATGCTGACAGCAATACAAATCGGAGAAATAATCAACTAACAAGGACTTAATATGCACAGGCTTAAAAACCCAATTATCCAGATTATCAGTCAAACTAAAAGTTTTATTTCAGCGACGACGTTCTTGAACAGAAGATAAGAGTAGGCGCGAATGAGATTCTCCATAAGTATCCCATTTAACTTCGACCATTGCTTCTAGTACAAATACGAGGTTTGGGTTTGTGAAATTTTCTCATCCCTAGTAACAAGAAACCGACTTTGCTCACCATCATTGTCTAGCCTTTGAGCCATAGAAGCCACTAAATCCTATAAATCCCTCCAATCAATACCCCATGACTTTTTATGTTCTACACAACAGTGAAGAAACTTTTGGCGAATACCAACCAATTTTCAGGAGGTAGAAAACATCTGGAATAAAAGCTTGCCACTCTGAGTCAATAATCGAATCCACCTCCTTAAAATCCAAACACCACTTTTCAATCTTATATGGCCTCTTCCGGTCAAGTAAAGGAGCTACTTCTTGCAAAACAATCGCTGCATGGTCCGAGAACAGTATAGGTTAGTGTATAATCGTTGCTTCAGGATGCAAGTCCAACCAAAAGGTAGTTGCATAGCCTTTATCTAATCATTCAAAAGTTGGATTTCCTAGTTGTCCATTGATCCAAGTGAACATCGGACCCGAGTGTGTAATATCAAGTAAACCATTACTAATTTTCCATTCTATAAATTCATGGTGCCCTAGTATAGTAATAGCCCCTCCCACCTTATCCGTCAAATACTCCACTTGATTAAAATCACCTACAAGAACAACATTTGGTGTGTTTTGAAGAATATTCATAATTTCATCCCAAATAGAACTACGCAAAGAAACATGAGGCGAGCTATACACAAATACTACATATCTTATTGCTTGACTCGGGATTACAACTTGACAAAAGATAACATGAGAGGAAACTGAAAGAGGTACAACCAAAATCGGGGCGAACCAAAAAACAACTAAGCCCCCACTAAGCCCTACTGCATCTATCCCACAAAACCTATCAAAAGCTAGTAAAGATAACTTATGTACAACCATATTTACAAAGACTAAAGTTTCCATTAGACCACTTCCAATGCTGGGCAAAAATAATGCTTGCCCAATATCTCTCTACCCACTTTCTCTCTCAACAAATCAGTTTTGCCCATGGGCAATTTTTTTTCACAATTTCTCTCCCAATGGTGAGCAAAAATAATGCTTGCCCACCACTCTCTCTCTCTTACTTTTTCAATACCCCACCATTACTCTCTCTCCTACACAACACTTCTTTATTTATTAATTTTATTTATATTTGTAACAATATTACTCCAAATAAAGAATATGGAGGATTTTTGTCATTTATGAAATTATGCCAAAATATACCAAAATGCATGTCTATTTATAGAGAATTAAATTTTATGACCGTTGGTATTTTTTTTTGTTAATAAATAGAATTTTCAGAAAATCAGATTAATATATATAACCGTTGTGTAACGACTCTATTTTCTGATTGGCTAATTTGCTGCAGCCTGCCACGTGTGGCTATCCCATTCGCTGAAGCTCTGCGCGCGTTAGTCCAGAAATTCCTTTTTTTTTATTCTGATTTAAGTGGGGCTCAGGCTTGCACTGTTCATCATAAATTCTGCCCAAGACTTGGGCATTTTAACACTTTGCCCACAGGCTTTGTCATTTCAGCCCACCATTATAACCCTTATTTCTCCCTTCTTGCTCACAAATATGCCCATGAGCATATTTTTACCCCACCATTGGTAGAGCTCCAAGGAACATAATATCGATCCAAAAAATGCGGACTAAAGAGGAAATATATGGAACTTTAGGGGAGTCTGCTGCTCCAAGCCCCCTACAGTTCCATGCCGCTGTATTCATGGATGAGCAGGTGGCTCAAAACGGGGAACCACCATACCCTCAGATTCAGAAAAGCTGCCACAAGTTCCACCCTCACTACCACCTCTGCGTTTCTTAAAAGGCTTCAAACAAGAAAGAAGGGAGCTACTGTCTTCATCTTCAAGCGGGGAAGTAACCGGTTCCTGAACCATTGCTGCTCTTTTGCCAGGACAAATCTCCTTTACCCAATTCCAAACCCTATCACCCTTTCTTGAAAGCTTCAGACATAGCGGTTTCTTTCCCCTGTTCTTACCATTGGTTGAACCGGAATAAACCGAAGGAGAGAAATGCGGAGAAACAGATTGAGCCGGCGAACAATCCATAGGAACAGGGATATCATCAATCCTAGGTAAAGAAGGCGAACGAGCAGGCTCCACCGGATCCACATTCGGCTATTGATCAAGCTCCATAGATAAACCAAAAGCCCCTGATGAAGAATCAGCGATATACCCAGATTCCTCAGCATTCGATGCCGAAATAGAAGAAGATAAGGTAGGGGAAGGCGAAGGCGAAAGCCTGAACATATTCAAAAAATCCCTCCATAATCGACAAAGAACTCATACCCATCCAATTACTACATCCTGCTCCATAAGGATCCGAAAATACCGAACCCGACGGCCCTAAAGGAGTTGACGTGTCCTCGGTAGAATAATGAGATGTCATTGTGGGATAAAAAGTAACAGGATTTTGATGAAAGATTAGATAAGGTAGCATCACCGTTCCATGAGATTGAAGATGAGAACGACCCATGTGATTACTTTGAAGTTGTTGGTTGGGAATTGGTACATCTTGCCACGTGCCTTGATACCCCTCTCCATGGGAAGAGGTGAATCGGTGGGGAGCACGTGAAGGTTGCTGACGTGGCACTGGCACCACAAACGCTGTTCGTTCAGCCCTAAGAATCCCCTGATTTCGCTTCCAAACTTCATCTTCTTCACTATGGTAACCACCAGGTTGTGGATTTGGAAATAAACCAGGAATCGATCGACCCGGAAAAGCCTTCGACACAGGAGTATCGATAATGCCTGCTCCAAGAATTTGTCTGTCCGATGGGTGTGAATTAGCCGAATACTCCGACGGATGATCATCATCATCATCCCCAAATCGCAATCTCCGGAGTGGGAACGATACCTCGAACAGCATTTGTAAGTAAAGGAACATCCGTTGGACCAAATAGAACAGTTACGAAAGCGACGTTCCAAGTAAAAATTAATGTCATCTTGTTCTTTGTAACACGTAGTTCGACCGTGTACGCCAAAACCGCACTTTTTGCAAAATCTGAATATTCCTTCATATTTAAATCGAACCCACGTAGCTCGATTGCCATAGGTAGGAAAATAATAACCTGGTAATAGGCAAAGAAAGATCTACAAACAATCTGATACGAGGGCGCGAAATAGGAAACTCACCTCGGAGTTCTTCTCTATTGGTGACCTCTCCCACATGTGCTAAAACTGATTCCGCCACCATCGGTGTGGAATACTGAATTGATAAACCTTCAATCGCGACTAGGGGTGGTTATTGGGCGGGTCAGTGCGGGTCATTAGCAAGACGGGTCGGTTGCGGGTCATGATGAATATTTGGCGGGTCAGGGTTGGGTCAGAGTCAATACGGGTCAGGGTCGGGTCAGCGTCAAGGTGAAAATGAAACGGGCAATTAACGGGCCTTTACCCAAATTTAATATGTCTAAAGCATCCTAATTAAACTACGTATGGTGCACATTACTATACACAAATGCCAACTATTTGAGAATTATCTCTGTTCGTCATATGCAAACTCATCATATACAAACTATTCAATTCTTTAAAAAAAATTTAGTTCTTCAAAATTATCATCAAAATTAAAACTCGAAGTCATTTCAACAATCAAATCAACACTAGGACAACATCATAACAACCAAATTTAACACAATTATCAATAAAATATCACAAAATTCTCGAGTTAGAGTTCTAACAAGAATCATTAGCAATCGCAAATAGCAACCAAATTTTAATCCGATTTTTATTCAATAATCCAGCGAAACCACATCAAAATTAAAACTCGAAGTCATTTCAACAATCAAATCAACACTAGGACAACATCATAACAACCAAATTTAACACAATTATCAATAAAATATCACAAAATTCTTGAGTTAGAGTTCTAACAAGAATCATTAGCAATCACAAATAGCAACCAAATTTTAATCCGATTTTTATTCAATAATCCAGCAAAACCACATCAATAATCGCTGATTAAAAAAACAACATCCAGTTTAAATCTAGCTCAAAATCCTCAATAAAATCATCGTTAACAGAGAGATAAGAGAGAGAAGCGTACAACAACAGTTTCTTGAAGAGAAACAGTGAGGATGGAATCAGCGGAGAAGGAGGCATCAGCGGAACTCTGAGTGCGCTTCAATGGAGAACTTTGAGTGCGCTTCAATGGAGGAGAGAGAAAGGTGGGCGGATGAACAGAGGAGAAGAGAGAGAAAATGGAAGTAAGGCTGACCCTAACCATTATTATTGGACTTTTTATTTTAATTCTTAAGCCCTGTCCATTAAAAAATAAGACCCTGTAAAAGCCTTATAAAATAGGACCCTATAAAGGCCCTGTCCATTAAAAAATTAAAGGGTCAAAACTGAAAGTAGAACGTTGACACAGGAAACTGTTAAAGAACTAAGGACTGGCACATAGAGTGTTTATGAGATGAATTGGACCAACATGGTTGATTGCAACATGGAATGGGATTGAGTTATGGAACAAAACATTTTTGAAACTAAATTTTGCAGCAAAAAACTTGTGCACCTGTATTATTGTCTAACTGTGCCAGCTGGCATGTTTGAACGTATAATGACCCTAATTTTTTCATAATTAATTCTAATATGAACATATTGACTTTAGTTCTTTATTAACACTTGTGTGGTCGTATGGACTTAATTCGCAAAAATATTTTTGTAGACCTTTATATTAGTTTTACACGTGCAACCCGACATTATGCTACAAATCTCTAATTTTAACATATTGACCTTTATATTCTTATTGTCCAATATATTAAAACTCTCATCATTAACTATTTAATCTCTTATGATCTTTATTATAACACAATGAACTTTATTTCAACATAATAACAACATTTTTTTTGGAAATAGCGACATTTTTATTACTCCCTCTGTCCCTTAATTAAAAGCCTATTTGGGTTTTTTCACGGAATTTAAGAAAGTTGGTGGAAGTACATAAGTGCATGTGTGGTCAGAGAGAGATAGAGAGGAAAAAAAAAGTGTTTGGGAATAATTGAAGAGAGGGAGAGAGAAAGTGTTGGAAATTGATCTAAAAAATCATCATTAGTACAAAAAAGTGATGACAATTCATCAAAAAGTGGTGAATATTCTCAAATAAGACAACCTTAAAATAGAAATAGGCTCTTAATTTTGGCTCTCCAACCAAAAAGGCATACAGACTCTTAATAAAGAGACGGAGGGAGTAATATAGGGATTTTATTTTAAGATATCAACATTTAAACATAATGATCATAATATTAGTAGTTTAGCCATGGAAAAATAAAAATTGTACAAAAAGATAAACGAGACAAACAAAAAGAAAGAAAACAATTGATACTTTTTAAAGTTGACCTGAATGTGACAACTCCAAACTCATTAAAAAGTCATTAAATTAAGAAAAATTTGTCAATTGCAGCCATTTAAAATTTATATTTTGTAAATTGCAGCCATTTAAAAAAAATTGCAAATTGCAGCCCAAAAGTACTAATAAATTGTAAATTACAACCCAATTAAATTATTTCATCGATTTGTGTGTCGAAAAATGTTTCGTTAAGGTTTTAGGGGCCATGTTATTCCTTAAGGTTCCAAAATGAGCTCGGAGTTGACAAAAAATTAACGTAAGTGCCTCGTTTTCACGGCAAAAAATAGTTGCTCACAAATGGATACATTTTTTATATGTAAAACGAGGCACATATGTTATTTTTTGCAAATTCCGAGCTCAATTTGGGTCCTTAAGAACTAAAATGACCCCTAAAACTTTAACGGAACATTTTTCGGCACATAAATCGATGAAAAATTGAATTGGGTTGAAATTTACAATTTATTAGTACTTTTGGGCTACAATTTTTAAATTTTTTTTTAAACGGCTGCAATTTAAAAATAACCAAACTTTAAATGGCTGCAATTGACAAATTTTCCAATTTAAGGAAAAAACTTATAAGTTTACGCTTTATTAATATATTACACCTCTCATCAACTTTGTTACTCCCTCTGTCTCCTTTTTTTTTGCCCCATTTGACTTTTCACGGTCTTCGAGACGTGATTTAAAACGTAAACATCTTTAGTTCTATAAGCATAAAAATTATAAATTTTTGATATTAATAAAATACACAATTACACGAATCCAACAAAATCCCACATGACTATATTATCTCTTATAAATTAATGGGAATTTGTTATCAAAGTTATGAAAAATTAACCCAAATATTGGCTATGGAGCAAAAAAAAAAAAATAGGGACAAAGGGAGTATCAATCAAATTAAAAAACTCAAAAGCATTTTATTTGATTTAATAAAGCAAGATAATACATGATAATATGATACAAAAACTACATAATGGCTTATTAATAAGGTTTTTCTCCTGGGATGTTTCCTGCAGGATCATAAACACATACAAATAAAGGCCATAAACCGCAAGTAACACTAGCACATCCGAGGCGGACCGATTTACGCCAAACAACTTGTGTATAAGCCGAACAATCTTTACCTTTGGCACATGAATTTGATGGGTAGTTATAATCAGACTTTTGACCAACCCAGCTACCAATCGATTGCCCACTACTCAAGAAACCATAGCCTATACCAAGGTTTATACCATATGGAATCTTTGAACCCAAGTCTGTTGAACAACTAGGTTTCTTGTTAGCAAAGTCTTGAGCATAGGCTTCAAGCTTTTTGTCCCATGTATATGGATCTACCCCGACATCGCGGCGAGCAGCGTTATGGCCATCTAGGAAGATTTTATTGTCACCGGGTTCAATTTGGGATGAACAATGTTTGAATAAGAATGTTATGGTTAAAAGTAAGGCAATCAAAAATAGGAGTGACCTCATTTTTTTTGGGGTGGAATTCATTGGAACTAAATGCCAATGTAATTGCTAGAGGAGGAGCATATGAATAATGTATGTGTTACTTACAATATTTATAGGATAAAATCATTTAATGGGGCAAAATTTGATGTACTATCTTTGGTATGTTATCTCACATGATCTTCTATATAAGGAAATAGATAACTGATGATAAAAAATATTATCTCAATCAATATTTTCTATACTAATAGTGATCTGTCATTGGTATTCATATATATACTGCAGTATCCTTGCTCTTTCAAAAAAAAAAAATAAAAAAATACTGTAGTATCCTTGCTAGGTTCGACTAAAACTATTGAGCTGTTTTGACTTCGTAAATAATACTAGAAATCTATTAACTATTATTAAAACAAAACGTTGTTGATATCATCACTGTTGACATGTTACTCTCATAATAAAAAATTTCCCGCCTAAATGCAAGGATGATGTCTTTTTTTTTTTCTTTTGGAGCTATCATATTTAATAATTTTGAAATTTGAATATTAGAAGCTTCTACATTACAACTACAACCTATCAATTTATCCTTAATAAAAAATAAAATAATTTTAAGTAGCACACTAATAAATAGACTCCTACATTGAAATATGTATTAGACGACGTTGAACAGGTATTATATCATAATTTTGATGAAAATCTAAAATTTTAAAAGTACAGATATTTTTATACAAGGTGCATAATTCTTATTTATATTTATCCATTTTATATAAACTGTGCATCGCACGGATTCCAACCTAGTTAAATAGCTTAAAACAAAATAAGGAGTAAAATATAACAAAAAATAATAAACTTTATCGCCACCATTGTGTTTTATTTGATTGAATTTGATATGCATTTATTAATTTTGGACTTTATTGGCAAAAGTTGTACATTTTTTCAATCACTAAATTATTTAGTGTGTAGCCCCAGCGTTGTACTGGATTGCTACTTTTAAACACAACATTAGTAAAAAAAAAAGAGGACTTAAAGAGAATAATTCACTATTGTCTTGGAATTGTTGAGGTTATTCCACTTTATTCATTTTTTCAGGCTATGGTTAGTTAAAAATATATTTATCTATGTGTATATAAAAATAAATCATAAATTACTTTTGGCTGAGATGGTAAGAAATGTGATCTTATTTATGAGGTTCAATGTTGTGCCGTAATGTTAGTTAAATAATGATGTGACGCAATGCTATTGCAAATCTACCCGTGGGTTCCGGCTCTGATTCCATGAAATTTAATAAGGTACCCTGTTAAAAGAGGAAAGTATAAATAAAATACTTCGTAAATAATTACACTGATTTACGCGTGACTTTATCATCCAATCTTAAATTATACCAAAATAAGGAAAGATAATTTAATGTCTATTTGTATCCCTATAGCATGAACCTTGTTCATTAAAAAAAAATAAAAAATAATAAATAAAGCATTACCCTATATAGAATTAACCTACTACCTAGTACCTACTTACCTACTTGAGGATAGTAAACAGAACGAATATGAACTGAACTTTAAATGTTGTCTTTGTTATTGACTTATTGTTATTCTTTGTTGTGAACTAATTCAATATGTTGCCTTTCTTGTTGTTATTCTTTCTCAATATTAATTTTGTAAGTATGGTTAATGATCTCCACAATTAAGTCTCCTATATCTTGTAATTTAATTCCTCCAATTTTTTGGACTAAACACTTTGAAATTTTCATTATTATCATATTACAAATTGTTTATTTTGGTGATTTTTTCATAAGGTAAAAAATTAGATACGTTGGGTCTTATTAAATTTTTCGCAATTTGTGTTCTTCAAATATCAAATATTTTTAATTTTATGTAATGAAAATTACAGATATTAATGGTTGAGCATATACATACATTTGTAAATGCAAAAATAAAATGTTCATCTAAATAAAAACAAAGGAAGCATTTTTAGTCAAATGCCAATGAAATATTCAAATACATATAGGTTGAAGAGTAAGATATTTTAATCAAAAAATATTAATTTGATTTTAATATTATTGTTACATTCAAATTTAAATTATTTCGGTTACTTAAATAATTATAGGTTTACTCTACTTTTTAATTTGGTTTTATTGATGATATATTTAATTACATCTAAAATTTATATAAAGACTAAATTTTGTAACAACTATATTTACTCGTTGAATTTAGATATTCAGTTTAATGTAAATAGCCGTTTGACTTCAGATTACAATAGCCAGTGATATATAACTCATTTATGATTGGAATATTATGTATTCATTAACTACTCCCTCCGTTTCGTATTGATTGAAACAAAAGGGTGTTCATAATTTTAAGAAAATTTATAGGGTGGGGTCCAAAAGAGAAATTTTTATAATATAAAGTATTGTTGGTTGGAGAGAAAAATAATAAAAAGTACGAGTAGTATAAGTGGGGTTAATAGATTAAAGAAATAATAAAATATTTGTGAAAGTGGGGTTAGTGAGAGAGAGAAATTATAAAATAATGGTGGGTCTTTTCCAAATATAGAAGTGTTGCAATTAATATGAAATGGATGTAAAAGGAAAGTGTTGCGATTAATACGAAACATAGGGAGTAATAAATGAGTGTTGACCTTGATTTAAAACAATTGCCGTAAAAGGATGTTAAAGATCAACACTTAATGACAAAATATTTAATTGAGGGGATATTGATTGCTTGAAGTAAAAAATAGTGTTTTGTTGATTTATTATTGTAAAGGTTGCGCTATCTTCATTGGTGGTGTATAAAATATAATTTGAGCATCTATACTTATATATTAAAAAGCGTTTCTAATAGCTGACATGTGTCACGTGGCACCCTTCATATGTATTAGAAGTATGTCATATCATCTAATCTGCCACATCATTCATTTTACTATAAACATGTTTTTTTTTTAGAGGGAAAGAGAGGGAATCATATTCATTCAATTGAGGACAAATTGTTCATAAGTACATATGGAGCAATGTCACTAGGACAACAATTAGACCAAAGTTGTTCAACACCATACGTAATAACACGAGCTAGATGGTATGCTACAAAATTCCCTTCCCGCTTTACATGAGACCAAGAAATAAAATCAAAGAAAGTGCAAGTATCTAAGACATCGTCAAGCAAGGAGTCCAAGTCCAAGAGATAGGTGGAAGCCTTCGAAGCCTGGATATAACTGTGCTATTATCAGATTCTAGGATGACATTTCTGAGGCCAAATTGCTTCGCCAACCAGACTGCAAATATTGCTGCTTTGCACTCTGCCAATTCAGGGGTCCACTGAGCTTTATACCTTCGAACACCAGCAAAAAGGACCTCTCCCAGTTGGTTGCGAGCTACGGCGCCAAGACCCACCCAGCCATCAATGTTCAGGGCTGCATCATAGTTGATCTTGATGCAACCTTGCGGGGGTGGCTTCCAGATCTTCGAGCTTTTAGGAGGCCTAGGAGCTTTGCACCCATAAATCTTGGCGTTGTATTTATTATAGTCTTCCACAAGGTTGGACATACGCATGAGGAAAACATTGTGTGTGTAGTCTCCTTGTTGTTGAAAATCTTATTGTTACGCCTTTCCCAAATTAACTAGAGGAGAGCAGCACCTCTTTATTGAGTCTTGACATCCTCACAGCCCCAAGCTTCAATAAGATCTTTGAAATCGGGGAAGTCATCAATCTTCACAAGCTTTTCGGAATTGGCTTCAATCCACAGGTCACGGACAGTAGTGCAGTTAATTAAAGAAGACATGGTGTAGGGTCTCACTCTTCGTCAAGCACCAAGGGCAAGAGTCCTCATCCGCCATATGCCTATGCTTTAAAAGAGAGCGAACAGGAACAAAGTTGGTACAAATTCGCCATAGCAGGTGTCTAACCTTAGGTGTAGTCTCAAGCTTCCACAAATTCACCCAAGCTTGATGAAATAGGTCAAGGTTGCACGATTTTCCCAGCATGTAGGCAGTCTTCACCGAGTAAAGAGCATCATTAGAGAAAACCCATGTGAGCTTGTCCTCTGGGTTTCTCATGCTAAGTGGAATCGAGAGTATACACTTGATGTCACGCTCATTGAAAGTGTCGACCAGCAACTCATGGCTCCAATCCATCGCCTCAAAGCTAATAAGATCACTGACATAATTCACCAAATCAGAACGGGACAAGAGGATTCTTGAACCATGCTCATCAGCTACCCAAGGGTCGTCCCACACATTGATGCTGCTGCCATTCCCAGCACACCAAATAAGGCCTTCTTTAACCAAGGCTTTAGCACCCCAAATGCTCCTCCATGAGTAACTACAAGATAGGCCTAAAGAGGAATTCAGAAAATCACTATGAGGGAAGTATTTTTTACCCAAAACTCTGCTCAACAGCAATTCTGGGCTCGTGATAAGCCGCCATGCTTGTTTACCAAGCATAGCTTCATAAAAAACCGCCATGTCTCTAAAGCCTAGACCACCCAACATCTTCGGATTACAAAGAGAGTCCCAACTCACCCAATGAACTTTCCGGCGATTGTTAGAGTGACCCCACCAAAACTTCGCAGTCAAAGATCGGATCTCACCAATGATAGTGGCCGGAACTCTTTAAACCCCCATAATGTAAGACAGGATTGCTTGGATAACCGATTTTATGAGGGTCTCCTTTCCCACACGTGATAAAATTTTCTGCTTCCACCCCTGCAATTTCTTCCAAATTCGATCCTTGAGAGCACAAAATATTGCTTTCTTCGATCTTCCCACAATTGTTCAGATGCCAAGATACTTACCATGCTCATCCACAAGTCTTATTCCCAAAAAAATCCACAAGCTCCTTTCGCACTGATTCACATACGCCTTTGCTAAAAGAGACCTTCGATTTTTCATAATTGATTTTTTGTCCGGAAGTTGCTTCGTATTTGTTGAGTATATCAACTATCTTCGAGCATTCTCTTCGATTGGCTCTTGCAAAAAGCAAACTATCATCAGCAAAGAAAATATGGGACCATTCCGGCTAGCCTGAGCACCATGAATCTCCCCCTGCAATACGGCCCTATTAATAAGACCAGAAAAAGCATCTGCGATCATGATAAATAAATACGGGGATAACGGATCACCTTGTCTCAAACCCCTCAAGGGCTTAACCTCTCCACACATTGCACCATTAATAACAAAAGAATAGGAGACCGTCGAAACACATCTCATAACTGTCTTCACCCAAAACTCTGCAAAACCCATCCTTAACAATAGTTTCTCCAGAAATGGCCATTCCACCCGATCATAGGTCTTGCTCGTATCCAACTTTAAAGCTATCGTCCTTTTCTTCCCTTTATTCCGCTCTTTCATAGTATGAAATAATTTCAGAGCTATAAAGGCATTATCAGTAATCAATCGCCCCGGAACAAAGGCGCTTTGATTCTCAGAATTAATGTCAGGGAGAATAGACTTCAAACGCATCACAACTGCTTTAGAGGCAATTTTACATAGCACATTACAGAGAGCAATTGGCCTCAATTCAGTCATATTACGAGGATCTTTTACCTTGGGAATCAAAACAATATTTGTGCAATTGAATTCTGCCGGAGAAACAATGCCATGAAGAATATTGCACACAATGGTAGCAACATCATCCCCGATAATATGCCCGAATTTTTGGTAGAAAATTGCATGAAGACCGTTAGGACCGGGAGCTTTACAGGGATGCATTTCACAAATTGCAGAGTAGATGTCTTTTTTCATAAAAGGCCGGAGAAGGTGAGCATTATCATAAGAAGAAATAGATGGGGTGATGGCCTCAAGAACCTCGGTGCATGAAGCTTCAAAGTGCGGACCTGTGGCAAAAAGTTTGGAGTAGTAGTCTTGAACTATACCCTCGACTTCCTCCCCTGCTGTACACCATTCCCCCCTCTCATTAAGCAAACCTACAATTTCATTTTTCTTCTTCCGTTGGGATGCTTTATGATGGAAGTATTTTGTGTTCTTGTCTCCGTATTTTATCTTAGCCGACCTCAATCTCAAATACCAATAGGCTTCCTGTTGCTCATAAACCTTGTCAAGCTTCTTTTCAATTTCCGCCCCAAGCCAGATGTTTGCCTCGGAAATCACATCTTCTTGAACCGCCTTGAGC
This sequence comes from Chenopodium quinoa, assembly GCF_001683475.1. Taxonomy (NCBI): domain Eukaryota; kingdom Viridiplantae; phylum Streptophyta; class Magnoliopsida; order Caryophyllales; family Amaranthaceae; genus Chenopodium; species Chenopodium quinoa. The sequence goes on along the minus strand of NW_018743977.1, from coordinate 3,112,025 downwards.
TCTTGCTTTAGATCTTCAATTTGTTTATTAAAGTTAACAAATTTTTTTCTACTCCAACTTCGCAAAGACCCAAGTAATCTTCCCAGCCGATCAAACATGAGACAACCCTACGTATCCTTCCAAGTTTGCTTGACCACTTGTTCACACTCGGTATCAAGTGACCATGTTGTTTCGAATTTGAAAGATTTCTTCCCTCTTTTACGTTTTCGCTTAGGGCGCCTTTGTCTTATCAGAATGGGGGTTGTGGTCGGATTTGAATCTGACGAGGTGCTCCACAAAATGATCTGGAAACAAAGAAAACCACTCCTCATTGCCACAAAAGCAATCCAACCTCTCACGGACAATAGTAAAGGAAGAGCGACCTCTTTCCCATGTGTACCATTGGCCCTCAAAGCCCAAGTCATGTAGTTTACAGTCATCAAGTACATCACGAAAATCACCCATAGCTCTACGTTCATTATCAACACCCCCCTCTTGTTCATCCATAATAAGAATTTTGTTAAAATCACCCCCAAATAAAATCGGACCATCAATGTCCTCACAAAGAGATTTAATAAGGAGCCAGGTCTTGAATTTCGGCCGAAGCCGGTCAACCATAAATGCCAACAAAATACCACACAAAATCTGCTTGCATTACTTTACCACAAGTGTAGTGATTATTAGAGAAAGAAATAAGTTCAAAATCAATAAGACTATTGTTCCAGTACAAACACAAACCTCCAGAAAGACCTACACTACTCACACCAAAAGCACAATCGAAACCTAATCTATGCTTGAACTTCTCTGAAGCAACTTTATTAATCATGGTCTCATAAAGGAAAACATAGGGGCAAGAGAAGCACACCATTTGCGAAGTGCCCCTACAGCTCAAGGGTTGCCAAGTCTTCGAACATTCCAGCAGAGGGTATTCATTGATTTTCGAGGGGTTGGTTGTGTCCAACACCCTCTACTTGATTTATACCGTCTCCGGACTTAAAAACATCAGCTACTTTCCCCTTCTTCACGCTAGCAGCACACATTTGATCTTCCCCCGCATGTCTCTTGCGGTTGTCTAGGATACTCAAGCTTGATTGCACAGCAGCCCCCTCCTTGCTTCGAAGCAAAGCAGCTCTATCCTTTCTCTTCCACCCACCCCTTTTTGATATTTGAGATTCGGTATCTTGCATAGTCTCATCCTGGTACAGAGGGAGTGCGTGGCTATTCACATTATCAGGGAAAGAATTGGCGTGGGTTGGGGGTCCAAGCACAGGTGCCACAATATTGCTTGGATCATTGACAATCGTCAGTCTATACCCATCCCTATTATCTTCCAGCAAAATAGGAATGTTACTTCTCACATCCCCCTCCTTTGGGCCTAAAGCACTCTCCTCCTCCATTACTTTTTCCTAATCAGCGTCATATGTCTGGGAAGGGAATTTCGGGGCAATCTCTTCAATACTCTTCAGTCTTAGCACCATCGTTGAGTTGCCTCCAACTTTCTCAGCTACTAGTCGGACCTTTCTTGCAGAGTGAGCAGGGACAACCTCAATGCCACCATAAGAGAGCTTCGGGGAGTCAAATAGAAGCTTTCATGCAGCCCCTGAGGGGCCTAGTTTGATAACACCTGGATCATCAAAGCCTTTCAGTTTGGCAAAAGAGTAGGCACTCAGGGTTTCTCTCCACTTCCTTTCCTTATCCCTTTCATTCGGATTGTATTTGGCATGTTTTCTTGGGGTTGCACGAATCCATGGTCCATTCTGAAAGACTAATTCCTCATCCTCAAACCTTGCCAACTCTTTAGAGTGACAATCACGATCAGTGTGGTTAAGCGTACCACAAAAGAAGCAAAAGTCAGCAAGCCTCTCATACTTCATATCAATCCACTTCGACGAAGTAGTACTCGTTGCTAGCTTAAATCCTCTGCACAAAGGCTTCCTAATATCAACATTAATATTCAATTGAACAAACTCACTCCATCCCAATGGGTCCTCATCATCCAGTTCAACAAAACCCCCAAGGAATTCTCCTACATCATACATGGTAAAAGCATTGCGCCTGTTAAAAGGAACATCGAGCAAACGAACCCACATTGGCGTATGGGTGAAAATGATCTCGAGGGTTGTTCATCCCGTTGGAGTTCTTTCAATAGCAGAATTTTATCGTTAAAAAACCTCGGACATCCTTCAATGACACGGTCTTTATCGCTTTCACAAAAGAATTGGAAAACGAAAAGGTTAGTTTCCACAACCCTAATTGCTACACCTTCCTTCAATCTCCAAACCATTTGCAGAGTGCGTTTAATCGCCTCCAAATTATAGGGTTTGATTGTGCACAATTATTCCACCAGAGTCAGTCTCAATTGGATGTTTGAGCCCTCGATATCAAACTCAAGGGATTCTCCTCCAATCACTGCAACCTCATCCTCTGTAAGCTTCAATTTTTCCCATTCTTTCACTAATTCATTCGCCATGATGATGAGAAAACACTAGAAATCAAGAAAAATCACGAAGAAAAACGAAAACAAACGTACTACTGAACCCTAGAAGAGACTACGGAACCCTAAGCGAGGGACTTTTCGATCAATTGTAATATACTATAAACATGTTTCAATGAGAATAAAAATATTTATCACAACTTCATAAGGTTTGAACACAAGACCAATAAGAAACAAATTAATGTTCTTACCAATTTTGCTATCTTTTAATTATGTTTCATATTTAATTATAATACACTAAATACTTTGTTCAAGTATCAATTTGAGAGTGTTTATGTAGTTTTATTAGTTATTTTTATTATTATATAGTTTTTGATTTTATAGCTCAAATAATATTTATTGATATTCAAAGTAAAACCCTGTGCATCGCCTGGGCCACACACTAGTTAATTTTTTAAACATACGTTTTTACAAAATACAAAACATTCCCCCACATATTTGGATAATATACAAAAGTCGAGTATTTTGGTTTTTATAAGCTTCTACTCTTTAATACGCAGATTAGGGAGTGTATAAATAAGTTTGGATTTTCTTCTGGGAACGACGTGGCGTTAACTCCCTGCTATTTGTATTAAAAGGCGTGAATCACCTTGAAAAGAGCTGAAAGTTATCCGCGACTCACGTAAGGGGCGTTTGGTTCGCGAAATATAGGTATGAGGTATGGGTTTAGAATGACTAAAACCCATACCATATGTTGGTTGTCAAAAGTATGAATTTTAAACCCATACCTCAAACCCATGAGGTATGGGGTTTAGAAACCTTAGCTTGGGGAAAGGGGGAGGTGGGTTTGTCCCATTCCCCTATGTATCAAATAAAAGGAGGGAATAGTGAGAGATTCCATTTCATAATTGAACCAAACACATGGTATTAAGTATCAAGTTCCAACCCAATACCACCTTAACCCCATTCCCAATTCCAAACCCATACCATGCTGCGAACCAAATGCCCTCCTGAATATTTTTCCATATTTCCAACAAAGTGTTGCAATGTCAATAGGATAAAATCCTTTTATAGTCCAAAATGAGCTTATCAATTTGATAGGTTGATGATTTGATGTACTTGTTTGGAAACTCTGTCTCACGTGATCTTCTATATTAGACATGAAATAATCCATGATACGTTGAATAAGACTCGATCAATATTTAATATAGGGTTTTGACAGTTCGGTTTCGGTTCGGTTTGAAATCGATTCGGTTTGAAATCGGGTCGATTTGAAATCGGTTCAAATGTCTTACGGGTCGGTTTCAGTTCGGTTTAAATAATTATCGGTTCGATTCGGTTTCGGTTTATTCTTGAACAGTTTAAATTCGGTTCGGGTTGTAAACGGTTCGGGTAGTAAACGGTTCGGTGCAGACGGGTTGCGGTTTGTTAACGGTTCGGTGTAAACGGTTTTTATCCCGGTTTAAATTCGGTTCGAGTTATAAACGATTTGGGTTGTAAATGGTCTGGGTAGTAAACGGTTCGGTATAGACGGGTAGCGGTTTGTTAACGGTTCGGTGTAAACGATTTTTATCCCGGTTCAAACAGTTTCGGGTTAGAAACGGTTCGGTTCTTTTTTGGTCCAGTTTTATTTTAGTTCGGTTTATAAGGGTTTGGTTCGTTAACGGGTTCGCTTCTTCTACGATTTAACATTATTTGGATCGGTTTTATTTCAGGTTTACTAAATTACGGTTCGAGTCTGTTTTTTATTTTAAAAAATCTGTTTTTTATCGAGTCGTTTGGATTCAGGCAATTAAACGATTTTGGTTTGAAATTTTATACTACTTTCTAACTTTTTGCTGGTTAACAAGTTTTATATCAAGTCGAGCCCAATAACCACCGCTAGTAGGAAGTGGTTTGTAAACGGTTCGAATTATAAGCGATTCGGTTCATAAACGGTTTGGTTTATAAGCGGTTCGGTTTATAATCAGTTCGGTTTATAAACGGTTCGGTGCAAACGGGTTGCAGTTTGTTAACGGTTCGGTATAAACGGTTTTTATGCCAGTTTAAACGGTTTCGGGTTAGAAACGGTTCGGTTTATTTTCGGTTCGGTTTCCTTTCAGTTCGGTTTAGATTTGGTTTGGTTCTTAAACGGTTTAACGTTTACTCGGATCGGTTCGGTTTCGGTTTTACTTACATGCGGTTCAGGTCGGTTTTCGGTTTCATAAAATCGGTTTTTAATCGGTTCGGTTCTCATTCGGATCGGTTGAAACAGTTCGATTTCACCAGTTCGGTTCGATTTTTTACAGTGCTAACTATAGTAGTATTGATAATATTGTATGACTCGATTATTAATAAAGTGCCCACATTTTCTACAAAGTATAGTAGTAGTGATTTGTGATTGGAATTACTATACTTTCTCCGTGTTTAAATAAATGAATTATTTTGACTTTTACGGAGTTTTAGGAAGGTTAGTTGAATTTATTAAAATAATATGTAGTAAGGGATAAGTTTGATGAGAAAGAAGAAAGTAAGGGATTTATGGAGACCATAAGTTAGTAGAATATTATTAAAAAGTAGAGAGAATATTATTAAAAAATAGAGAGAAATTACTAAAAAAAAAATAAAACGTTTTATTTATTTAAACACGGCCGCAAAAAAAAAACGTTTCATTTATTTAAACACGGAAAAAGTAGTAGTTGGTGGTACCTAGTATTGACTATTGAGTTGTTTTGACTTCATAGATAACAATAAGCGCAAACTAAATAAAAACAATTGCAGTTTTACCAAAGTTGAGTTTTATTTGATTGAATTAGGTATACTAGATTACTAGCGTGTTGACGCAATGCATGAATGCATAATTATTTGAATGCATATAAGGCAACAATAAGAAATCCATTATCAAGCCATGTTCTTTTCAAGTTATTCAATTATTTGAATGCACATAAGGCATTATTAAGAAATCCATTATCAAGCCATGTTCTTTTCACGTGCGTTATTCTAATAATATTCTGTAAAAATAATTATATTCATTAAAAATAATTATATTCAGTAAAAAATATTTTAAATTTAGCTAAAACAAGTCCAGTTTAGTAAAATTAAATTTTAATCAGTAAAAATTAGTTTTTTAAAAAACACATATAGCAGAGAGTCGGTAAAAATAAGTTTTAATCAGTAAAAATAATATAATTTTGGTAAAAATAATTTCAATTCAGCAAAAATAATTTATAAATAAGTTGGAGAGAACAACTTTAATACCATAGTACGATGTTTTTTTTAAAAAAAACTTTAAAGTTTCTAACCAATGAATAAATACTTTCAACATAGGGTTTTCTAAATTTTTGGTCGTTTAGGCCAAAAATCGTCTAATTTCTTCGGAAGATAGGCTATTTCCGACCCTTTTCCCTTAATTTTCTTTAGTTTGGCAATTTAGATAAATCTACATCAATAAATCTACACGAGTAGTGTTGATGTTCGTCCGTTTCCCTATGGTGGAGTATCTCCCTATATATAGTGGAGTCGTTAATTTTTGTTACCTTCATCGTTTGTTTTAGTTTTTTTTTTTTTTTGTGTGTGTGTGTGTGTGTTAGGATTATCAAAAAGGTAATCATCTTTTGCCCTATTATTGTCATTTTGTTGGTAAAGATTTGTCCGGAATCGCAACAGTTGTCAGATTTTCAAATGCGTTCAACAGAATCAGATGAAAATCATCCTTACGGCTACAACAAATCGTGAGGCCGTCTCTCCGAAAAGGCTATATATTCCAGCGATGTGCGTGAGAGATGTACCACAGTGCAATATCTATTCAACGATCGTAGTTTTGATGAAGGAAACCCTTGTTTGATTCAATTTTATATATTTGTTGATTTAGATTTCATTTGTAGATGTCGTATGGCTTTTATCAATGAATTGATTTATTTCAAAAATAAAAAAAATAAAAAAAATACTTCCAACGTTAGCAGAAAATTGATTGAAAAATATTGTTTAAAAGATCTATAGCAATGTTGTACGAATATCACCTATATATTTTTAGTTCATGCAAAAAATTTCATAATAAAAATAAAGAACTTGATCAATTTTTGTAAAAAAAAATAAAAATATTACAATAGAAATAAGATATGCAGGAAGTTTTAAATAAAGCGAAAGATAGATGAAAGAGAGCTGAGCTACCAAATGTATAGTGATTGTAATGTAATTAATGCCCTGTTTACTTCACCTTATTTTTGTTGAAATTGAAATTATTTTTAGTGAAATGAAATTATTTCCATTGAACTTAAATTAATTTTACTAAACCTGATTATTTTTATTGATTATCTATAATACTCCTGACTCAATTTTTAGGAAATAATTTTTTTTTTTTTTTGTAATTAAATTTAGTTTTTTTTTTTTACACAGTAACCCTCTTGATTTCACTTTTCTACGTTGTGCCCTTCCATATAGCACTTTCCACACTATAAGTATATGGTAACCTTGCCGTTAACAAATTCCGTTAGAGAGGCCCATTCTCCACTTATTAATATTTTTTTATCGATTTGCATGTTGAAAAATATTCCGTTAAAGTATGACATTCACAACATATTAATATCTTGCATTCAATATGGCACTTAGTTCTACGATTAGAGGTTGCATGTTCGAATCTCATGGGTAACTTTTTTTATTATAAAATATAAGTTGTGAACAATTGACATGCATGCCATGGAAAACATATGGAGGAGGGCGCCACGTGGCACGCATACTTTATTTGGAACGTCTTTTAATATATAGCATAGATAGATATAGGTAGATGAGTGAGCATATCTTGGCTTGCTAATTGATGAGAAAAATTAAGAAAAACCTCTAGCATAACCAGTTCTCTTCCATGATTGAAATCAAACTTGGCAATGGAATTAGGTAAAACAATGTCCTCCCATCTAACTATTGTGGTATCCAGTCCAATTTGCAGTACTCTTATATTGCTTTTACACACATCACACATGTATTGTGGGCTCTTATGATGCACTTGTTATCTTATTTTTGGGTCCATATTTGGCATGAATTTTGTGGCTTTCAAGAGAAACTTTATGAGGTTATTTTTGTTGTATAACATTCAGCAATCTATAATACTATATTATCCCCGTGCGATGCACGGTTTTAATAAAAAAAAAATTATAGTATAGAACTCGTATATACAATGAATTTTTTCAATTTTGTCATAAATTCATTGGAAGGAGATTTTTTTTAAAAGAAATACAGTTTGAATATTTCAGGAAATTTCTGGACGTTTGAATATTAGTGTTAAGAAATTGAGGAGAGGGAATGATAGATCTTTAAATCAAAAGAAAGGAATACAGTTGCTATTCAATTTACTATACTTCGGTTTTCTAGATTAAAGTTGTTGAAAGAACTTAATTAGCTTGTTTACGAAATATCACACACACACACACACACAAAATAAAAAAATAAAAAAAACTATCACAAAAATATCAGATCATCAATGGTTTTAGGGGGGGAAATTTTTTATAAGAGAGCGACACGCATACAATTTTAAGGAGAGATGATGTCAACAATGTTTTGTTTTAGTAATAGTTAATAGATTTAAGTCTTTAAATAATACTTTGTATTCTATAATTTTTGAATCAATTACCAATTACTCATACCTTCTTTTTTTTTTTTTTTTTTTTTTTTTTTTTTTTTTAACCTTATGACTCAAATCAACGCTTCAAAATTCAAATATGAAAAAACTTGAAAAAAAGTCTGAGTCAATTAGATTTACCATGTCTGAGTTATACAACTTATGTAAGGCCACTTGTGACACAATTTAATCTCAAATACTAAAAATGTCTTTAATGACAGATTAACAGTCAAAAGAATAGACTAATGGACTAGTAGTCAATTCTTAAGAATATTCTAATTAAATTTTGCATTCAACATCAAATATGTTCACATAATTTTCACTTATTTCATGATGAATTTAGATAAGGTCAAATAAGTTTTGGCAAGATAAATTCAGGAAAAACTAGATTAGTGCCCGTACGATGTACGGTAGTAATAATTTTTTTTTCATAATTAATTTGTAATATAATATAAAAATGAGGCAACTCATGTGAAATAATGCAAAAATTATTAAAACTACAACTGAGAAAAAAAAAAATACTCTGTATTATTTTTAATTAGTTGTATTGAAAATATTTAAAAATATTGTACATTATATTACATTAGTGATGTATGTTATCCCAATAAAACTCTACAGTGTAGATGTTATATGGCTTTTTTTTTATGGAATTTAGTTAAAAAAAATACTATACAATGTATTTCCAAAAAATAAGTTAAGTAGAATAATTTTTAACCTGGCATCATATTTTGTATTGGCGGGAATTTTTTTAATATTAACTTGACATATGTCCAAAAACATTGATGTAAGCATGACCTGTTTTAGTAATAGGTAATAGATTTTTTGAAGGAAATTTTTTTTATAAGTTAGTGAAATTATCGCAGAAATATTTAACAGAAAACTAACTCAATTATTATTATTTCATAAGATTTCAAATCAACACCACAAATCCCCACTATTGAACAACTATATAATGGTAACTTAATGTTAATGTTGTAATTTTGGCTTTGTTATTTTATACTCTCCACCATATTTCGAACTTCTAAATTATAGCTTATTCTCCCTTAATTAAAAGGTCACAAAATCTTGTGTAACTATTGTAAGTAAATAAAACATGAAATAAAAAGGAAATTATTATAAAGATATTATATGATATTACGAATAATATATCATTATAGTATTGTACAAATATTCCATAAATAAAAGATTTTTGCTAAAAAGGGAGGGGGAGTTTTGGAGGGAATTATTATAATTGTATTATACAAATATTCCAAAAGTAAAAGATTTTTGCTAAAAAAGGAGGAGGGTTTTGGAGGGAAAAAAAACAGCACCAGGAAGTGACACGTGTCATTCCTAGTGTCTGTTTAGTATTATTTTATTGATTATTAAAACTTAAAGGAACAATATGGTACTACCATGTGTCACCTTACCTTAAATATGATTGGCGCCTTAAAAGCACTATGTGTCATCCTATTTGTCATCACCTTTCCCTCACACACATTATAGTAATGTTTAATATTCTTGGAAAATTCTTCATAGGCTTAAGCTCCCTATAGTAATTAATTTAGTCTATTTGAAAAACTCTTCATTTGTGTAACATCCCTATTTAATTTTTCTCTTTAATTGTATAACGTAACTCCTTAGTAAATCACACAATAACCTACAATCTAATTTCTTAGAAATTATTATTATTATTATTATTATTATTATTATTATTATTATATCTCAAAAGCAGACAAAGCTATACAACCTATAAAAATTTAGTAGGAAGCCGAGCTACAATCTAGGTCCCCACTCCCCTAGCTATAGCAAAAGCTTATCCTAGTGAAAATATGAGCAGCAACACGTGCCCCAATGTATTGAGTCGTCGTCGAGAATTTCTGAATCCGCTTCAGCAATGCAACAACCTCTTTATTATTATTATCATTATTATTATTATTATTATTATTATTATTATTATTATTATTATTATTATTATAACAAAAACCTATAAAGTCATCCGAATTACAAGAAATTAGTGGGGAGCCGAGATATAATCTGGGCCCCACCCCTCTAGCTATAGGAACCTGATCTTGTTAAAAATATGAGCAGTTGTACGAGCACCAATATTGAGTCCTAGCAAATGCCTGAAGCTGTTTCAGCAACGCAACAACATCCGTCTCTAATCCCCCCAATGAAGAAAAGGAGAAAGGAAGAAAACCATAGCCTATAGCCCTACAACGCACCTCACACTTGTCCCGCTTCCGCTGAGCTGCAACCGACACAACACGATTAGGAACGAAGTCAGACAACCCAAATTGTGTTAAAGGAGAAGACCCCGTCAAGTCAACACACACATCAAGGCCTTTGTCCCAAGAATAAAGTAACATATCTGCAGGCCGAAGAGTCTAATCGTTCCCTCCAGTCAACCCAACGTTAACCTACTTTCTTGCAGAAATCCCAAACCAAAAACAAATATCAACAAGGGTATCACGAACAACATTATGCCCATGCTTAATACCCACCATCCGAGCACAAGACACTTCATGATGCCCATAAATATCCCCATCAAAAATCATTGAGCAAGCAGAACACGGTGCTGAAACGGAGAACAAAGGAACACCCAACCGGTAGCAAAGAACACAACAGTAAGTCTTACCATTCATAGTCTGACCCAAACCCGATATTGGGACCGCCCGTAACCAAGCAGAGGAGTGATCCCTCTGCTTGGACTTCCATAAGGCAACCTGACGCGGAGATAAGGAGAAAGTGGATTTTGCAGATGTAGTAACCTTTGTGAAATATATATCTGCCTATTTCTTCATGAGTGTGGGGGCTAAATCCACCATTGATGTAGAGAAATGAGGAAGGAGGGTGAAGAAGGAGTGATGATATTTGTTGTGATCTTGGGCTAAATCCACCATTGATGTAGAGAAATGAGGAAGGAGGGTGAAGAAGGAGGATGAAGAAGAAAGGAGGATAACAGCGTTAGAAAACGTTGTTACTTTCTAACAATTTTTAAGACTCTTTCCAAGTGGATAATATCTAACAATATTTAAATCATATTTCACATTTTCATAGGTGACAATAACTTCTTTTGTTTATTTGTGAGATTAATGCCGGCCTGCTCTATTGCTTCCACATTTATTTTATTATTATTATTTAAACATATAGGTTAATGATATGTTTTCAAGATATTATTTAAACTTAAGTAATTTTTTCATTTTGTACTTAAACAAAATCCGAGGTATCGCCCGCACCACAAACTAGTTTTATCCTAATATCATCAAACTACCTCACATTTCTGATTCTCATAACTCTCTCTCCACTCAAATTATAAACCCTTAAAAAATCCCTAAATTATAAACAATAAAAATTACTAAATATAGTACAAAATAACTTGTACAAAATTTAAAAATGACACTTAAATATGTTATAGACTACACTACCCTTTTTATAATCAACTTAATTCCATTCCTTATTATTAAGAATCCCTTTTTCATCTCCTATTATCCAATCTCTGTTTAATGATACATTCAGGAAGAACCTTGAAAGCTTTCATATAGTTTAAATTTTTAAGTCTAATATTTTGGCAATTCTGGTAATTAGGAAATCCAAGACGTACAACAAAAAGGATGAGTCGAGAAAACGTTTTCATATCAATGAATGGAATAGACATATTCCATTTAACCCCAAAAACATATGTGTATCTTCTTTGTGTTTTGGATTTTTTAGCTTGGAAGTTTTGAACAATGAATTTGATTTTATTGTCATGAAAAATGAGGTTGAAATTCAATCGGTAAAATATGAAGGGCCCCGAAAATCATAGCCGGTAGTAAATTGAAGGTTCGGAAATCATAACCGATAGTAAATTGTAAGTCCTGGAAATCATAGCCGGTAGTAAGATTAAGGTATCGATATTTTTTTACAGAAATTAAATCAGAGTCTCGAAAATGAAGTCTCTAAAAATATTTTACTGAAGATAATTTGTCCAATAGTCATATTAAAATTAGTACTTAAAAAATCGCCAAAATGACATCATCATTGTCCATCAAACGGTCAAACCTTACAAGACTTTGAGATATGTTTACTAGTAAAACGTTAGGGGTGATTAAATAGGGTATGAGATGGAGAAAGGGTAGATTAAAACAAGGGTAAGATTGGAAATATAAAATTTAATAAAAAAAACTAGGTTATCCTGCATTTAGGTAAAATCATACCTGCACTTAGTAGTTAGTACCTCATTCTCTAGCACGAGTTCTCCATTGATGAAGCAATTCTCGGAGCAAGTTCTCCATTGAAGCAGTTCTCGGCGCGAGTTCTCCATTAACGAGTTACAGGGCTCTCCATTGAAGCTCTCTGTCCTTCATTTTTGGTGAGTTTTCGATCCATTTTTTTTCCTTTTTAAATCATCTAATATGAATCTCGTGTTATGGACTTATGCTGTTCTTCGTCCTTCTTGTTCTCAAATTATGAATCTCTCTTTCCCATTTTAGTTATTTCCTTCTTTCATCCCAAAATAATTGTATCAATTTTAAGAGCCATAATTTAGAATAAAACTGAAATTGCAAAGAAAAACGTGGGGAGAAAACTGAAATTGTACCCACTTTGTAAGAAATCTGCTCTTTTTCAAGGGTAATTATTAGGGTAATTCATTTGCTAATGTAAGAACACTGTATTGCTTAGGTAATGAAAGCTAAAAGCTCCGGTTTTTATGAATACTAACTTGCAGCTGAAGAAATAACCAACGGAATTGTACTTGATGAATGTGGCATATGGAGAATGGGATAATTTAGTACTCTCCAACAAAACAAGCTAAAGTGCATCCAAAATTTTATAATTTCCCCGTTTTAGTAATATTGCAACAACTGGACTTTTGCACTATTCATCATGTTTGTTTGACCATATATTATGATTTAAACGTAAAGTAAAATATAGTCATGTGAGATCTTGTTAGATTTGTCTCGTAAAATACTTTCACAATATCAATTTTTTATAATTTTTACTTTTATATAATTATGGATATTTAACATATAAAATGTGATTTACAATGCGTAATTTCATTTCTGTTGCAATATTTGTAGAACAAAGAAAGTATTTAATTACAATCACTGCTAGCTAATTTGGAGCCTACTCAGGCTAATGAGACCTTGTAATGCTACTAAGTTTTTTTTTAATTTTTTTTTTAATTTTTTTTTAAATTCTACTAGGACCTTCTGGATGACCTACATGACCTCTATCTATATGAACTCAATAGTAAGAGCACTAGCAATGGTGATCATTTTTTTTTGCTCATGGGCCTTTTGATGAGCAAAAAAAATGATCATCAACCACAATGGTGAGAAAATGGTGAAATCCAAAAAAAAGCTCATGAGCAAAACCAAAAACGCTCAAAACATGAGCATTTTTATTGATGAACAGTAATCCATGTGGGCCCCACAACTGCTAGACCCACTTAAAAAAATTTCGGTGAGTCATAATCAAAACGACGCGTTTTGATTGAGGTTGCAGATTTAAAAAAAAATAAAAATAAAATTCTGAGAATCTGACGCGTGACAGTGGGGTGGCGAATGGGGCGACGACACGTGGCTTGCGCAGGTTCCCAGCCAATCAGAAAATTATAGCCGTTTACAACGGTTATATATTTGTAATCTATTTTCTGAAAAATATATTTTGTAAAAAAAAAAAAAAAATACCACCGGTCATAAAATTAAATTCTCTATAAATAGACATGCATTTTGATATAATTTGTAAACACTTTAAATCCTCCACATTTTAATTTTCTTAAAAGTATTTTAAATATGTAGAAGAATATTGTTGTTGCAATTCACCCATATTCAGGTAATTTTTTTTTTAATTTTTAAATTCAGTTATGTAATAAAATTAGTATATATGTGATTTTTTAAATTTTCCGTACGCAGTCGAGTTATTTTTTAATAGTGTTTTTTTATTTTATTTCTTAAGTTTAATTACGCATGACGTTGCAAATGTTATTGGTTTCTAGTGTTGTACCGCTTTTTAAAATAAATAAAAATATTTAAGAAATTTTGAGCTTTTTTTTACAATTATTTCATATAACGTACTTAATTTAACGACAAATTTTAACGATTAAAAAGACACAAATAAAAAAAAACAAATTAACCAAATTTAAACTAGTTTTTTTTTTTGGAGTAATATTGTTAAAATATAAATGAAATAAATAAATAAAGAAGTGTTGTATAGGAGAGAGAAAGTAATGGTGGGGTATTGCAAAAGTAAGAGAGAGAAAGTGGTGGGTGAGCATTTTTTTTGCTCACCATTGGGAGAGAAATTGTGAAAAAAATTTGCCCATGAGCAAAACTGATTTGTTGAGAGAGAGAGTGGGTGAGCATTTTTTTTGCTCACCATTGAGAGTGGTCTAAGAAGGCAGGGGATTCTGGTGGGTTCAAACATCAGTATAGGTAACAATTCAGACAGCATTTTAGGCTTATAAAAGGTGAGTCGGGATTCTTATTGCTTATGCTCATTTGATTGCACCTGTAAATATCGTAGGTTGCTTGCTTGCTTGTGCTTAGTCTTTCACTTTTAGGACTGTATGACTGTTCCTTGATTTACCCCCAGGTGACTTATATCATGTAGTTCCCTCCCTCATACTCTTATAATTAGCACCGTCAAATTTCAAATCGAAATCGTTTAACTGCCCGAAACCAACCGATTTAAATGAGAACCGAACGAATAAAAATCGATTTTTTGAAATCGAACCGTATTTTAGTAAACCCGAAACCGAAGCGCTCCGAATAATGTTTAAATCGTATAAGAACCAAACCCGTTAACAAACCGAACCAATTTTAAATCGAATTGAAATAAAACCGAACCGAAAAAGAGCCGAATCGTTTCTAACCCGAAACCGTTTGAACCGAGATAAAAACCGTTTACATTGAACCGTTAACAAACCGAAACCGGTTTGCACCGAACCGTGTACAAACCGAACCGTTTATAAACCGAATCACTTACAAATCGAATCGTTTATAAACTACGCCGTTTATGAACCGAACCGCTTATAAATCGAACCGTTTACAAACCGCTTACTAGAAGGGAAGATTAAAATCACGTTAAAAGGAATTTTTAAATGAAATCTACTTATGCACACGTATTTACTACGAAGCAAGTACATTATTGTTTTCCTTGACTAATTATGCACACATGTTTACTACATAGTACATTATTGTTTTTCCTGACCTTTTATGTAATTATGATTAACCAAAAATAATCTTCGCCTTCTCTTTAAATAACATCATGTAAGTGCTTCATTTTTTACTCGGAATTATATTAGACCAAGATTAGAAAGCACTGTCAAATTTCTAATCAAAACCTTTTAACTGCCTGAAACCAACAGACCCAAATGAAAACTGAATCGATTAAAAAACCGATTTTTTAAAACCGAAAACCGACTCATACTGTATTTTAGTAAACCTAAAACCGAACCTATCCGAATAATGTTAAACCATATAAGAACCAAACCAGTTCTAAACCGAACCGAAAAAGCACCAAACCGTTTCCAACCCAAAACCATTTGAACCGGGATAAAAATCGTTTACACCGGACCGTTAACAAACCGCAACCCGTTTTCACCGAACCGTTTACTACCCGAACCGTTTACAAGCCGAACCGAATTAAAACCGCTCAAGAATAAACCGAAACCTAAACTGGACCAATAATAATTTGAACCGAACCGAAACCGACCCGTAAGGCACTTGAACCGATTTCAAACCAATCCGTTTTAAAACCGACCCGTAAGGCACTTGACAGTACTACTTATAATTGAATCTATTTTATTTATAAAAAAATAGATTAGGTTTATAATTATACAGATATATGAAGTGGCAAGTGCTGTTAAAACAAATTGGCAAAGTGGTGCTGCACTGCCACCATATGCCCATATTTCGAATTTGCGATGGACAAAATTTCAGTAGCTTAGCTTAATGAATATTTGATTTTAGAAATAAAAGCATTAGATTCCATGTAAAAATTTTGGCTTTATTTATTTTTTTTTTTTTTTTTTGACAGAAGAAAAATATTATCATTAATAAATAGTCATACGGCATCTACAATAATAATAAAAATTTTGGCTTTATTATTTGCTTATTAAGTTTGTCAATTTTTCTCTTTATAGGGTAAGTTTCCAGCTTGTTTGATTAATGATTATCCTATCGGCTGCTTGGTGTATAGGGATATGGGGATAGAAATAGAGTAGAGTAGCGGATCCCGAAGAGGCCAAGGAGAGGAAAAAAGGATTCCAATGCTGGCAGTGAACGCTGAAAGGGCGCATTTGGATAGACTAAAAGATGGAACTGCAGGCCTTTACTTTGGACGTGTAGATTTTCACACGATGGATCTGAAACAGAATAAATTAACTCGTTGTTGCTTTCCTTCACTGATCATGGTTGAGTTTACAAATGCCATGGTGTCTTTGAATGAATTCATCTACATAGTGGGAGGTGTGACACCTTTTAGAGCACGATCACCTGACATCCAACTACTCCAATCTGCATCTCCCTTATCCAACCGTACACACTACTTTTGTGGTTCTAGGCTTGACATGTCTGATGAGGTTGCAATGTGGTGCCTATCTCTTGTCTTCAGTGAGGATCACACTTCTACCAACTATGTTAGCTTTTTTGGCAAGATTTACAACTTTGGATCTGATCGCCTTGCACCTGAGGTTCTTGACCATGTTGGCCACTGTAAGCTAATCAGCCCTATCTCTCCAAGCCTTGTCGGTTGTAGTGTATCTAATCCTGTACTTCCTGACCCTTTTAACAAATGCATTCTTATGCGCCTCTATGGTGATCTCCTTTCATTGCCTTCCCTGTATGCTTTCACTCCTACTGATGTTGATGGTATTAGGACATGGGAATGTCTCACCCCTGATTTCTAAGTTTGGGCTGACTCTGCCGCTGTTGTTAATGGCGTGATATACTTTCACTGCCATAAATTCCCATCTCTTCTTCGTGCTTTTCATATAGCCAAGATAAAATGGTTGAAAGTCTGGTGGGATTCGTGCTTTAAGGAAAAAATTGATATGAATGTCGAAAGGAATCACTTCGATGCAATGCTTCATTTAGGCAACAATATTTTGTGCTTTGCTGGTTGGACACCTGTGGGGAATTTTTCACCTCCTGCCATACATGTGGGTCATGTTTTTAAGTATGGCGGCGCTCCAAGGAAAAGAAGCTAGAGAAAAAGAGTCGCCAACAAGTTTTAGGAACTTGTAAACCGTTCATGATTATGAAGGTTACACCCCATTCACAATTACAAAGATTGCCTACTTCATAGTGGTCCGCAACCATGACTGGATGTTCAAGGATGATGGTACGAACTTAACCTATAAGAGGTCAAGCCCGCCCTAAAATAGGCTTCTACTTGATTCTTATTGATATTCATGCGCGCTTTTCGATCAACACACATACATCAAGTTAACCCTAAACCTGTTTAAACTACGTTGGTTAACTATTAATGCACAACCAAATCTAATATTGGTGATCACTTGAATTAAAATCATAATGAACCTAAATCCAATTATTAATTATCTTAGTAGGCGTGATTTCAAGTACAAATTCCCTTTAAACCTGCAATAAAGGGCGTGATCAAGCAATAACAATAAATCATGAATAATCAAGCAACATATAATTAATATGACAATCATCATAAGAATATCATCAAAACATCATTAGTAGCAAGATCCTAGGCATGATACTAAACAGATTAATAACAATCCAAGCATGCCACTAATAACAAATCAACACGTTATCCTAAACATGATACTAATATTCAAAGCGTTATCCTAAGCATGATTTCTATTCCAAATCAAAAGAATAATTAAGTACTTAAACTACTTATTTTGATGCCTCGACCTTTTTGCTATTAAACAATACACACGTTAGTAAACTTAATAAAGCAAATAATTAATTAAGAATTGAAATATAGCTTTGGGACCAAACCCTTAGAATGATCAACCTTTCACGTCGAGGTCGAAGGCAACGTCGAGTATGGTTTTGGAGTATTCGAATCACGCGAAGGAAGTATTGTGTATGATTGGAGTGTGTTTAGGCTAAGAGCATTAGTTTAAGAACCTTTTCGAATTCTTAGGACGAGGGGAGATTATGACTAATTGTGGCTAATTCTTGATGATTGTGGATTCCTCTAAAAACGGGAAAAACGACCTCTAGTTATAAGAAGAAAAAAAAAAGAGTCTGACGATTAGAGAGAGATCAGAAGTTCTAGATAAAATAGAACAACTTTTATCGCAGCACGACAGGATTGTCGCGACACGTTGGCACCTGTCGCGACGCGACAGTGCTGACGTGGTGCGATATCCCTATCGTTATGCTTTGGTTATAAAAGATAGTGAAGTCGTAAGAAATTTGATTTCCAGTGGAATTATGTTTACAGTAGATATCCAAACGTCTTTGTATTCGAATGGAACAAGGATTATCATATGAGAAGTTTTATCGAATCTCGAACTTCTTTGATCTTTATCTTTTTGGAAATGATAGATTAGAACTTTCTAGAGGATCCTAACCAATTTAGGATAAGGAGTATGATTATATAGGGCCTGAATAAAATATTTGGACTCCATATAATCACTGGGCCGTACTAAAGGTGGACATAGGCTTGGTTTGGGCTCGATTAAATATTTTGGCTATAACTCATTCGTTTTAAGTCGGATTTGGGCTTATAATATATCGTTAGAAAGATCTTTTCAAACCCCATCCATCTAAACAATAATTGGACTGAGAATATGGACCAAAATAATCAGGTTGGACGTTTTTATAATTTGGCAAGAAATGAATGATTTTAAGGACATGATATGAATGATTTTGGGTTTAAGGACACGAAATGAATGATTTGGATTAAAAAAAATTTAGGTAAGGTTAGAAATATGGTCAAGGCTTAAGGAAACTTTGCGCGACCCTTCAACTTTTTGCCGGGCTCGTCAATCAAAACTTGAAAGATACTCATCAATGGGTTTGGTGTTTGGGGAGACACAATCAGGTGTCTACAACACCCATATATCCTTCGCCTACTGTATGGTCTGTATCTACTCGCGAAATTGTCTTTTTTAAATTTGTAGTGCTAGACACTGGTGAAACTGTAATCGTCAAGGCCTGCGACTCCTACTCATATGACCTTCCAAAGACTAACAGTGTGCTTCATTTCCTCTTTGTTTAGCAAGTACTCTTCTCCCATATCCATCTATTAATATGTTGCTAGCTATTTATGCACGAGATGCGTGCGATATTATAAAGAATTTTAAAATATTAAAATCAGGCTTGATGTTTTTAAAAAGTTAAAAATAAGTTAACAACATTAGCTTTACAGAAAAATTAATAAGTTCACACATAAATATATATATAGAAAACTTTTAATAAATAGTTTTTTTTTCACTTAACCTTGTTCCTTTGAGTTTCGAGTACGGTTGGCTAATATTACTTTTTGATTTTATGTATACATATTATCCACTCATGTTGTTTTATCAATTATTTAAGTCATTTCCCTTTTTTTTTTCATTTATGTTTTTTTTTGTGCATTAAAGTTATAGAGTAATATTTAGTAGTATGGATAATAAAATAATAAAGATTTAGTTCATCATCGTATATGTATATTATTGATGCAAAATTAATTAATTATTAGTTCATATTACATTTTTATTCACTTATAAATATGGTTGAACATTAACCTTCTAAATTTTATTAGATCAAACTTACAAATTTATAACGATTCGGGGTATCGTCCGATCCAATAACTAGTTTTTAAATTAAAACGTACACACGCACAAAAAAAAAGAGTAAAGTGAGGGTTTTGAGAAGAGCATCCATTCTCGGATTTTTCAGGGCTGCTTTTACAAAATTGTTTGTTGCCAAAAATTCTACCGTTGGATAATGCTCAAATTTGAGAAGCTCGTTCCTAACATCAAGAAATTTATTTTGGACGGTTGGTTCGTCTTATTGAACTCTGGTTTGGTCAGAATTGCTATTGGACAGACTTGACTTATGGGTGAATTCTACACCTTTTGCCCTCTAATTTTGATCTCATTATTCTCATAATGTTGTTGTTGTTGGTGGGTGTATGAATTCTTTGTAGGCTGATTTCAGGTTCTTTTCCCTCAATTTATCAATAAGAGAAGTATAGGGTGGACTCTTTAAATGGTCCCGTGGTTTTTATCCTTCACATCAAAGGGGTTTTCCACGTATAATTCGTTTGTGTTGTTTGCTACTTTATTCTTCCTGTCATTGCTGGTTTGTTACTTGATTATTGATGTTTTTATGAGGGTGATTTGGTGTGACAATTTAGGTTGATTGGATTAAATTGTTGGTTGATTGTCTTGTGTGTGACATTGTGGGTGTCATAGTGACCCCTTTCCGATTCCTACATTAACACATGCATGAGAAAAAAAACAAAAATCAAAACAACAAATTAATTCATAAATAACGCTCATGTTTGCAATTCTATAATAATGCCCCAACTTATAAATTACATTAAGTAGGACAAAAAAAAAAAAAAAAAAAAGTAAACTAACACAATTATTAGTTTTGTTATGACTTGATCTAAACATTTTTTCTTCAATCAAACAAAAATTCAACCTATTTGAATTGATTTAACAAAGGAAGAGAGTAAATGCATAAAACCGGATTTTTAGCAATGTATAGAGCTGATTGACTACAAAACAATGGAATAGCCTTTGGATGTTGTACCCCAAACTCAATAGCAAACCTTTCAACCATTTTAGCTCACAAGTTATGGCTGTCATAGAACGGTACTCTGCCTCTACTGATGACGTCAAAACCGTAGGTTGCTTCTTTGTCTTCCAATATACTGGTGATTAGCCTAAAAACACTAACCAACTTGTCAACGATCTCCGAGTAATTGGATAAGCCGCCTAATCTGAATCACACCATCCTTGTAGCGTCAAATCACTATCTACCCGTAGCAAAATCCCTTGCCCGGGTGTACCTTTCAAGTATCGAACCACACGTAAGGCAGCATCCCAATGCTCCGTCCGAGGTGCCTGCATGAACTGCGACAATATGTGCACTGAATAAGCTAGGTCCGGTCGTGTCACAGCAAGATAGACCAACCAACCAATAAGACGGCGATATGCTTCCGGATCTGCAAGTAAATCACCATTCGTATGACCCAATCTGTGATTTTGCTCTATCGAAAAGCCACTAGGCTTTGCACCTGTCAAGCCAACCTCAAAAATAATGTCTAGCGTATATTTACGCTGACACAAAAATAATCCCATCGCACTTCGTGCGACCTCAATGCCAAGAAAATATTTCAGGGACCCTATAGCTTTCATTTTAAAACAGTCACCCACATAAGCTTTAAAAGCTAATAACGCAGCGGAATCATTGCTAGAAATAATCAAATCATCAACATAGACTAAAACATTAATCTGAACACGCCCCTCAGTGAATGTGAATAAAGAATAATCAGAGTAGGATTGAAGAAACCCATACCCTTTTAGAGCAGTAACGAGCTTAGCAAACCAACAACGCGGAGCTTGCTTCAAACCATATAGCGACTTTCCGCAATCTGCAAACCAATTTCGGATTGGATTTTTCAAACCCCGGGGGAAATTTCATGTATACTTCTTCTTCAAGATCACCATGTAAGAAAGCATTGTGCACATCCATCTCATGAAGTTCCCAGTTCTTTAAGGCGGCTATTGCTAAGAATGCTCGGATAGTTGTCATCTTTGCTACCGGAGCAAAAGTCTCATTGTAATCAATGCCCTCCGTTTGATGGTTGCCAAAGATCACCAATCCGGACTTCAATCATTCTACATCTCCATTAGACAAATATTTGGTCTTATAGACCCATTGGCTACCAAGAGCACGTTTCCCGGGGGGCAACTCCTCCAATGTCCAAGTCCCATTATCTTCCAAGGCTCGGATTTTTTCTTGCATAAATTGCTTCCTTAAATGATTTTGGGTCTTGACCCAAAATGATTGCTGCCAAACTTGTGATAATTTACAGAAAATTTATCACAATTAATATAGTGTGATATGGGATAGGGAGTACCTGAGAATCGCTGTGGAGACGGAGTAGGCAAAGATGGAATTTTAGCAACAATAGTGTGTGTGACATAATCCCATAACAACACCGAAGGAGTTTTTTCTCTAAAACCACGACCCAACTGTTGCGAAGCTGCTGACTGTAGCGTGGTTTGGGGCTGTTCAGTGGCTGCAGTAGGCTCAGGTGTAGGTGCAGCAGGCCCCCCTGCCTCTATGTTTTGTTGCTGTTGTGCTGCAACACCTAGCTGTTGTTGTGCAATGCTTTGCTGCAACACCTAGCTGCTGTTGTGCAATGCTTTGTTGCTGCTGTTGCGCACTGCCTTGCTGTTGCTGTTGTGTGGCAGTGTGTGGCTGCTACTGTGCTGTAGTGTGTTGCTGTTGCTGTGCAGCAGTATACTGCTGCTGCTGTGTAGACCAAGCGGGCGCTGGTTGTCCAGCGGGCTGGGCAGTAGCCTGGCTTCGCTGATCGACCACCCGACTATCGCCCGATGGGTTAGCCAGATTATTTGTAACATACAAATCTTCCTCTAAAGTATCTAACCCAACATTATGATCGTCAAAATCCTCATCAATAATCACATCAGACATTGGGACAATATTCTCCGGCTCGATGTTCACCACTTTCGAGCCTACAAATGGAAATACATTCTCAAAATACTTCACATCTCTAGAGACAAAGAATTCCCTTTTATCAAGATCGTACAACCTCCATCCTTTCTTTCCAAAAGGATACCCCATAAACACACATTTTCGACTTCGACTTTCGAATTTATCACCCTTGGTTTTCTGATTATGAGCAAAACACAAACAACTGAAAATCCAAATAGCAGTATATGATGGAGGATAACCAAATAACATCTCAAAAGGAGTTTTGTTATCTAATAAAGGAGTTGGAGTGCGATTAATCAAGTGAGCGGCAGCTAGTACACACTCCCCCCAAAAATAAATCGGCAACTGTGCTTGAAATCTCAAGGCCCTAGCAACATTCAAAATATGTTTATGCTTCCGTTCAGCCCGACCATTTTGTTGAGGAGGCCAACATAAGAAGTATAAAACAAGACCCCAATAGCAGCAAAACAATCACGCAAGCAATTAAATTATGTGCCATTGTCACTTTGAACAACTTTAATCGTTTGAGAAAATTGACGATCAACCATTGCAATAAAATTCAAAAATACACGGAATACTTCCGTTTTATCATCCAACAAATAAATCCAGACAGCACGGGAAAAATTATCCAATATCGTTAAAAAATAACGAGCTCCACAAGAAGAAGTATGTCTATATGAGCCCCACAAATCACAATGTATCTTTTCAAATATGTGACTCGCCTTATTATCACTAGAAGGAAATTTGTCCCTAGGGTGTTGAGCCCGAAAACAAACCTCACAATTCTTATCCAAGCTACCGGTAAGACTATCAAGGGGAAGTAACTTCACTACCTTCTCCGAAGGATGACCAAGTCTATTGTGCCATAACTCTAACTGTGACGTTGCTCCATTCACTGAAACATGTTGCACAAAATCACCGCCGAAGTAGTAAAGTCCATCTCATCTAGCCCCCGTTCCAATTAGCGTCCCCTTTTGGTCCTGTAGCACACATAGAGGAATTAAAATTAACAATACAATGCAAATCATCGTTTAATTGAGAGACTGAAATCAAATTACAACTCAATTTGGGAACGTATAGGACATGCTTAAGCACAAGTGAGTCCGATAAACGAATCAAACCCTCCTTTTCTGCAAGAACGGTCTCACCGTTCGATAGACCAACCGGACAATCAAATATCGGCGTTGTATCAAACAACCAAGTATCAATGCCAGTGACATGATGTGTGGCACCCATATCAATTATCCACAAATTAGTATTGAATTTACCATGCAACCTATTAACCAACACCTAGTGTTACAAACAGTAGGTGCCATAGATTAGGATTTTTTTTTTTTTAAAGAAAAAACCTAGGCTCCGATACCATGTTAAATATTAATGAGGAATAATATGCTTGACTGTATTCATGACTCTTGGCCGAAATATATAGCATGATGTACAAGATAAGTATGGCAAGAATATTGACAATATTATCTCCTTAACATAAATCTACCCTTGCCAACTAAGAGTATCCTAATCAAACCAAATCAAATCTTCAACATATATCATATATCGTAATAGGATTCAACTAATAAGGGCGTTGACCTTCGATATTTCCCGGAGGATCATAAGCACAAGCATAGAAAGGCCACCCAGCACCACAAGCAACGTTAGCACAACCAACACGAACCGAGTTGCGCCAAACTAATTGAGTATAATGAGCGCATTCTTTACCTTTGACACATGAATTTGAAGTGTAGTTATATTTGTTCTTTTCATTAACCCATTCACCTATGACCACCCAACCAATGCTAGCCTCATAACCCGACGCGATGTTCATCCCATATGGACTCTTTACATCATCTTTGACAATGCAATCAGATTTCACCTTGTCAACAAAGTCTTGAATATAGGCTTCAATCTTATTGTCCCATGAAACTGGGGCTACCCCTACTTGAGCGCGAGCAGCGTTATGACCATCAAGGATGGATTTTTTGTCATTTTCGTCGATGCATAAATTACTTTTGAATAAAAATGTCGCAGTATATAGTAATGAAATTGAAAGTTGGAATAACCTCATATTTTTGTTGTGATATGATTTGAATTGATTGCTAGAGGAATGATATAGTATGTGTTGCAATATGTATAGACTAAATTTATCCATCCATTTTGCTTGGCTAGACTAAGGGGTTGTTTGGTTACACAAAGAAAATGGGGGAAGTGGAAAATCATGGGAATTTGAAAATGGAAGAGTTGTTTGGTTAACAATAAAAAGTGGAAATGAGGGAATTGCAAATTCATGGAAATAGTGACTTCCCATAAAACATGGGAAGTTAATTACCCAACCCCCCCTAGGTACATCAAAATTCCCATGATTTACAACTTCCTTCATTCCAACCAAACAACTTTATGCAATTCTCATGAATTTGATGTAGTAATTTAATTCCCATGAAATACAAATTCCTATGGAAAGTAAATTCCCATAGCAACCAAACGACACCTAATTGTAAATGCATGCATTATTTGTGGTTGATTCTTATTCACATTACAATTGATGATGATTAAATTTTCCAAAGGCTTTGCATAACCTATAATCCAATATTTGATTCCAAGTATAAAGTTCTAAAATTAGGTTGGCTAAACTAAATGTAAATGCATGCAAATTTTACTCGTATCATTAATTATTATCGGTCTCTAATTAGATCATTACATGCTTTTGGAGTTTTAGGTATGCTTTTGAAAATGTTCAATTATCAATTATTTATGGCCACAATTAGAGCAACATGAAATTGTTGTTCACTTATTCATTGAAATCTTACATACACCTGGACCTGGTTACACCATACTACTTTGATATTGTACGTTCAATCGTTTATACAATAATTTTTTTTTTCTCTCTCTACTACTTAAATTTAAATTTTTATAGTAAAGAAATTAATTTAGTTCTGGACTTCGTACTTTCATTTTTTTTTTTTTTTGATAAGTATTCACTAGTAGCCTTTTTGTATGTTAATTTTTCTGTGACACAAAAAGTGGTGACTACTAAGAGAAGGAATACAGGATTATCTCAAATTGTTAAGTCGAGTAGCATTTTATATTGAAGGGTTTTGGTTTTATATTCCCCTTCTCTCCCTTTCTTAATGCCATTCCTTTTTCCTTTTCAAACCAAATCTCCCTAGCAATATTATAGCCATTTTAGGTAAAAACTAAACTATTTAAGAGCCAACTTATATATTGAGTAATAGAGATTTTATGAACTTGATTGAAGCTATGCTCACAAAATCCACATTATTTTGTAACTTTGTAATTATAGTTGTGTTTTTTTATTATGCTCCAAATTTGGATGTGAACATGAATTTTAAAACAATAAAATAATAATAATAATAATAATAATAATAATAATAACAAAATAAAAAATAAAAAAAAATAGCGGAAGTTTTTTGGCCCACGAAGGACCCACGTAGCCGTCTGGTCGGTATCTTTCCTCCAGATATTGCTCGTCCTGCTCATGGTGTTAAGTTGCTTGGTGATCCTGTCAGTGCGGATTCTTCTTTCTGTGGTGAGCTTGTTTCGCAGAGAGTGTCGAAGACCATTGTGTTAATGGATGTTGTTGCTAAGCTTGATGATCCCCAATGTGAGTTGTTACTACTTCATGCATGTACTGGGGTTTCAAAACTCTACTTTTCTATGCGCACTTGTCCTCCTCATCTTTTTGAAGCGGTCCAGATTTCTTTTGATATGGCCCTTCGAGCTTCTTTGGAGCACATTGTAACCGCTTCTGGGCCAGATTGGCAATGGGGACTTGCCACCTTACCTTTTTCTTCTGGTGGATTGGGTGTCTATTCAGCGGGTGATGTCCGACACTATGCTTTCCTTGCGTCGCGTTTGCAGTCTTCTGGTCTTCAGGCTTCGCTTCTTCGCAATTCTGGTATTGTTGATCCAGGACCAGCTTTCGATGGTGCTCTTAGTCTTTTTAATAGGACTGTGGAGACTGACCTTATGCGTAACCCTAGTGAGATCGCTGCCCCCAAACTCATGAAGAAATTGGTAGATATATATTTCACGAAGGTCATTGCATCTGTAGAATCCACTTTCTCCTTATCTCCGCGTTAGGTTGCCTTATGGAAATCCGAGCAGGGAGATCACACTTCTGCCTGGTTGCGAGTGGTCCCAATATCAGGTTTGGGTCAGACTATGAATGGTAAGACTTACCGTTGTATTCTTTGCTACCGGTTGGGTGTTCCCTTATTCTCTGTTTCGGCACCGTGTTTTGCTTGCTCAAGGGTTTTTGATGGGGATATTTATGGGGATCATGCAGTTTCCTGTGCTGGGTTGGTGGGTAATAAACATCGGCACAACGTTGTTCGTGATACCCTTGTTGATATTTGTTTTCGCTCTGGGATTTCTGCAAGAAAAGAGGTTAACGTTGGGTTGACTGGAGGGAGCGACGGGGCTCTTCAACCAGCAGATGTGTTGCTTTATTCCTGGGATAGAGGCCTTGATGTATGTGTTGACTTGAAGGGGTCTTCCCCTTTGACGCAATCTGGCTTGTCTGACTTTGTTCCTGGTTGTGTTGTGTCGGTTGCGGCTCAGTGGAAGCGAGACAAGTATGGGGCGCGTTGCAAGGCTATTGGCTATGGTTTTCTTCCTTTCTCCTTTTCTTCTTTCGAGGAATTAGAGAGGGATGTCGTTGCGTTGTTGAAGCGGGTTCAGGCGTTCGCTAGGACTCAGGATATTGGTGCTCGTGCAGCTGTTCACATTTTCAACAGAATCGGGTTCGCTATAGCTAGAGGGGTGGAGGCCCAGATTGTATCTCGGCTCCCCACTAATTTCTTGTAAATCGATTGACTTTGTAGGTTTTTGTTTATAATAATAATAATAATAATAATAATAATAATAATAATAATAATAATAATAATAATAATAATAATAATAATAATAATAATAATAATAATAATAATAATAATAATAATAATAATAATAATAATAATAATAATAATAATAATAATAATAATAATAATTAATAATAATAATAATAATAATAATAATAATAATAATAATAATAAAATTAATTAATTAATTAAAAAAATAAAAAATGGAAGTGAACATGGGCGAAACGGATTTTGTGGACCAGTCAAAAAAGCCCAATTGAGAAAGCCCATGTTTATCTAAGAGCCTAGTGGGCTAGCTTGTTTAACCCAGACTGCTGCTACACAACTAGCATGTGGAGTCCAACTTACACCCAATTTTATTTTATTTTTTTCCCAAGTAATACAAAAGTACCAGCCACAAACTCATTTTTCACATATCTTTTGTCTAACTGACCCAAATTCTTCAGCATTATATCCAACAATTTAACCCACCATTTTCCAATTCAAAATTTTACAGTAATACAAAAATAGGACAATTAATGTAATATGTCAAATGTATACAATACATTAATTAAAAGGTGTATTGGACCCAAAATTGATAAAAGTCATGCACATTGATTTTGATTTTGAATCTTTCTTCGTCACTTTTTATCTATGAACTAATAAAAATAAAATAAATAAAATAAAAATAAAAAAATATATATATAAACTCGGGAGTAAGGTACATCCAAGGGTATTTTCTGTTTATTTAATATTTTTTTTTTCATTTAGAAATTTTTAAATGAGCAAAAAAAGAATATCAAACGAGCAAAAATCACCCATGGGTGCACCTACCGATATGTACACCCGGATGTATATAAAAGGTGTTGATGAAACAAAGGCTCAATTTAGAAACATGACTCCATATGTCTTTGCCCAACCCTTGTTTGTTTCACTCATGTATTTTGTCTGATAACCTTGTAATTAATATTTGATTTATCTTAGTAATTTCTTACTTTAAACTACGTATATCTTGGTTGTTTCACTAGCTAAGAGCAACTCTAATAGTTATAACTAAGAAATTACTTATAATTTTCATAAATTCTTAACTATATAGCTTGATCATGGGAGCTAAAATATTAAATTAGGTTTTTCAAGCAAATTATATGTGAAATGAGTTCCTATAATGTGTGAACTTGATATTTGAGCTGTGAGTTTGTGAATTTGTGATTATTGTGAGAATTCTAGAATAATGTTTATGGTCGTATAATCTAATCAAATCAAATTCCTCAAAAAAAAAATTAATTAAAGCGATGAAATAAATTTCAAAATGAAGAGAAAAAATAGGAGGAATGGATTGTAAAATTATATTTTGGTTGGTGTTATTTGGTACATTGTCAGTGGTGCTCTACCTTTGTTAAAATTTTTGCTCTACCCCTGCTTAAGTGTTGCAATTATCAAACCGTTCCTTATTTGGATATTCCTTACTTGAGATTAGTAATTTGAAATATCATTATCGTCATTTAAGGTGTGTTTTATTTGTCTGATTTTTATTTATCTAAACTTATCTTATCTTATATGAACTAATCTGAACTTATTAGACCTTAAAAAACTTATTTTAATTAGTTTCACTTATCTTATCCGAACTTATTTTAAAATAAAATATCATTATCGTCATTTAAGTATGAATCACGTATATTAAAAAAAAAAAAATCAAAAAAGTCCTCCAAGCTGCTCCAAAAGACAAAGCGTAGGCTCCATCATATGTGGAAAAAATGAAAAAAAAAAAAATCAAGACATGAAGATACTTTAGACCTACGCAATAACTAGTACTGTAGTCGAATGTTTGCTGCGCCAATTAGCAACTCAAATTGCACTAATCGCGGGTATTAGTGGACTATAATTGCTAAAGTAAGGTAATTAAAAAACCCAATTATGGATAAACCCGCCAAATTAATCCTAATTAACATAAAGGTGGTATAAAACAGTAACGGTAACAGTTAGCCGAGAATCACGGGGTATAAAGTTTAGAGAAGTCTCAGAAGACTGTTTGAGATATGCAACATTATTAATGATCAACTGTTGCTGCCATAGTCCCATTATATGCGCATGTTAGAACTCTCTACGTCATTATCATCAATTAGGCCTTTCATTTAAGTCTAAAGTTAATGGTATAGTTAGGATCCTGTTCAATCTTAAAGACTCTATTTAATCAAGCAATTATAATGTTAGAAGTTTAGAACCCTACAGTCTTATTGTGTAGGTACGCATATCATTGAATTGGGTCATTTGCGTCGAATTTGAGTTGTATGTGTTACTTTCGAGGTTGAGTAATTTTGGGCTCGGTCATCATAGGTCGGGGTTGTTCTAGTCAAGTAGTCATAACAAATATGAGGGCGTTGAGGTAATTTTGCATGATTTAAAAGTCGGTAGGTAAATTTAATGGAGTGTAAATGTGTAAAGCTATTTCGTTGAGTATCACTAATTCACTATGAAGGTATATATAATACCATTAAATTAATGTTCTATCATTGGTAATATTATATCTCACAATGACATAAACATTTGATGTATCATGCATCACTTGCATAATTATTTATAGCATGAAAAATATATACTCCGTACTCGTATATTATAGCATCATCCATTTTTTTTTAAGGTTAAGGAGAAGGACCCTGATCGTATTTCAATCCTCGCGATTTTTTGGTCCAGTATTTACAAGTAACACTTTGAGACTGAGGGGGAAAGGGTAAGGGATCCCCACCCTCAAATTAAAGTGTCTCTAGTGGGGATTGAACCCTCAACCTTAAGGTTGGCAGGTGCAATCTTTTCAATTAGACCAAGCTTAGATTTGTATAACACCATCCATTGGTACTATACTACTTACCTATTTAAAAGTATCTTATAGTTTTATTACTCTTATACTATACATATGCCAATGATTAAAATTTTGCCATCTTATTTACTTTCAATATAAATAGTCCATGTTGCTTAATTAGAACTTTTCCCAGTTCTACATTTAACCTAATACAACCTCTACCAATTGATTTTAAGTTTGTTTGCCCAATTGAGGGGAAGGAACACATGTGGTTTTCAAGTACAGGAATACATGATTGGTGACCCAATCAATTTTCTCTAACTTGAGGCCTATAAAGTTAATTAGTTCATTGGCATTCAACATTCAACAATAAAAAGGTGAGATAGATATTTCCAATTTCCATTGGCAAGGTAGACAATGAGATATTATAAGTCAACTTAACATTCCATGGATGAAATTGTGTTTCATCTCGAAAATTTGAAGCACAATTTTTTGACCATCTCAATTTTGTATAAAAGTGAATGATGTAAAATAAATTTAGTAAGTCCTTACTATCATCCTCCCAAAAATGTTTTTGTTGTTTTAAGAATTATCTACCGGATAGCTAGAGGAGCAAAAAAATCAGAGGAGCTTTGAGCATCAAGACATAATGTTTGTTACTCTTAGTAAAATCAACTCATTTAACTTCGTAAGAAAGTCATAAAAGAAATTTGGATCTAACAAATACGACATCACTTCTTCTTTTCTTTTCTTTCTTTTTTTTTTTTTTTTTTTTTGAAGAGACAAATATGACATCACTATATATTGAAAAATCATTTGATTTCTTGTGCATCAAAATAAACATCAAAAATAAATTTATATTTTTGCAGAAAATATGAAAAGAAAAAAAGTTTCATAAAGTTAAATCCTTTTTATTGCTAAAACCACAAATTCTATTTAAGAGTAATTAGTTAATATGGTCATGTTCAATTCACCTTACCTAACTTGTTCAGATTTGAATTTTTCTAATATGATCTGGTCTGATATAATTTCTACATATTTGTGCACTAATCCTTGAGATAAAAAAATTCAAATAGATATTATTAAATTTAATTTGTGTTAATGTGTAAATTTTATTGACCAAGTCTTTTTAACCACGGAATTAAAAATTAAGACTTAATAATAAGTAAACACAATTTAACAAAAAAAAAAAAAAAAAAAAAAATTGATCTTAAAAATGATCATTTTGAAATAAGCCAATATTTGGTTAAAATAAGTTGAACTAATCAACATAGTTGTAGCTTAAAAAATTTTGTTTGTTTTTTAGTTCAAATTTTTTTTGGCTCACATGATCTAATTTAAACTCTTTTTTTTTTAAGAAAATAAAATAAGTATCAAGGTACTTAAATAAGTAGAACTAAACAAAGCCTTAGTCTTATGATGATGATCTAACTCATAAATCTTCATTAGCATTAGTTGCTAGTTGATGAATTTTCTCACTAACAAATCTATATATATGATAAATGTAACTTTTTTTTTCTAAGGAAAAGGTGAAATGGTTAAATTTAGTTTGTTATTAATCCTAATGCTTAGTGCCTCTTTGTTTAAAAAAATAAAAAAAAATTAAAAAAAAAATGCTAAGTGCCTCTCATATGGTTGTCAAAGTTATGATCCAGAATGTGGGATTATGATTATACAATCTGGATTTGGTTAAATGATTCAATGTAAAGGTAAAACTGCAATCTTATCAGTAGAATCAAGCTAAAGTAGAATCACATAAAACAATAACGTGATTGACTGATTGTACAAAATCATATAGAATCAGAACTAATTAGTTAAAATTATATCATCCACTTTTTCAAAAAATCATTTTAAGTCTATATAATTGATTTATGTCAGGAATCCACTATTAACCATTTTTCAATTTAAAAACATTCCTTAACCATTATTTCAATTTTGAAACATTCCTTAACCATTATTTCAATTTTTTCAATTATACGGAGTAGTCCGGATTTTACAAACTGATTCTATCTCATTTGATCATTTACTGATTCAAAGTAGAATTCCCATCATAATAACATTTTCTCTCCATTCATTCCCTCCCTAATATTAACCGATTTTATACATCCTAATTTACATGTAGAATATCCAACCCAGATAAGCATTTTTATTCTCTCCTTGACTCGAGGAGGTCAAAGATCGAAGACCATATAATAAAATAAAACAATAGGACGTGATATGATAATACATAGTCATACGTAGCTCCCAAAATATACACACAACACATTGGCCTGTTTGACAGTTAATACAGTTCATATTCCTACATCCAATGAGAGATGGCACATGGTCATGGATATACTCTACTTAATTATTTATACAATAATGTTATGTTTTTTTGTATTTTATTATTAAAATGCATGTGAAGTAAAATAAAGATTTCAGTTATCACATGATGATATGATATATTTTATGTAAATGTGGCATTATGATATCATGCCAATTGCCAAATGCTAGAAAACATGATGAAAAGCTCAATCAGAGAGCTCTTTTGTGTGGACCTTTATTGTTTAATATTCTGCTGACCTAATAAACTTGTTGAATCTTCTCTTATCATCCTTTTTTTCTTCTTGAGTATAATATATACTTTTTTATATGTAATGTTGAGTTATCCAGACTGCCAAATTATTTTCTTCGAGTCTTTTTACTATAAATTTGTTCCATTTTGGATTTTGGATGTTCTTTAGATGTGACAAAATTGAACCAAAATGATCGATTGGTCAGAGTTTAGGCCAATAAAAACTTTTTTAGATATAATTTACAAATGCGTTAATAGATCAAGGCTAGGCCGGTAATATTATATGGGTCAAAATGTTGGACATTTAGGAAGAGATGTTAATAATATGATGAGTGCATTTAGCAAAGATTTATATGTTGAGATAAATGTATAAGAATAATTTTTATGAAATAAAACTAGGAGTGTAGACATTTCGAGGAAATTAAAGTTGGAACATTGATATTGAATGATGTAGAGGAGAATTGGCTATGATTAGTCATAGTTCTTAACTTCTTACATACATTGGCTACACGCCGCCTACACTGGTTTTAGCATACCCGACATTGGTTAAAGGGTGCATTGGTAAAGAAGACTGGGATAATAAAAAGTTTCAAAAAAAGACAAGGGAGTATGAAGATGATCGAATTGTAAAACAATAGTTAAGAATGATATCATGAAAGTGAGTTTGCAAAAGCATGTATCACAGTACACCGGTTAATGGATGGAGTAAGGATTTTTGTGGATGATCACATGAGAACGAGATAGATTATCGATTCATGCACACATACATGGGTAGCCAACCCCATCATCTTTAAGTATTATGACTTTTTTTTTTTTTTCTTTTTTTTCTTTTTGTGTGTGTATGTGTTTTATATATCATTGTACGTAGGATGTCAATCGAGCAAGTCGATCATGAGCAGAGGGTTGCTTAACTCGTGTTCGTTAAGTTCCGAGTCGATCACGAGCTGCTTGTTTAGGTTTAGGTCTCTTTTTTTCTTTTTTTTTTTTTTTTTTTTTTTAACGAAAGTTTTAGGTCTCTTGAATTTCAAACATTTGTTGATTATATTTTAATCTCTATATATAAATTTTCCCTGATAAAGTGTGTAAATTTTAATTTATTAAGTGTCAAGATAAATTTTTGTTTTTAAGATAGAAGAATAGAAAAATATTGAATTTCTTGCTTACACACTTATCGAGTTTTGAGCTGATTCGAGCGAGCACGAGCCAACTCGACACTTGAGTGTTGACTGAATCAAGTTCGAGCTACTCGCGAGTTACTCTGCTTAATTAGCACCCCTAATTTTACGTATTAAGTTCAAGCATAGCTACATTAGGGTAATTAAAATTATTATCTAGCATACTTTTTCATAGCAAATCTGAATTGAAGGGAAAAAAAATGTATACTCTATAAGTGAAAATGTGAAATTGTAAAATTAGTCAAAACGATTAAAATAATACTCCCTAAATCCTTTTTATTTGCACTATGGCCCACCTATCCGAACTAGCTCGGTAAACCAAAAAACTCATCAGCTTAGATCAATATGACCTAAATACCGAATGATTGATTTCTTTGCTACTCGTAGTGTTAAATTGTTAATTATTCATACTCATCGTACACTTTATCCGGAGGAGTATTCATAATTCATAGAATAAATTCGTTATGTCCCTTATTAATTGGTTCAATTGATGATTCTACGCACTTCTCCATGTTATGCTCCGCTGGTTTTATTTTCCTCTCTTTATGGTTGTCCCGTGCCATTGCGTATGTTGGTCGTGCGGAATTTCTGTCTCAAATTTAAAGTCACTCAATTATTTCGATCTCATTTTTAAATTCCAATTATTGTAATATAATTTTATTTGTTTGTCTAAGGTTATTTAAACAAGAATATTATTAATGAACCGAAAGACATAGGAAATTTATAATTAGCGTTGAGTACATAAGATCATGGTTGTAAAAATTAAATTTATTTATTATAGAATTTTGTACTTATTCATTTATTTTTTTTCCAAGACATTTGCTGCAGTGTGCATGGGGTAAACTATTTTTTTAGGGGATTATAAATACTATATAATTTATTATTGCTTTTTAGTTAAAAAAAATAATTATAATCCTCTTACAAAAATATAAAGAGTTTTGACCAGATACATAGTAGTTTATGACACTCAATGACTCAATACTTCGAATAATGAAAAAACATAAATACGCATATAATACCTATTAAACAACTTACGGATTTGTGAGAAACTACCTAATAAAAAATATTATAATATCAAATAAAAGGTAAACTATTGTAAAAGACTATCTTTGGCCGAATTTTTTTTTCTGTTGACCTAATTTTCAGGTGTTGACTCACCTCAATCGAAACACCCTCGAAACCACCACAAGGGTTGGTTTTCAAGGTGGTAAGGTTATATTCTGGTGGTTTGGGGATATTTCGAATTGGTGGGGTAGTTTCGGGCTACGGAATGGTGGTTTTTGGGGTAAGAAATGGTGGTTGGGTTTGGAGGGTGGTTTTGGAGTGGTGGAGGCAGTTGCAAGCGGGTTGTGTTGGTTTATTTTCAATTAGGTTGAAAGAGGTGGTTTCGGGGTTGTTTCGAGGTGGGTCAATGCTAGAAAATTAGACCAACGGTGGAAATCCGACCAGAGGTAGTAATTTACAACATTTTACTTTTTATTAGGTAGTTTTTCACAAAAATCTGGGTTTTGGTTATGTAGTTTTGATAAAATATCCTATTAAAGATTAATGGTCAAAATTAGTATGTATATGAATAGTAAAAAAAAAAAAAAAAAAAAAAAAAAGAAGTTAAACATGTTAATTATTATGATGAAACGTCAAGAATATTTATATGAACCTAGTGCTTGATTACATACTTAATTTGTTGACCCTAAAGTTTCGATGATGACTTAAGCAAACTCATGTAGATTTAACTTGTTCTTAAGTTGTGTGGATGAAAGGTTCTTAGTGGAATAGGTTATGTGTGATGATGATCCAGAGTAGGATGGAACATATAACAAGGCTAGGTCTGAAGACAGCTTATGAAGGCTAATAAAGAAAGCATCGAAGAAAATTAGAGGTCTAGTTCCTTATTCAGGGTGGTTAAAAGTTTCGGTGCTTTTTCTGTGTGGCCGGGGTTACTTATTCAGGGGTTACTCAGTCAATCAAGGGTTACTTGTTCTGGGGTTATTCAGTCGGTTAGCGCGTTTTTTGTGTGAAAGTAACCCCTGACCGACCGAGTAACCCCTGAATTAGTAACCCATGACCGAGTAACCCCTGAATAAGTAACGCCA
Organism: Chenopodium quinoa; assembly: GCF_001683475.1. NCBI lineage: Eukaryota > Viridiplantae > Streptophyta > Magnoliopsida > Caryophyllales > Amaranthaceae > Chenopodium > Chenopodium quinoa. Next base: position 3,075,926 of record NW_018743977.1, on the reverse strand, counting down.
GAATAAGTAACCCCTATCCCCTAACCCCTGAATAAGTAACCCCGGCCACACGGTGTGACTAGCCACGTATGAAAATTTGTGTAAACGTTTTGAGTAAAAATAGGGAAGTTTCTTCTGCTTGCTGCCCAAGTTCTCCTTAACTGCACATTCCTATAATTTAGGAAATTGTGGTTAGTGGAACTAAGCTAACAGTGGAAGTGACTGCCTTACTACTTCTATAAATAGGATGTTTTCAGTTGGGACAAAACACACTTGAGAATTGCAATCTTTTCTTGTTTTAAAAAAGAGTCAAATCCACTTGGTCAGTCTTAAAGTGTCTTTGTGCTTAAATATTAGAGTTAATCTTGAGTTGTATTTGGGGTTGGACAAAACACACTTGAGAATTGCAATCTTTTCTTGTTTTAAAAAAGAGTCAAATCAACTTGATCAGTTTTAAAGTGTCTTTGTGCTTAAATATTAGAATTAATCTTGAATTGTATTTGGGGTTAGAGTTTGAGGGAACTCTAAGTTAGAAAAGCTTTGAGTGAAGCTGTTCGTTAGAGAGAGAGATTTAGAGAGTGCAACTGGTTGAGGGGTCGGTTACTTGGGGTACTAAAGTTCATTAATTGAGGAACTTGAGTTTGAGTCTTAGTTTGTAATAGGTTGTTTTCCCTATTCTAATTAAGAGTTGAGTTTTAAAATCTGTAGTGGTCGTGGTTTTTTTTTATTGATTAGGGCCAAGAAGTTTTCCATGCTAAATTCTCTCTTGCTTCTTTGAGTTCTTTTAGCTTTATTTATAAATTCCGCAAAATTACCTTAGTTCCGCTACAATACAATTCAACCCCCCCCCCCCACCCTTGTATTGTTCATCCGAGTCAACATAATTAAAGTCGAACAATAATTTGAGTCGAAATGAATTGATTAGTAGCAGTTAACTTAATTTTGATTCACTATGTGCATACAGCAGTGTGATTAGCTGATTACCCAACTCACAATACTTTATCTGTTGTTTGTTCACTCTTGCAAAATGACTTTTGTTCATTATTCATTAAAATTGAATTCACTCCATAGGTTAGTCAATGTATGTTAACAACGAAAGTTTGTTAGACAACAGATAAATTATTCATGCAGGTTATATTACTCGAAGTAAAAAGTGTAACTTCCCAATTTGTTAGCTAGTCATAAGAAGTAAAAATTTATACAAAATCTTCTACTTTTAAAAAGTTCAAGACCTCAGATTTTGTCTTCCAAACAACTCACATAAATTCTATGTTTTACAATAAATAAGTTCCTCCATTCTTTCATTATGCCCAGCAACCAATAATATTTATCATGCTATAAACCTGTAAAAGTAGTAAAACTATAACGTTTGATCTGTAAAGTACTTCATTCTTTCTCCAAATTCATGAATATAAACCCTTAAACATTGATGAATGCATTCAACCTTTATTTCATTGTCTTTATTTCACTCATAAAATTTCACAAAAAATGTTTATTATTACTCGATCTATCTAATACTTCTCGACTACTTCCTTTATCCCTATTTTTTTGCCCCATTGCAAATAATTGAGTCAAATTTCTAAAACTTTGACTATAAATTTTCTTTAATCAATAAGAGATAATATAGTCATGTGGGGTCTTGTTGGATTTGTCTCATTGTATATTTTATTAATATCAGGTTTTTATAATTTTTATGCGTATAGAAATAAAGTTACTACCTCCGATTATTTTTATATGCAACTTTAGAGTATTATTTATGGGATATAAAATGTTCCAAAGTTGCATATAAAAGTAATCGGAGGTAGTATATGCGTTGCAAGACGCGTCCTGGAGACCGTATAAAGTCCAATGGAGCATTAAAAATAGGGATATAGGGAGTAGTTTTTTTAATTATGTGGACTAATTAATAATAATAATAATAATAATAAAATAATAATAATAGCGCGTTTTCTGTGTGGCTGGCTACAACGTGTGGGCGGTTGACACACACCAAAACACTAAACACGTAACCCCTGATCGATTAAGTAACCCATGACCGAGTAATCTCTGACCGACCGAATAACCCCTGGTCGAGTAACCTCTGACCGACCGAATAACCTCTAATCGAGCGAGTAACCCTTGACCAAGTAATCTTTGATCGATCAAATAACCCCTGACAGAATAAAAAAATAATGTGGATGAGGTTTTAGTCTGAAGTCTGAACCAAAATTAAACAAGGAAATGGGAAACTGATGGAAACTCTGAATTGACAATTGTAAGTATTAGGATGGAAGTTAATAATTGATATTGATTTCCATGTTGCATGTGATATATACGACCATACCATATACTATAAGTCCTTTCATCACTGCAAAACTATAGATGCAAGAGCATGGCATGGGCCTATTAAATCTCGACCGTATTGTGGTCCAGTCAATGAACTTGAGGATGATACTTGAAAGTGGGTCTTAAACCTTGAACCTAAACAACCCCATAAACAAAGACATCTCTTTTTTCCGACACCATTTTCGGTGTTACTATTACTATACTCGTCTTATTATTTACTCTATTTTCTTCATCACCTCTGGAAGATCACCCATGTGATTCTCTGACTTGAGTTTAGTTTTGCTCCTACTTAATGGGAATGCAACCAAGATTTAGAGTAATTTCCATACTTGATGATTTCTTGTCTTCTTGTAATGATGGTAGAAAATCGGGTTATAAAAATGAGAATCGATTTGGTCAATTTTAGGTTCAGTCAGATTGAATTCGAGTTAATGTTACTTGATCCTGACTATAAGGCTTAAATCCATTAATAAGACAAAATAATACTACCTTCGTTAAATGTTATGTGCAACCTTTTACTATTTTTGTCCGCTAAACATTATGTGTAACTTTCTATTTTCTTTCTATTTTTAGTAAACAAAAATCCTGGAAATTACATATTTACCCTTACTTAAAAATTTAGATTTTCTTAATTTTACCCTTATCTTATTTTAATCACATTAATCTAAAATTAATCAGATTACCCTAATCTAATTACTCCCTCCATTCATTATCCCATTTCCTCCCAACTACTCTCATTTACTCACATTCCAACCACCAAAAATTAAAATCTAATGGTTGGGCTTCCTTTTATTTTCTGGAGAGTTCCTCAAATGAACCCTAGTTCATCTTCTTCGTCTTTCTGTCTCCTATTCGTCCCTAGTTTTCTCCAATCTTACTATCTAGATTTTACCTTGAGACATCAGATCTTGAAAAAACGAGTCCCCCAAGAACATGATTAACCTTGATCCACTTCACGAGGCTTTCATGGCCACCGACGACGTCGGTGAGGGTAATTTGATTGTGTCCCTGATTCAATCTATTGAGACCGGATCTCCCTTTCCTCGCCAATTCTATGAGTCTGGTGAGCCTGGTCCTTACTATACGTCAACCACCAACAAGTCTTTGAGTAAGGTGCTTGAAAGCGTTGAGGAGGAGGAGCGTCTTAAGAGGGCTGAAGGTCAGGGGGAGTCTTGTGTCAAGAAATCGTTGATTCAGTGTTGTATCTGTAGATCCAGTCTGTGATAGTGATGAGGGGAGTTTTGTGCCCACCAAAAAGCCCAGATCTAAGAGGGCTAGGCCACCCACGATGATTCTTTCTAGAAAAAGGTGGGATTGGTGGCTCTAAGGCGGATGCATGGGTTGCCAAATCAGGCATTGATCATTCTGTCCTCTAATGATGAGCCTAAAAAGGAGGAGGGTTCATCACCTCCTTCAAAGAAGGATCTTCTTTGAAGCACTGTGCAAGGTGGATGAACCCAAAGGTTCAACCCTCCAAGTGACTACTTGCGTAACGATTCATAACCCTATTTTATTTAATTTTTGATTTGAGTCCCTTTCCATTGATTTTTTGATAGTATGTTGATTTGATCTGGTAGCTTGTTAGATTGTGTTGGGTTGTTGTACATGTTGGATGTTTGGTTGTGTTGAGTTCATTTGTCTGATCATTTGGATTCTTGGCTATGTTTGCAAATTTTGATTATATTGGCTTCATGTATGTGTTGGTGGTTTTGTCTAATCTGGTGGCTTGTTGGAATATGCTGGGTTGTTGGACTTGACATCCTATACTGGTAATTGTTGTTGATTATTGACTTGTTGGAATTCTTGTAGCCTTGTTATGAAGGATTATGTTTCCTGGTTGGATTATTATTGGTTTGATTTGATGGATTATGTTGACTTGTTGTTGCTTCATGCTGCATGTTTTGGTTTCATTGGCTTGTATGATTGGTTTGGTATTGCCAAAATGACATATGGTACCTATGGGGGTTTGATTGATGAATGATGAGGCTTCTGTGTGCTTTTTTTTTAATGTTGGTATGGTTATACCTTACAGTGTTCTCAATGATCATTTGGGTAGAGAACACATGTTAGTCCCTTACTGTTTTAAACATTTCTTAAAGGAATCCCCATTGATTATCTTTTTTAGCCTGATTTGTATTGAGTCCCCCATTTAACTGTGTTGTTTACTTTGTCAAATCCAAATGATGAAGAGACTCCATTGAATTTCACTAAACACAAGTGTTTTGCTCCAACAATTTGTTTTATGCTGTTGTTGTTGAGGTAACTTTGTGACTTAGTGTTGTATTCAACAATGACATACAAAGCTTCTAATGGATTGAGTGCCCACATAACAGCTGATTCTTTTTCATTTCTATTCCATTCAAAATGTGGGTACAAAAGGACCATACCTTCATCAAAAGACCTTACATAAGACTGTCTTACATGTTTGCATCGTTATTGTAATCAACAAAATACACCTAACCACCTAACAAGTGAATGAAAAAAAAAGGATTAACAGAGCTAAGTGGTTATGTGTGGCAGTCCATGTGTTTCTTCATTGTTGTGATGAGTCCCCTAGTCTGCATCTACCTCCATATCTTCTGTTGCTTGTTCAGTGCCATGATTTGCTGGCCTAAACATAGTGTTTAGGTACTCCACAGCCTCCATCACTACTTCCTTCTTCACTTCTACTTGATCTGGTAGAATGCCAAGATTTTCAAGTTTTTTTGTTCATGTGGGGTATTTTGTACTTGTTCCCACCTTTAAGGATCTTTATCATGCATTTTTGCAAAGTCACCCAAATGTACTTGTTAACTTGAGGATTGAATGTGTCATAAGAGTCTATCACTTTTTCAACTAGCTCATCTAGGTTGCTAAGAAAAGACTGATATTTCAAAGATTAAATAGACCTAAATAACCCTAAATCAAGCGCATTCAAATAAGGTGACTGTGGTGGCTGAAAAACAAATTGAATGTTGAACCCATTTGCTTTGGTTGCTGCCATAAACTCTTCATCCTTAGGAACTTGGTGAGGCCTTGCATTGTCCCATTGGATGACAACATTTTTAGCCAGACTTTCAGGCCACTTTGAGATAATTGCTGGTATGACCTTTGTCAACAACATATCTCTAATCACTTCTCTGTTTACATTCTGGAGTGCCTTTGTTTCCCAAGTTCCTGCTGCTTTGTTTTTGCTGGATTTCTTTGCTAGTTGTTTGACAGTGAATGGGAATATGTCATACTTCCCATCATGGAGTAGTTCTCCATTTGTGTCATACAATGGCTTCCTAATTAAGGCCATAAACATTGCCTTGAGCTTGAATCTTCTGGACTGTATTGCCCTGTATGGATCTTCCTCACTTGGTAGGAGATAAAACCTCCTCTTATCAGGGTTCAGATAGAACCATTTCTCATATATGTGTATGACATGGTTCATATCAAAAAATGTGGGGTCCTCATTACCTGTAATTGAATTAATATTTAACAAAACCCATTTGAGTTTGGCTACCTTGTGGTCTGATGACAGTACTGGCTTGTTGCTACTTGTGTGTGTTCTTAGCCTTCCCTTTTTCTTCAAATTATGAAGAGTAACATGAGAGATCTTCAATGCTGCTGCATAACTCCTTTCTGTCTGCCTTAAATGCAAAGGGACTGACTTTAGAAATTCATCAGAAAATTGCATTGGCTTTGGACCTGTTCTACCATACTTCTTAGTCCTGACATCAATCAAATTCCCTTGTGCCATCTGTTATTTTTTTTTTATGTCGGTGAACATTCTTGTGATGGTGGATTTGTGAACATTGAATTGAACTGATAAATGTTTCATGTGACCCCTTGGTAAGTTCCCCTCATGCATTTTGACCAACAATGCATCAACAATCTCTCTTTTCTTTTGCATAGGGAGCTGCTTTCTTTGTGGAACTTGAGTCCCTTGTTCTTTTGGTTGTTGCATTTCTAGGGAATCAACCTCAGCTTGTGTATTTTGATGGCCATGTTTTTCTTCTTGATTGTCTTCCATGTTCTCATCTTCATATCCATAGTCCTCCAAGCCTAGATCTTGCATATCTTCTTCATGGTCATAGTACAATTCTGCCAGCTCTTCTTCTGTTAGTATTTTATCAACATCGAAAAACAGAGTTTCAACAAATTCTGTCGTGTGTTGTCTGAATTGTTTTTCTTCAGCTTCAGCTTGATGATGTAGGGGTGGCTGATGTTTTTTTTTTTGGAGGAGATGAAGGATGCTAGGATATGCAGCTTATGAACTTGATGATGTGCAGCACTAATTTCAGTTTACGGGATTTTTTTTTGGGGTTTTAATGGGCTAATCATGTGTATTTAGTGCTAACTTTTGGATTAACAAATTCATCTTTTGAGGAAACCTTATGTTTGTAAATATTGAATGTGTTGGAATGATGGAGGCTGGTATTTATATGCCTCTTAAATGTTGAATGAAGGCTGTAAATGCCTTAAAAAAAATTGAAATTGTACCATTTTTTTTAAAGTAGGAGGGAACCCAAATTTTCACCAAAAATTCAACCAATTCGAATTTTTGGTGAAAATTTGGGGGAAATCAAGTCCCTCATAAAAGGACCAGATTTTCCCACCAAAATTGCAAATGGGTGGGCCTACTTTCTTACTCCTATCCCTATAATTAAGTTCATTTACTTTCTCTAATATTTGCCCCTCAAGTTTTGCTTCGTAAATCACAAACAACCCCAAAGTTGCACATAACCATTAACGAAGGTAGTAGTTAGATTCGTGAATTATCTATAGATTTATTTTAATAATTAAGAGATAATGAAATAGTATGATAATACTATACTAACCTACTTCATTCTATCCACGAGTTTGAATCCTCACCGTATGTTTTAAGGAGGACATAAGGAGAAAGGGTTAGGGCAAGTTTATTGGGAGTCTTATATGACTCTTGAGCAAGATTTGCTATATTGTGGGCAAAGAATACATATGTTGGTTGAACTATTTGGTGGTTAGTTGATTTGAAAAACTTATTCCACCCAATGAGGTTATTTCCAATAAGTTGCTTGGAGGAGTTTATTATTTAATATTTTTGACATTTGAAAAAGTTTGTTTCATCAGCTTATTCAAACAATTTACACTAATAAGGAAGGAAAGGAAAGGAAGGGAAGAGAAATAGGAGGAAGGGAAGGGGAAAGAAAGGGAGGAGGAGGTGAACTCCATTTTCCCTCCAAATCTTTCCAATTTTGGAGGGAATATGCTTATTAAAGAGAGAGGAAAAATGGATCCTTCCCTCTCCTTTCCCTTCCTTCCCCCGAATCTTTTACCCAAACAAGAGAGTCTATCCCCCTTCCCTTCTCTTCCTTCCATTTCCTTATATCCAAACAAAGTGTTAAGGTGAATGATAATTCTATGTAGTCATAATCTCGTATAACAATATTTTATTTATTTATTTATTTATTTATTTATTTATTTATTTATTTTTAATTTTTTTTTTGGCAATAACTAATCTTTCACAAAAAAAAATGTCATTGTCCTTATCGGTTATTTTGTATACTCAAACAGTTTTAATCATTCAAATTTTTACCAAACACTTTTGTAAAGTCAGCTAATACAATTAGTTAGTATAACCAACTAGTCAAAACCAGCTAACACAATCAGTTTCAACTTTCAGCTATTCGCCAAACGCAACCAATATTTACTACTTTTTTTTTTTTTTTAAGGAACAACTAATATTTACTTTAAAACTCACCAAATGGGAATATTTGTTGACAGTATATACTTTAGGCCAATAATGTTATGTCAACTCATCATACACCATTATAAAATATAGTTAAAGTTAATAATAAAATTGATGTGGCAATATCTAAAAAATGCGTCTAAGTTACCCCCATAAACTTACTCATATATTAGGCATAAAGTGTGAGCTTAACAAGAAGACATCAATGGAGTTTATCTATTCACGGAATTTATCTCTTCGGTAACAATGTATGACCTTACAAGATTTGAAATCTGTATGAGATCTAAACCAAACATGATTCTCACTACCAAGAATTTCTCGCAAGTACTTTGTATAAGTTTGCACTATTAATCACCTAGCAAGTACTTAAATAAGAGAGAGATTAGTAGCAAAATATACGTGAGGGAGAGTGTATTGTGATACGGAGGGAGGACTAAATATTCAGAAAGTCCCTTTCGTTGGAATGTATCCTAAAGTAAGACAATATTGTTGACCGTTTTGCAATTTAACTACTTGTACTACTCTTATGAAGTTAGTCACGAGACCGCACTTTTGTGAGTAACGTCCCCAACTGACCGGTCCTAATCTAACATCCACGGCCATTAGTGCCGTCTTGCTCAATTACCGTAACTAACGGCAAGATGATTATATTCTGTTTTTTCGTTACATAAATTGTTACATTCAAGCTATTCGTTATTTTATTATTACTATTCTATAATGTGGACTTTATTACTATATTAGCCACCATACAATATAAATATATAATAATTGGATAATCTTGTCTTAGCTTAGTAAAAATAAATGAATCTATCTGTTTACATCTTGCTCAAACTTGTTTTTCAAATGGTTCAAAATGTGACGTATAATTGAGGCAATAAAGTCCGCTACTTTGTTGACCTCGAAGTACAACGTATACATTATGCTTGATAAATGATAATGATAGGGTTATATTGAGTTATTTTTTACCATGAATATATCTAGTTTAACATATGAAATATTTATGAAAGTTGGTATGAACCTGGCAAAATTTAGTTTAGTATTGATTAATTTCATCGTGGAGGCAAATCTCTTTACAACAACGAGTAATTTACCTTTTTGAGATGTTTTCATCATAATACCATTAGAATTGTGGAGCACAATTTTGACTATAGAATACATATTGTGGTTGGAATAGTAACTATTTGTTTCATTTGAAATTCCAAATGGTGGCACGAATGGCTAAGGGAACAACAGTGCTACCGATAGAGTAGACTACTGTTTTGATTTCGATTAGACACAATCTATGGAGGCGAGAAGGGGTTCAAAGCTAGGTTACTAATATTGTAATTGTTGTGAGAATGTGAGACCGTGTGCTATGAAGATAAGTTAGTTTTCATTCTCAAAGCTTGAATCATCTAAAGGCAAAATAATGTACTCTATGCTCCGTTCTCGATACCAACACGATACATCACATAACCATACAAATTTAATATGTCATCCTTGTATACAACTTTCTAGGTTCAATCTTGAATCAATTATGTTATCCAAAACAAACATAATTACCATGGCATGGAATTGATACAAGACCATCCAAAGAGCATGGCATACTGACCTAGAATAAATCATTAATATGGATCATATCCAATCCAATTCAAGATAAAGAAATTAATTGTTGCAAAAAGCACCCTTCAAAAAAAAAAAAAAAAGGAAAAAGAAAAAAACACAATCATAGAATGCAAAACCCCCCTTTTCCTCACTATAAAAACTGAAGCAGAGCACTCTGTTTACTCTGCCCTTCTCACACTCATTTTCTCTCTCCTCTAACCTTTTTCTCTGAAGAAGAGGGCAGTTGTTGGTTATTTAGTCAATTCCAACACTACCCTTTTTCTCTCTCTAAAAAAAACCCTATTTTTACCTCCATTTTCCCTCCAAAATTCCATCAATGGCTTCTTCTTCTTCAACATCCCCTGTTTTTTTACTGCTCTGTTTTTTCACCTTCTTTCTCCTCTGCAATGGAAACCCTTTCAGAAGCTACCACCACCCCCGCCATTCTCGCTTCGCTTCTCACAATTACCGAGATGCCCTCACAAAATCCATCCTCTTTTTCGAAGGCCAAAGATCAGGAAAACTCCCAGCTAACCAAAGAGTTTCTTGGAGAAAAGACTCTGGTCTTTCTGACGGAGCTCAAGCTCATGTATTTTCCTACATTTTCTCCCTCATTTTTTAATCATTATTTTGTGATTATTCCTTTATTTTTCTGGGAATTTTGTAAGGCTTAATGGGTATTTATCTGATTATTTTTTGGTGCTGTAAAATTAAAATGCAGGTTGATTTAGTAGGAGGGTACTATGATGCAGGGGACAATGTTAAGTTTGGGTTTCCAATGGCATTTACAACCACAATGTTATCATGGAGTGTGATTGAATTTGGTGGCCTTATGAAAGGAGAACTCCAACATGCTAAACAAGCTGTTCGTTGGGGTACTGATTATCTTCTAAAAGCTACCGCACATCCTGACACCATCTATGTTCAGGTACCCGTAATTAGTTGTCACGTTAATAGTGTATTTTGAACTAGTAATGTGATATCTAAATCAGAACATGTGCCGTAATTTTTAATGACAATTGTTAAAATGGGTGTTGTTTTAATTTTTTGTTTAGGTGGGAGATGCACAAAAGGATCATGCTTGTTGGGAAAGGCCAGAAGATATGGACACACCAAGAAGTGTATTTAAAGTTGACAAAAATACCCCTGGTACTGAGGTTGCTGCTGAGACTGCTGCTGCTCTTGCTGCTGCTTCTATGGTCTTTAGGAGGAGTGACCGTGCCTATTCAAGGGTCCTCATTAGCCGTGCCATTAGGGTACTTTCGTACTTTCACACCCTTCATTTTCGAGTACTTCTTACTTTTATAATTTTTTCATTAATATTTTAATTATTTTATTAATTTTTTGCCAATTTTTGGGTGAAGGTTTTTGAGTTTGCTGATAAGTACAGAGGGACTTACAGTGATGGGCTCAAGAGCTATGTTTGTCCCTTCTATTGCTCTTACTCTGGTTATCAGGTAACCAAGAATTTCTCATCAAAATATTTAAATTACCAATATTCTACTAATTAAAATTAATTGTTTTTAGTAATAATTATTTTACAGTAATTAATTTTTAATATTATATTAGGATGAGCTTTTATGGGGTGCTGCTTGGCTACATAGAGCAACAAGGAACCCAATGTACCTAAACTACATTCAAAGAAATGGTCAAGTTCTTGGTGCTAGTGAAGAGGATTTTACTTTTGGTTGGGATAACAAGCATGTTGGTGCTAGAATTCTTCTTTCAAAGGTACTTTCACTCTTTTTTTGAGTCTTTTTTATAGCCTTTAATTACATTAAATATAACCCGTGTTTCCAAAAGTAGTACAATTGATCACAACAAATCACGTATCGATCTGTGTTACTAATAATGGTATATGCTTACTATTTGGGCAGTCTTTCCTTGTTCAAAGAATGCAAGGACTCCATGAATACAAAAGCCACTCTGATAATTTCATTTGTTCCCTCGTTCCTGGTGCACCATTCTCCACTGCTCAATACACTCCAGGTGGGCCCCTTAATACTCTATAACAGTAATATTTTTTTTGTTTTTGATATGAATTTTGTTGGTGAATCATGAAATTGGCATTTTCTAACGGCTAATTTAATAAATACAATGTGTATGTGTAGGAGGACTATTGTTTAAGATGAGTGATGACAACATGCAATATGTAACATCTACCTCATTCCTTCTATTAACCTATGCTAAGTACCTTAAACGTTCTCGCATGACCGTGTCGTGTGGTGGCACCGTTGTCACTGCCCGAACCCTTCGATCAATCGCCAAAAAACAGGTTTATCACTAAATTCATGCTTGTATCGACTTCTGAATATGTTCGTGTAACAATAGTTGTTTGATGGCTAACATGTTACGTGACTAAAAATTACAGGTAGACTATCTATTGGGTACAAACCCAAAAAAGATGTCCTACATGGTAGGGTACGGACCGAACTACCCGAAACGAATCCATCACCGAGGTGCATCGCTACCGTCGATCACATCACACCCACAAAAAATCACTTGCTCAGCAGGATTTGATTTCATGAACACAGAATCACCCAACCCAAATGTTCATGTTGGTGCAATTGTTGGTGGGCCAGATCTTCATGATAATTTCCCAGATGAAAGGTCTGATTATGAACAATCTGAGCCATCAACTTACATCAATGCTCCTCTTGTGGGTGCCCTAGCTTATTTGGCTCACTCTTATGGACAACTCTAAAGTAACCCAATTATTTTGGGCACCTTCCCTAATTACTTTTTTAAGGGATTTTTTTTTTTTTTTTTTTAAATTTAATGAAGTGTAATTAGTGGGTTTAGGATCTAAAGTTGGAGCCCCTTGAGAAAAGAGAGTGGTTCTGCCTTTTTTTTTTTAATTTTTTTTTAATTTACTACTAATATTATTATTAATTTTTAGTAGTACAATAGTTTGAAGAATTTAAGGAGAAATGTTATTAGGGTGGAATTTCCTATTTAACGGGTAATATTTGCTGGTTCGTGCCACAAACGGCGTGTTCGTTATTGTAAAGTCCATATTGTCAGTGTTTTGTATTGGACATTGGACTTTATTTTAATATTATAATATACTCTTTTTATCTAAATTTGCAAATTGTAGATTATTTGTATATTACTTCGTATTCCTATTTGTGAATGAATTAGTGTTCATGTAGATATATGCTTGATTATTTAAAGTTATTGTACTATGAAACTTGCAAGTGTTTCTTGGGAAGTAATGTGAAAATCTTTTGCTTAATATGTTGGTTGTTTGATGTTGTTAGATTAAAAATACGAGCAATCTTCTTCGACGAAGGCAATTGTAACTAAAATAGAGAAGGTTATGGTTTAAAGTAAATTAATGTATTGCATTATGCATCGTAATATGAGAAATGGAGTGGTAAATTGGTGAAAACTATATAAAATAGTGCTAAAATGTACAAGAAATATAATTGAACAAATAGTTTCACATTTTTAATCCTTGATACTTAGTTTATCACTTTCAATAATTGGAGTTTTCAAACAACATACATATTTCAAATTAATGTGTACTCCATTTGTCCTTAAATATAAGTCTTAACTAAAATTTTTTATATCTAAACACAAATTTTATTCATCCATTATTTTTTTTAATTCAACTTTAATCAATTAAACCTCAACCTTTTCTTTACAAATTCACCAATTCAATCAGCTAAATTTCAATTATTATACATTCAACTTCTTAAAATATATACACATGCAAATGTCAAATGAGACTTTTATTTAGAGATAGAAAGAATAAAAATGTATGAATTATAAGTAATTAAGTTGCTTATGTTCTATTAATACTACAAAGGTTTACTTTCAAAAAATTACTTTTAAGAGAAATAACCTAAAAACCTAAAAACCTAACCTAAGTTATTGAGTAACTTCACTTATCTAGAAATTGACATGTGAAGCTGTTCTAAGTTCTAACATCCTATGCTTTCTAGTTGTATGTATGAGAGATTAGGCTTTACCAACCCTTAGGCCTAGATGATTGTAGGCTTGTTCATGCAATTGGGCTGGACCATTATCCTTAACAATTCCTTTAGAGGGGAAGTTGAAAAGATCTTGACTCCATTAAATTCAGAAGACACAATTTTAGTTACCACCTACATTGTTGTCTTATTTGTGTGTAAAATTGTTTGAAACCACTTACGCCATGCATAGTGCTTTGTTTGAAATTGTATCTAAACATGGTCAAAATTATTTTTTATTGACAGATGATATAAAGGAGATTTGATCTCATGTCTAGGTATTATCTCAAAACTTATTTTGTCATTGCATGAGTTTACTCTTGGTCAAAGTGTGTGCTGTTGTTTCTATCCGCAATAGTTTATGACGCTGTGTGGTGCTATTGTGGCCAATTATCCTAAATTTGAAAATTTGACTCTGATCTTAAATAAATACGTAAGATTATTTACTACATTACACCCTTCACATTATGTACACTTTTTATGCCCAAATTATGTAACTTTATTAAACCGTCGTAACTACTTTTTTTTTTTTTTTACACTCACATACTTAACATTAAGGTTGAGAAAATTTATCCGAAAACTCTGACACCCTATCTCAAACGTTGCGATTAAAAAAAAACAGAGGAAGTATATATATGTTTACATAATACTTCATATGTAAAATAAGGACCGATAAGTTTAGATAAAATAAAATAAGTGCTAATAAGCTCAAATAAGATAAGTATAAGATTAATAAATAAGATAATACTTCCCCCATTTAATTATAATGGACACATTTTCAATTTTGCCACTATTCAGTATTCACGTACGTTATTTGGACTTTTGTAATTTATTCTTAGGATAAGACATAATCGAGTGGGATCTTGTTTGATTCACTTCAACATCTAATTTCAAATACTAGTTAGTATTAAATTTTTATAGTTTTTGGTATATAATTGAAAATATTATTATTTGAAGTTATGTATTGGCAAACACGCCTAAAAATTATATATCAACTAGTATGAAACAAATAAAGTATAAGCTAAGATAAGTGAAATTCAAATGAATATAACACTACCTAATAGCTAAGATAAACTTCATCCAAAGTTTGAGCCAAATATTGTGAAAACTAGAATAAAGAAAATTCATACTTCCACTCTTGAAACCAACTAAATCATTCTATACTCACATCCATCCACTACCTTCTAGTACGTTCTCCTCCAAGACAAGGAAACATGGAAAGTCGTACATGTCAAAGATGAAAAACAAAAAAGGTAAAATGTATCCCAAGTAGGGGTTTTAACGAGTCAAGCCAAGACTGAGCCTAGGTAGACTCAACTTGATCTCGAAGCTCGTCAAGCCTGGAAAAATTGAGCTCGGCTCTACTCGATGAAGGTTGTCAAGCCCTAAATAAGCAAGGTCCAAGTGGTTCAGGCATTATTGTTTCAAAGACGATCAAAATTTTCTTTTATAACTCTTATATTTTATCACTTGCTTGTATCTTTTGATGTGGGACTACTTCCTTTTTCTTTTGCTCTTTTTCTTCTACATAAACAACAATAAAAACCATGTAGGACAGCTCCAACACTCAGCAAGTACGCAAGCTAGAGCTTTGAATGTTATTTCTAGATCCTCAGCCCTAAATATGAAACAAAGTTTATGTAATAATTAATTTATTACAAAAACATTAATATTATACAATAAAACTTGGTCTTGTTCTTGAGCTTTTAAGCCAAGCTGAGGATGGCCGAAGTTTGGCTCGTTAAAATCTTGAACTGAACTCGAGGGAGCCTATACCGAGCTTTGACCGAATTGAGCCTCGAGTAGTTCACTAGCAAGCTCGACTCATCATCTAATGACAAGCATCCATGAAGGAAATTGTCAAACATCATATTTGTACTTCTTAGCAGGACATGAAAGTTGTATCCTCTATCACACGATCTATTTTCTTGTGTTAGAACGGTAAAAGTGTAAAATATTTTATTGCATTACCTGTAGTGTCGAGTCGAATGGGAGCTAAACTCCTCTTTTTACCTTGTTAAACAAAAAGAAAAAGGAAAATCATACTTCCTTCATTCACTTTTAGTTGCAATAATTTGACCAAAAGCTCTCATAACTAGTTTGTTCAGTTTGGGTCATTTCGGGGTCAAGTATGTTCGGGTCAATAGATAATCGGATCGAGTCGATACTTTGGCTAGGTAAAGTTCGAATTGGATCACTTCGGTCAAGTCAAGTTTCGGGTCTTGGGTCATATCAGTTCAGGTCAAGTTTAGGTCAGATTATTATTTAGGGTTGTGACTTTCAATCAAGCTCAGATCGGGAGATCAAATTTATTTTTGTTATTAATATCATTGTTATTGATGTCATCATTAATACAATATTATTTTTATTGACTTATTGTCATAATCCGGTCACTTCGAGTATCAGATTTGTTCGTGTCAATTGATTAAATTCGGGTTGGGTCATCACGTCGGGTGCCGAGTAACTTCATGAACCGAATCCACTTTGGGTCGGGTCACATCGTATCTAGTTGACTTTAGGTTGGGTACAGTAGAATCTGGTCACTTCGAGTATCGGGTTAAAAGCCGATTAACTCTAATTCGGATCAAGTCGGTTATTTTTCTGGTTTAAGGACAAGTTTGGTCATTATTTAATTTTGAGTCTAGTTCGAGTCGAGTAATGAGGTACAGGTTAGGTGTATTAGGTCAAGTACATATTATTCCTTAATAAAGAGAAATCAAATTCAGTCACTTCACAGGATTAAATGGTAATCGGGCGAATACGAGTAAATATTTACAGCGGTGAAAAAAAGTAAAACCGAGGGAATAAAACCCTGACCAATGAAAGTTGAAAAAAAAGAGGGAGAGAGCATGAGAAGATGAACATGTGATACGGATATTAAATAATAATAAGTGAGAGTAGAAAAATGCCATAAAGGTTACTGAAAAAGCAGCAATAGGGGTTTATTGGTAGGGGCAGTTTTTGTCATACAAAAAAATTACTGGGAATAAGGAGCTGACTGACTCGATTTTAGCTGACCCTAATCTTTTTCATGCTTCCATTGCCTGATTTCAAGGATTTTCTTTTGCTTTTTGGCCCTACTTGTATTAACTTTTTGGTACTAATCTTTAACTATATTCCAATATTACATTAATTAATTAAATAAAGTTTCATAATTATAAGAAACTCGATTTCGCAAGAATTCTTTTCATATCTTGCGTGTTTTCTACTGTGGAATTTATATTTTCTTGTTGATCTCAATACTCCCCCAGTCTCACTGACAAGGAATGAGCAAAACTACCAAATAAGAAAAACCGAAAATCCGATTCGTAACCGATTCGAAAATTAGGGTACCCGATCCGATAAGCATAACGGTTCAGGTACCCGATCCGATAATTTGTTATCGGGTATGGTTATTGGGTATCATATTAAAATTAACGGTTAACCGATCCGATAAATATTTTTTTTTTCCTACTTAAATCTATTTATCCAAAATCTAAACTCTTACTTTACTTCATAATATGAATAATTAGTAATTTTACAAATAATTTGGTCAAGATCATGTAGTATTGTTGTTAATTAGTGTTGAATGATATCATAATAACTATATTATTAAGTTTAATTATTATTATTGGATATCTTATTGGGTAACCGATAACTGATCCAAAAATCCGGATACCCGAACTTATCGGTTCGGCTAATGGATATCACTTTTAGTGATATTGGTTATCGGTTACCCGAACCGTTAGTGTTAACGGTACAGGTACCCGACCCATGCTCACACCTGCTCAATGTTACACAAAAGAGTGTATAATTCTATTTTCATAGCAAGTACATAGTCCCTGTTCTTTTAAGTTGTTGTAGTCTGCTCTACTCTACTGAGCTCTGTTTTACTGACACGAGTGACACCTGCTCTGTTCTGCTGAAACTTGATCTGCTATGCTCAAAAACTCAAAAGAGCAGGGCTTTGTGACTTTAAATCTAAAGACTAAGAGAAATGGTGAACATGAGAGAAATATGCATCATGTTATGAGATGGAGAGAATAATACTCTTTTTATTAAGATACATAATTTGCAACCTAAGAGTATAATTTGTGAGTTACTAGCTCCATTTTTTTTAATTGCCACTATTCTATTAACATACTTGTCAATGCCGCATAATTTTAACGATTAATATATCTAATTACAAATATTGTAAAATTATAAAAAGTAGATATTAATAAAACATATATTAGGACAGTAGATATTAATAAAACATATATTAGGACGATTCAAACAAGATCTACATGACTATGTTTTATCGTAGGTATAGATCACAAAAGTCAGTTAAAGTATAGTTTGTGAATAGTGCAAAAGTCAAAATAGTGTCAACTAAACAAATACTCCCTCCGTTTCGTATTAATCGCAACACTAGGGTATTTCACAAAGTTTAAGAAAATTTGTAGGATGGGGCCCAAAAGAGGATTTTTATAATATAAAGTATTGTCAGTAGGAGAAAAAAATAATAAAAAAGTAGTGTAAGTGGGGTTGATAGGAAAGAAAAATAATAAAATATTTGTGAAAGTGGAGTTAGTGGGAGAGAAAAATTATAAAATAATGGTGGATTATTTCCAAATATAGAATTGTTGCAATTAATATGAAACACATATAAAAGAAAAGTGTTACGATTAATATGAAATGGAGGGAGTATGTGAAATTATAACTTTTAACCGTGGAAAGAAAAAAAAAATACTCCGTATTACATAAAGGTAGTAAATATTTGCCAAAAAAAAGAAACTTTTTATTTTTTATTTTTATTTTTAATGGATCTTTCTAACAGAGTTGATTGGTTATATGAAAAACAAATCAAGGGAATTTAGTCAAAAGTAAAAAGGTGACGCATTTAGTTAATTATGGATTGGATTCAAGTGCTCGTTTGGTTCACATGAGAATTAACTTTCTATGGAAATTTATATTTTATGGAAAAAAATTTCCCTTATGGTTTCCTAGGAATATAGCTAAATTATTTGGAAATTGCATTTCTTAGGAAATTCAACTCACCAAAGGGGGAGTTGGTGAATAATTTTTCATAGGTTGTGGGAATTTGTATTTCCCTTAAAATTGTAATTTCTCCAACCAAACACACCTTTATTTTAATACTTTCCTAGGAAATTATCTTCCAACCAAACAACACCTAAAATTGAACGTGTTTAAACTTGTAATTCCACCATATTTAGAGAATTAAAATTTTTCTACGCGAAAAAATTAATCTTAGACTTGCGGGGTGTAAGCAGTCTAAATACATTTCTCTTACTTGCCGTATAACTCTAGCAAAAACAACCTTGACTACTATGAGTTCTTATGCAATGCAAACACCAAGAATCCCAAGATCAATTTGTGATGAGATTGATATACGAACTAGACGCTTTATTTGGGGTGGTGATGAAGAGAATCGTAGAATCCACCTAATTTATTGGGAGTGTCCTCAAAAACCGAAAGAAGAAGGGTATTTGGGGAATAGATCTTCAAGGCAAACTAATGCGGCTTTCTTAACTAATTTAGGTTGGCGTGTTTTGACCGAACCTAATGCCTTATGGTCTCGAGTTCTTAGAGCTAAATATCGCAAGGGGAGATGTGACATCGACATGTTTGAATCTAAGACAAACATGTCAAATGTTTGGAGGGGCATCCCAGAAAATGCCAAGTTTATTTGTGCAAGTTCAAGGGTGGCTATAGGGAATGGAGCTGCAACTTTATTCTGGGATCACAAACTGGGCTATGCCTAGTCCTCTGCGGGCTGCTGCTATTGTTGAAATACCCTCGCATCTTGATGGCGCAACAGTGGAGGAATTATGGGATGAAGACGTACAATGGCTAGAAGTGGGACTTATTTGCGGATTTGTTACTTGCTAATGCTATAAAATTAATTGAAGCTCGTACCTTGCGAAAAAATCCGGATTCTAGAGACTTATTGTATTGGGGTGGATCTTCAAAAGGGAATTTCTCAATTAAATCAGCTATGAAGATTATAAGAAGGGATGATGCTATTGAGAATGATGGTGTTTGGAATCTAATATGGAAGCTAAAAGTCCAGCAAAGGGTGAAGGTTTTTCTCTGGCTTGCAATGCATGATCGTATTTCACTATTACTTTGTGGTGGATTTGGAGATGGAGGAATAATTATATGTTTGATAGACCACAAGAAATTCCAGTTGATATAAATCAATTCCTTCTTGCGCGTTTTGAAGAGGTATGGCGTGTGCTAGGTGATAATGTGAGTAGTAGTGCTCAGCAGCATGCAAGGGCACGTAATGAGTCCTATATCAGATGGCTAGCTCCACCTATTGGTTGGCTTGCTTTGAACACTGATGGCGCAGCTAAAGGAGCACCAGGACCAACAGGGGGTGGGGGCCTGATTCGTGACTACACTGGGAAATTTCTCCACGGTTTTGCTCTCAAGCTTGGTGATTGTAATGCCTTCATGGCTGAGTTAAAAGCTATTGAATATGGCTTGGAGTTAGCAAAGAGGATGAGGGCAGCGAAGATCCAAGTGCAGCTAGACAGTCAAATCGTTGTTGCAGCTTTGAACAATGAGGAAGTTCACCGAGGCCAAGGGTATCATATCATAACGAGGTGCAAGCAGCTTATTGAAGATAGCAATTGGCAGGTGCAAATTCATCATATTTACCGTGAAGCGAATAAGGCTGCGGATTGGCTAGCAAACCAAGGTGTCGTCCATAACAACAATATCGAGTTGATTCAATTCCCCCCTATTAAGTTAGGACGTATCTTGTATGATAATATCGTAGGAGTGAGCTTGCCACGTTTAATTTCAGTTTGGTATTTTTTTAGTTTATTTTCTTGGGGCCTAGCCCCTTGTTTGCACCAAAAAAAAAAAAGAAAAAAATAAATAAATAAAATAAACAGAAAATTAAAATTTCATAGTACTTCTATAATCATAAAAATATATGTTGGGCAACTTGGGTTTGATAATTTCTATCCCTCAAATTTTGCCCCATTTTTAATTTTAGGAGCTTGTTTGAGTTTGCTCCATATCATAAGTGGATATGGAAATTTATTAAAGTATTAAAAATGTTTTTTTTTTTACCAACTCATGCATGCTTCACTTTTGCCTTCCCTCAAAAAGTAAACATGGGTCTATAGAAAAGGGAAGGGGGACTACTATGCATCGTATTTCCTTTGTTCTGGATTATTTTACTTCATTAGTTTCAAATACTCACAAGAGTCACAACATTTGTCTCTTTTAACCCTTCATAAAATAATTGTTACATTTCCTATTTAAAGAAATACGGAGTATAAATCCTCATGTTGGGGTAGAGTTGAGTTGGCTCTCTCCTTGGAGATTCAATTCACTTGAAGAGCCCTTTTATAGTAGCAACAACAGTTGCACTCCTTAGAGTCCTTACATATCTATCAAGGACAACAACGATTTCTATTTAGGATCAAACTATGCTCATTGGCACTTTAAAATTACAATATTTACAACGATTTCGTATCCCACTCTTTAATGAGCGCTGGATACTCACATTCAAATTCGTTTATTTACAATACACTGATACTTCAAACACTTAAACATGTTATCATAATGATACATTCTGCGTCATGCAGGCTAAAAATGAATAAAGTGATCCTGATTTCCACGAGAACACAAATCAACAACAAAATTACATTGTTGATGAACTCTTTATTTGCATAAAAAAACATACGTTACTTACAGGTGAAACCTAGTATAGGCAACACTTATTCGTTCCCTGAGGATGTAAACATAATTATACATCAGAGTAAGCAACAGCTTTCAAGGTCCACGAAATGTTGCAACTGCTTCTGTGGAAGAAGGCTCGTCATCTACTGCCAGGGGAACAGACTTAGCCTGGAATAACAAGCATATGTTCAGTTACAGTCAAAATTTAACTACTACACTAATTATTTTCATAGGGTATGCATGATACACCAGTTTATAATAGTTCTCTCCTAATATATAATACAAGTATTTCAAAAGAATGCTACACTCGGTTCAATAGTTCCACGTGCGCGGTGTGAGTTGAAACATGCTGAAATATAGCCTACATCCTGAATTATCACATTTACTACTCTCTGGTGAGTGATTATTTAACTTGCTTTTCAAGAAATATTGAAGGTAAAAAATTCCTCTCATTATAAGTTCGAAAGGCACATACAGTACAAACCTGAAGGAGATAAAAATGGGACAGAAGCTACAAAGAAGTGGACAGAGAAGAATGAACTGACCAGATCACGGAACTTCAAAATGTAGAACATCTCAAGATAACGTCGAGTCTCTCTTCTCTCCAGTTTGGAGACATATTTCCAAAATCCATATACCCCTGCTAGGGTCATTAACCTTTCAGAATACTTTTGCCAGGTATACCTGCAATTTAAAACACAAACCAAGTTAGCAACCTGCCTCTACGCGTGCTTTTAAATATTATTGACGGCTTGATGCTAACCTTTCTTTGATCCTTTGCAACCCAGCATCAGATATTTTATTCCAGTAGCTAGGATCCTCACTGCATTTTACAAAAAATTCAGCCATCTTCTGCGCGGCCAGATCAGGATGATATGGATCAATATGAAACCCTGATACACCATCTTCTATAATCTCAGAAGGACCACCATGGCATGTAGCAAATGTTGGTAGACCACAAGTCATTGCTTCAACAACTGTAAGCCCAAATGCTTCATAAAATGCAGGCTGCAAGTCATAAATAAAGCATTCTATGAGTTTTGGTGACAAGAATTTATGTTATGACTTTGATTGGTGAAGTTTGTCAAAGTAATTTTAATGGGAGTTCCAATTTTTGTAATCTAGTACTTCATCTTGCCTATATAACCAACATATAGATTATATCGGCGTGTCATATGAACACATGCTTTACTTTATTTGACAGAATATAGGAAAAAAAAAAAAGCAACACAGATAAAATGTAGAGCATACCTGCACAAAAATACCTCCTTTGTCACAGATGTAGCGATAAAGTTCACCATTTCTTACTCTATTAGTTTGAGAAGCTATCCAACGGAACTGGCCATTCAATTTGTACTCCTTGATAAGATTGTGCATTTTTTCAATTTCAGCAATCTCTTCCCTGTCATTCGACTTTTTTACATCATTGTAGCCAGCAACCACAACCAAGTTTGCAAGTTCCCTGAGTTTAGCATTCTTTGCGTAGCACTCTACCAGTCCTGTTATGTTCTTCACACGGTCTAGCCTCGCCATGGAAAATATCATAGGCTTTGAGGTATCATCAAGAATACCACTGCAATGATGAAAAATGGTAGATAAGCAATACACACAATTTGCATGTCAAGCTGAAAGACATAAAGCTGCCATTAAGTCTATTATTATAATTTTAGATTTTCCTTATGGTTTACTTTTACTATAACCACAGGTCCAAATACATTTCTCTCTGAGGCAACAAATTCAGTTCAACAAACTAGACATAGCAAATGTTAAATTGTCGTATTGCAGTACTATAACAAGAGAAAAAAAAAGAAAAAGAAAAAAAATCTGTCCCTTATTTGCCAAGAGATGAACAACGTCCATAAACATTTCAAATGCTAGTTGCATGATATGGGTTTCATGTGATCGATGTAAATAAAAAAGAGCAGGAGCTTACATATGTTCATCGTTCTGTTCAGGATTAAATAAGAGATCCTCTATGAAGCTATGAAGTGCAGTTAGCCGGTTCTCCTTCTCTGAGAATGGGAAATAGATAGTCATGTCGGCCCCTGGTGAGACAATATTAAACTTGGGGTCAAAGACATCAATCCCATGAACCACCCGATACAACCCAGGCAAAGTGAAGGCCTTGTGGCTCTCATATTGGCCGACAGTATTTTTCCTGCAAAAAAAAAGTTGTTATTTAGGTAATTATTCATTAAGTAAACTTAAGAGTACAGGTAAAAGTTGGAAGCACATTTAGAACCTGCAACAGGATTTAGTCTATAAATAGATCTGTACTAGTAATCTTCATTCTTCAACTCTTAAATAGAAATAAACATACAAAACAGTAATATCAACAAGTTAAAAAAACATCTCAAGTCTTTTTTTACCGGAAAAACTTGATCAATAAATTTATTTTAATAGAGGACAAAAGGGCATTAGAATTTGCAACCTAATGTACCTAAGATCTCAGCAAGTCGGCATAACTGCAACAAAAACTCCTTTATGGTAGGGTGACTAGCTGAATGACAGGAAATAATAATCTAAAGATTTCTCTGGTGCATCCTAAAATAAGAATGTGATTCATTTATTTAAGAATTCAGAGTCACTCAGAGGTTGATATATCAAATTTTAGAGAGAAGAATTTACTCAAAACTCTCTCTGAGACAACAAACAGCTTATAAGATTTCACCACACTACAGCCTTATTAACATATAATACTTATAATAGATGTCAGAACACAGTAGTGCAAGAAAGTTGCCACAAGGTAAGACTAGCCTCTTGAATTCAGTTTAATCAACAGACAATAGTTGATCAGGCTTGATGTAAAGTTCGAACATTTTTCCACTAAACCACACATAAGATGCATTTACTACACTCAAATACAAATGACCACATGATCGGGTACAAGTTATGAATGTTTTTGATTTATATTTCACAGTAATCAAACAAGTCAATGATCTGATGTTATTGCATGGGACTGTTAAAAAGTGACAGTTTTGTACTTACGTTCCAGCTATCTCTTGGTACGTGCTTGTAATGATAAAATCAGCATGATTCATTGCCATTAAGTCAGCTGTGAACTGGCAAGAGAAATGGTATTTCTCTTCAAAATTTTTCCAATAAATATCAGAATCTGGATATTTGGTCTTCTCCAATGCATGGGCTATATTACACTGAAAATACATAAAATAGAGAGATGAATATGAAGAGGAAATGAAGAAAAAAAAAATTCCTAAAAAATAAAGCAAAAACTAAAATATAAGGCTAGACCTGGGTGACACCCATCTTGTAGGACAATAAAGAAGCAACAATATTCCCATCACTGTAGTTTCCAATTATCAAATCTGGACGACCCTGTAACTCGCCAATAATTTCTCCAGCTGCATCCTGAAAACACATAACTCATAGCTTATATATGTTTGTGAATAGCATATGAACTCAACAGCAATAAGCATGTGCGCGCGCGCGCACACACACACACACACACACACACACACAAAATACTCTAATTTGGCAGGTATACCCTGACAAAAGAAATGGGCCATGTTCATATTCTTGTCTATAATATTTAAGTTGGATAATTCCATTAATGAAAATTCTTTGGTTCCTTTCAAACATTACAGCTATAGACTGGACAGAGCTATGGGAATTTTGAAAACCTTAAACTACATCTCATCACACCACAATGGAGATCAAGGATTCATCATGTAGAAGTGTAGAACCACATATCAACGGACCAATGGAAGGCTAGCATATAGAATTTCATGGAGAAATTTGAATCACTAAATAGATATGTTATAAATGGACAAATGAACCAGTGGAAGGCTAGCATAAGTTACATCTGGTATGGTGAAGGGAGTCAAAGGTGTTAGAGGATCATCTCAACCAAAAGCTTAAGCTGATAGTTGAAGCCCAGAATTGGTTTATATAATGTATCACAAGGGACTTCCTCAGAGCTGTATAGAGTGTGGATATTATTTACAATTTCCAAAGGTTCATTAACGGAAATATATGAGGTTAGCATCAAGACATGCTGGGGATCATCTGAGAGACTACCACAGTCTGAAACTATTAAGTCATATTTTGATGGGCTTATGCCATTCAAAAGTGTCTACTGGCATATGGTGCAAAAAATGAATAGCATAGTAATTGGCAGAATAATGTATGTCCCAACATTACTGCAACTCCAACACGACATTAAAAATTAAGTTCAACTGTAATAACTTTGGCATTTGACAGTTTGACTAGTCACTTAAATCGACACACATAATCAGTGAGTACTTTAAACAAAAAAGACTACGGATACACAACAAGGCAGCAACACACAAAGTTAAACAAATATAGCTGCACCTAAGTGCATTTAACATTGACAATGAATCAAAACCATGCATTCACTAAATCAGTACTTTGTGGAATGTCAGGAATCAGAACTGCACTATCATTCTAACAAAGTAAAACTAGACATTTGCAAAGGTTTGGAGAGGCAAAATCAATTGTTCAAACAAAAATTAAAGCTTCATTTCCTATAATGTTGAGAGATTTCCTTATTTTAAAGGTATAATAAATTTGCACACATATTTCATGCAACCTAAATTCTAGCAAAGGAAACACCTTACAAACCTAAGTTTTCTGATGGAGCACATATACCATCTTCCAAACTCCAACCCCCACCACATCCAACCCATTGAAGACTTGGCAAGAAAAATATTTACACATTAAGTAGCCAGGAGGCAAAAAGTTAGGTAAGTGAGCATGTCATTCTGCCACAATGATGTATCCCAATCTAATTCATTGCAATGATATTCGTGAAACAGTAACCACATATTGCATATCTTATTTGTTCATCTACGTTTAATTTCAATAATCAATAGGATGCCATTATATCATATCTAACACAGACAGGATTATACAACCCCAACCATCAATTCCTTTATATTCTCTACGTAATGCAGGCAAGTTAAGAGAAGCCAGTCTTGTGAGAAGTAGAGGCCATCCAACATAGATAGACACAACAGGAGGGGGGCAAAATTATTATTCTTCACTAGGTTTAGATCAAAAATAAGAAATTTAAACATTAACATGGAATGTAGCACACATACACCTGATTTAAACTTTTACGCAGCAGGCAGATCTCCCAAACATGAATGAGACATCATATGCAGATTTATAAGTCATTTTACTGACAGTAAGGATTTACCTCAGTAAAATTTTCTAGATAAGGCCAGACATCAAATCTAGATATCCATTTATGAAGGATTCCTTTATCTGATCTGAAAGGAACCCTCAAGATACTGGCGTACTCCGTTCCACTGACTTTTTCCAAACGCTGGTTGCATGTGGTCCCTTTAGCATCAGGAATCAACCGAGTCACCTAGAAATAGATGAACATCAATTTTATTAACTACAGCCACCACTTTGTTGACCCCCCCCCCCTCCCACACACACACATAAAGTATAAGCCCAAGCTCTAGGATTAGAGAACTAGTCTTACAATAAGAATTCTTGGAGTCACATCCAGTCCTTGCTTCTTTATTCGTTGGAGCATTTCATGTTCCAATGCTCGCACTTGATCAAGAATATAAACAATCTATAACTCGAGGAAAATAACAGACAGGTTAGCACATTTGCACATATTACAAAGCAGTGTATCAAAAATTAAAAAAGGCGCGACTTGCTGAGGTGCAAGGCGATAGAGGTCAAACGCATTTGCCTAGGCGAGTTGAATTAAAAAAGGTGCAGCCAAGGAACACCTAGCCAGTTTTTTTTTCACCCATAAAGTGTGACTCACTTCATGAGGTGCACCGAAGCGCTACGAGCCGCGCAAGGATCTCTATCACGGTAACACCTCAGTGAGTCAGTGCACCTCTGAGCCTTTGTAGTTCATATACATTCTTACAGAGTCTATCTAATCAAGAGGACATAGTGTTCTGAAACTCCCAACCTCTGAACAATACCTATCAGTTCAAACTTTAAGGGCAAACCTTGGACCAGGAAACGAATGTGCATAAAATATAAATCTCCCATCATAAAGCAAGAAAATTAGCCTCATACCTGCCCACCAGTGTCAGGCAAGCCCAGTACATGTGCCTGGCCAAAGTATCCATGTACAGACAGAATAACCACATTGAACACCATGGGAACTCTTCCAAGAAATGTCTCTAATGTGGAGGGATCAGGAGCCTGAAGGATGTCTAGTAGTAAATGCATCATCTCTAAAACTCTTTCTGCAGTGTCTCCCCAACCTCTCTCAAATCCCATACCTTGGAGTCTGCATGCACATGGTAACAGTGGAATTATAAACTCAAATCTCAAATCAAGCAACCAACTCTTTATTTGTGGGAAGAGTTGAACTCAGTTAAAGACAAAAGTATAAAAGAAGACATGCTAATTAGAAGGCCTCTGCATGCAACAAAATATTTCATACTCAAATTCAAACTCAGAGTAAGGTGTATCTGGTGGAAGCTTGGTTAGATGATCCTCAGCTTTAGACAATGCAGACTGAAGACGAGAAATAGTTTGTATCCGATCATTTAACATCATGACCTGCACAATCACTTGCAAGTTACCTACAGCATCCCAAGACCAAGCCAATCATACAAGCAGCGGCTGGTATTATTATTCCCTTCATCCGGAACTAATGGTCACTTTACTCTGACCCTTCATAATTAGGGGTATGACATAATTATACTAGATGAATTATTTCTTAATAGTAGGATTATTGGCACATCCCCGCTACTTAATCAGTAAAGTATTTCGGAAAAATCATCCACAAACCATTATTATTTAAGAATATCTGTTTAATTTTCCAGATATATATATTCTGACTAGTATTTCCGGATAGAGGGAGTAATATTCATGTTGTAAACATTAACATTCTCAAAGTAGTGGACAGTAACAGTGTAACTTACAACTCCTTTGTGTTTGTGAACTCGAAGGAAATTAAGTAACGGCTCCAAGCAGTCTTTATTGCGAAACATAATGGATGATAGGTGTCTGTTGAGGAACTGAACACCATTACCAATTGATGAAGAACGTGTTGGACGTGGAACCGACTCATTGAAAGGCTCAAAATCAAGCTCAAGCGTATAGTGGTCATCAGCCCTATCACACATTAAACGTATATGAATATCAGGACATGAATTTTGCTATCAGATTCATCAAATTTTAAGATCTTATACTCACTTTCTATCCTCAAGTTCTTCCTTGAAATGGAGATACTCAGATACAGTTAACTGCTCCACGTTAAGTTCATAGACATTAACACGAACATATTCCCAAACTCCAGGTCTTGGACGGAGTGCTATAGCAACAAAGGGAGGAACAACTATTGCTTCCTACCATAAAACAAAGTCAAACACATTAAAGATTGACCAAATATAATAGGCTAAATAATCAGAGATCACTGTCAAAAGTTCCACGAGTCATCATTACACTAATTGTGGATCAAAAAGAAACCTTCCCTTGTTCGCGGTTAAATATAACAATTGTTATAGGCTTCACATAAATATATATTGGAGTATTCAATTAACGTCTCTTCAACCTCCAAATCACCACCTCCAATCATTAACATCCATAGTTTGAGAAAACAATAAATCCAAAATACAACAAAAGCATCCTAAAAACCAAACATCACACAGCCATAAGCAAATAGCTAAAGTATTAAAGAGGACATTTCCTTGTTTATAATCTATGCAGTTGTTAACATCTGTTTGGAAAGTAGTGTTTTGGATAAATATAACAAATAGAATAGTTAAATAGACTGAATAAGCGCATTGTACAAATCAATTTGCCATTTTGGAGGTCTAGTTAATACTTCATCTGTCACAAAATAAACTTCTTGTTTGACTTTCATGGTCATCTTTTAATAAATTTTACCGATAATTTGTTAAAAATTACTGCAATTACAAATTAGTGATACAATTGTTACACATGATCTTAAAAGCAGTTTGTCAAAGTATCTTTGCCTCTTTGATAAAGTCTGTGCCACTACTACCACATAACCAGAAAAATCAGTGGCCAAAGTTCATTCCCAAAAACTGTAAAGTGCTCAAGTCAAACAAAAGGTTAGAAATTCCAAATACCCCAAATAGAAAGATTTGCATCACTATGATCGATTACAAGCAAACATTACTCAAATTTGCCAATGACTATTGAGTTTCAACTACTCCGTATTTTGTTAAAACAAGCAACAATATCCACATCAATTTGGACCCCTTGGCAAGTAGAACCAAAACATTCCAAGAGATAAACCGATAAAGGTACTTACGTCGTCTCATTCAACACATAAGTTTGATGTCCCCCACCTTTTTAATAGGATAAGTGTGACAACAAGGGCTAGATCGTACCATATCAGGCAGCTTTGGGCTTTTGACTACTGATTTTGCATAATGTTCTCCGTTATTCCGTAACAATATCGACAAAATCCCTAATCATGCGCCCAAAGACACGTAAATAATTTGAGGACATTCTATCGGTCCCTTCAATTATTACTGTAAAAAAAGTTCATCTTAAAGCGGTGGTGACACACTATCATACAAAACCCAAGTTTGTCTCTTATTAAATGTCTTACTTCAAGTACTAAGGATCCAGAATCATCATTTGCCACAACTATTTTCAATAAGCGATATACGTAGTTAAGTACTCCTACCGTCCACAAATAATCGTCATACTCAGGATGTCCTGACAAAATTGTCACATTCACTCGAACATTCAAGAACAAAAAATTATGGTTAAATTTCCAAATACACCGCCACTAAAATGGATAGGATCCGTGTAAAACTATCATACAAAATTACGAATCACTACAAACATTGTGAATTCCTTATAATGAGGTAGGACGAGTGGGTGACAAGTGGACATACTGACATGTCGATTAATTTGGGACGGAGGGAGTATACAAGAACGACCAAATGGGTGATTACAGAACATATTTATACCAAAACGAAAACAGAGTACAATCAAAATCGAATCGAAAAAGATTCAAACAAATGAAGAAAAATCACCTGGGCAGACCTAAGAACTTCGCTAAAAGGACCATCTCTAAGAATTTGCTTTCCTTTATCTTCACCAATTATTTGTTCCATTGCATCAATCAAATGATGGGGTTGTAACAAACATTTTCCTTGTGCCACATACCTATATTATTCAATCATTCACCACCCAAAATCAATAGCAACGAAAAAAAATTAAATAAATCAATATATATACTTAGTACAAATATATTCCATAAGAATCTAAAATTTAATACATCAATCATTATTAGTACGATCAACTAAACATACAAAGTATAATAATATCGACTGAGACGTGATTTTGTCACCCGTTCTTTTACAAATATGTACCATTTTTAAAAACACGGGTATATTAAATGCTTATAGATTGAATAAAAGGTGCATATATCAAAACCGTTTAAAAAAAATCGAACCTTGAGAGAAGAGAAACAAGTTCGTTACGATGAACAGAGAGAGTATCTTGAACTCTCTCACGCATGCTAGGAATTTTGGTTAGCTTAGGCGCCATTTGAATTTGATCTGACTGAATTTAGCAGAATCTGGAAAAAACTGTTTTTGAAAGAGATGAAAAATATTATTGTAATGGTAATAATGATCCGAATTAGAGAGGATAAATAAAGGGGAGAATAAGGAGGAGAGAGAAAATAAAGAAAGTAAAAGATGGCGGAATAAGAGAGGAACAAGTGGTACAATAAAGGATAACTTTGGGAAAATACCATCAGCTCTTTACTTGCTAACTGTCGTCTGCGTGTTTAAATTTCCGGGTGCGATTATGACTGGCTAATTGTGGATCAATTCGGATGACAATTAATTTAGTTGGTTACAGACTTATGTTGTTGGAACAATAAGAGTAATTTTAGAATGCTTATAATTGTTTGAGGGAGCCTAAGTTAATGAGATTAACAATTCCAATTTATCTCCTCTTATAATTTTATGTATTGATTTCTGTACCACTTTATTTTTTTATTTTTATCATTTTAAAAATAAAAGAAAATAATTAGGTTTGAGAAGAGATATATTCATAGATTTATTTCAGAGAGAAACTTGAATTTACCCAAAATCATTTCATCGATATACTTGTTAATGATTAAATGGAGGGTTTTTAAGAATAATTACTATTTTTGTAGTTTTTGGTTATGTGCAATTAGAGATTTTAACAATGTTCACTGATACATGCACGATTAAATTATGAACATCAAAACCAGTTGGAGGGAATGCTCTCATTTTTTTTTTTAACATTCATTAACATAATACTAAAATAGATACCAGGAATGGCACGTGTCATTTCCTGGTGCTGTTTTTTCCCTTCAAAACTCTCCTCTCCTTTAGCAAATAATCTTTTATTTTTGAAATATTTGTATAATACAACTATAATAATATTATTCCAAATCTTATATATTATCTTTACATTAAATGTATTTCTTTTTATTTCGTGTTCTTAATTATAGTCTTTCATACACATTTACCTAAAATATTTCCATTGTTTGATTAATATTTTCATGTTTATTAAAAGACATTTTATAAATAAGTTTTTAGTCATATAGTCACTATAATGTATAGCTTTATTGGGAATAATATTCATCATTAATGTAATATAATGTATACTACTTTAAAATATTTTCAACACAACTAATCAAAAAAATATATTTTTTTCTCAATTGTAGTTTTTATAATTTTTGCTTTATTATTTTATTTTTCTATATGCATTGCATTTGTTTATTCCACATTATTTGCCTCATTTTTATATTATATCACAATTAATTATGGAAAAAAGATTATTACTACCGTGCATGGCACGGACACTAATCTAGTTACTATTAGTTTAATGTATATAGTATTTTGGAGTATCCCAAACTACTAACGATTTTCGGGAACGATGATGAAATTTTAATATTTTACAAATATTATGAGTTATTAAGTTATCATTAAATCATGAGTAGCAGATTAAGATAAAATAGATGAAATTATATACTCATCTAATGGTAATTTCTCTAATGAAACAACAACTATTTTACCAATGGTAAACAAGGTCCTGTTCACTTCATCGTATTTTACTTCACCTTATTTTTGTTGATTAATTGAAATTATTTTTGATGAACTTAAATTATTTTTACTAAACTAAGTTAATTTTATTGAACTAAAATTATTTAACTGAACTGAAATTATCTTTAGTGGATCTCTATTGTAGTTCTTCTTTACTGTTACTGATTTTTACTGAATTAAACTTATTTTTACTGAACTGATGAAATTATTTTTACTAAACTAAAATTATTTTTACTGACCCAAAATTATTTTTATTGAATGTTATTATTTTAAGATGAAGAGACACATTTATTTTCTATAATAACATAAACCATTGCTTGGGTGCACTTAATCGCACAAATTTTAAATGGAGCAATGAACATCATGAATTTTAGGGGTTGGATGCTGTAAATGACATGAATATTTTCTGTTGCCGGAGATTCTACCAAATTCCAATTTCTATATTTTTTTTTATTTTTAAGTTAACTCTATTTCCCTTCACGAGACCACTATATTATTCTTTGTGATTGTGATTTTTCCAAATTTGAGATAATTTCTTTTCTTTAGATTAAACAATAAATTGACATCCACATTTATCATCAAACCAAAGTTTCAAAACATCAAATCTAACTAAGCTCCAGTAGACTATGCAGGATCTCAAAACCACTAGTTTAACTCTTTTCATTTTATTCCTATTTAAAGTCACAACTTTGATGAAATGATCAATTCTGAGCACTAAAACATCTTCGATCAAACCATTAATTCTATGTTACTTTTTTCTAAGATGAATAGTCACATGAAGGGGAAGGGGGTTATTTTAATAATTAAAAAAAAAAACGAAGTATACAAGTATTTCTCAAACTATGTCCACCATGTGGTATTGTGAATAATGAAAAAGATAAGTTGTTTCTAATTTCATTTTAAAGTGATGGTGATGGGTGAAATGATTATTACTCTAGATAATTTCTAAATGGTTTGATTGATGAGTAGATTTTCACTATTAATTATTTTTATTTTATATGAATAATTTATTTCAATTCAATCTTGTAAATATGGGTCCTTCGCCAATCATTTTACATGGTTTGACAACCTTCAAACCTAAAGCCTTCAAATCAATCTCTTCATAAACATTTCCAAACTCATTCCAATGCCCAATCAGTTTCATTACTCAATTACAATCATTCAAAGCTTCAGTCAATGCTAGTAACATTATTCTTCATAGTAGCATTATATTCTTCGTAATAATTTGATTTAAAAAAAAAAATGCTCTTTTATGTCGTACATGTAAGTCATAAGAGCCATTCAGATTCTTTTTTTTATTTTTTTATTTTAAATAAGGAGAATATGGCCCTATCGAATTATCACCTTGAGAGAGTAGAGATGGAGATAAAGGAAATAACATTTTATGTAACCAACATTTGGGAATCATAATGAACGCCATAAACTTAGATTGGTCAAACATGTTGATTAAAGGTACAAATTGACTTAATCAGATCACTTGCATATACTCAATGAGCAACATAACACAAAAATTATCAAGTTTTGCATATATAAATAATAAATCTTGACTTCTCATGAGTCATATTGTGCTCTACACCATAAATCACAAGTTTAATTACAAATCAATTCACATAATAAATACAGTAATGATATGACTCGAGTCGACCTAGAAAACAATTCTAGCTAGCTGTGAACATACGTTGTTGATTGCTTAACACAACTAAAAATTAAGGTTTTGTGACCGTCACAAACGGTCGTTGAAAATAGCAAAAACAGTCGCTAAAAATAATTGCGACCGTCAATGGTCGTAACATGCTAATCGTTATTCACTTGGTCGCAAAAATTCATATCAGTCGCAATAA
The DNA here is from genome assembly GCF_001683475.1 of Chenopodium quinoa. Lineage (NCBI taxonomy): Eukaryota > Viridiplantae > Streptophyta > Magnoliopsida > Caryophyllales > Amaranthaceae > Chenopodium > Chenopodium quinoa. The sequence goes on along the minus strand of NW_018743977.1, from coordinate 3,041,812 downwards.
ATTTGCGTCCGTTTTCTTAATTTTCAATGACCGTTACTAAAACGATTACAAATTTTATTAATTGCGACCGGTATACTAGCGGTCGCAAATTTTGTTCATTTGCGACGGCTAAAGACAGTCGCTAAAAGTTTTTAAAAAATAAAAAAAAATCTTTAAAAAAAAATGACGGAAACAAGCGAAACCAAATATCAACCAAAATCCAGAAATCAAATCAAACCAAAAAAAAAAAAAAAAAAAAAGAAAAAAAAAAACCCTAAATCAAACTACAAATCCAATCAACCCAAAAACAACCAACATCAAAACCTAGCAGAAATTAAACTAAAATTACAAAGCAAAAACAAACCACAAAATCAAACAAACGAAATTAAAAAATTACCAAAAATCAAACCCAAATTCAAAATGAAAATCAAATCTAAAATTTACAAAAATCAAACTGATAATTAATGAAATAGCACAAAACCCAAAATGAAAAAAAAATTCGAACAAATAAATCGATAAAAATTCAACCCACAAAATTCGACCAAAAAATCGAACAAAAAAAGAAAAAAAACCCCATGTAAATTGAAAAAAGAACAACAACAAACAAAAAATTAAACCCACATAAATAAAATCGAACAAAAATTATACCCACATATATGAATTCGAACGAAAATTTAAACCCATATAAATAAAATCGAACGAAATAAAACCCACATAAATAAAATCGAAAAAAAACTAAACCCGCATAAATTCGACCAAAAAATTGAACAAAAAACGAATTAAACCCACAAATCAAAAATCAAAATACCTTTCCCAATATTTCTTCCTCTTTGGGTTTATATGGTCAAATTCGACTATGAAAACTCCAGGTCTAGAATTTTTATGGTCGAATTTGACCATAAAAACCATAATCCGAACAAGAAAAAAGAAAGAATGAAGAAGAAAAAGAGAACAGAGGGAGGAGGAGGAGAGGCCGTGAAGATGGTGGCGGAGGAAAGAGTTGCGAACGTCGGTATAGTGGAAGAGGAGAGAGAAGAAAGAGAAGAGAGGAGGTAGAGGTAGAGGAAAGAGAAGAAAGAGAAGCGAGGAAAGAGAAGAGAGAGAGGCCATGAGAAAGAGGAGAGAGCGGCGTGAGGTTTAAGAGAAAATTAGGGTTAGGATGAATTGGGGACCCTTTTATACCCGATTTGTTTTTTTTTTAAAAAAAAGGCTCAACGGTTGCAAATTGCGACCGTTTCTTAAACGGTCGCAATTTACGACCGTTTTTGGCGGTCGCAAAAGTTTTTTTTTTAATTTAGAATTATTTTAAAATTGTTCAAATAACCTTGTGACGGTTTAAAAGGGAAAAAACGGTCGCAAATCTGCGACTGCTTTAAAAAACGGTCGCAATTTTGCGATTGCCTTCAAGACAGTCACATATTTCATATTTTGCGACCGTTTTAACCGATTTTTAGTAGTGTCGAGGGTGAAAAAAACTCAAAAGACTAATAAAATGCCAGCCTATCTATGGTTTCACTTCCTAAAAATAAGCAGGAAATAATTAGATTCGAATTAGAATTATAAAACTAATAATTAACCTAGCTTGGTTTAAATTTCAACAATAACACTAAAACTAATATAATATCATATCACTAATAAATAAAGCCCGTCTTGCAGCCAGGCCATGAGACAGCGACACTTGGCATTCCAATTTTTCGCCAAGTGTCGCGCCACGTAGGCGACAATAGGTATTATTGTGACACATATGATGCTAAGTAAGCGATTTTTGGATAGATTTTTTAAGATAAAAATGTTGTATAGAGTTTTATTATCACTATACTTCTAATATTTCATATATACAAAATTAATCATAACTTTTAATAAATATCATATAACTCGATTTATTTCCATCATAAAATTCGTTTCAAAAAGTTCTTTAAAATAAGGTCCATTTATAATATATTTAATTTAGTAAAAAAAAAATAGAGAATCAACAAAAATAAGTTTTAACCAGTAAAAAAAATTTTGGTTTGGTAAAAATACTTTTAGTTCAGTAAAAATAATTTAAGTTCAATAACAATAATTTCAAGTCAATAATAACATAGATATATATTTACAAACAAAGTTACGAAAAGTACACTATTCTATAAATAAGCGATAGGATATCTTATGTCTAAATATCCTGCATTATTAAAAGAGATTACATGACCGTATTAATAAATATTCAAGACAAAAAGTTTCTCCTAAAATTTTATCAACAATTCGAGCATTGACCGGGCACAAAACTAGTTATTAACTTATTATATGAAGTAATGTTTAATTGTTTCAAAAAAAATGTTTAAAATTCACTAAAATTTAATGTGAGACGTTGAAAGATGAACGATTTTAAAGCCATTAATAAATGTTGCCTAAGTTTCCCTTAATCAATGGAAGAAGGTAATAAGATATAAATAAAAGAGATAGAAATCATATCATACATGGCTATTGATGCATGGTTTGTTTTTATTACTTTCATGTATAGATCAAATTTCATTAAAACACAAAACTATAACATCCAATCCAACGTACTTTCCCTCCACCTCTTTATTATTCAACTAGTTTTGTGTCCGGACGATGTCTAGATGGTTGATAAAATTTTAAGATAACATTTTTACTTAAATGTTAAATTCGGTCAAATAATTCATTATGGTAATGTAGAATATTTGGACATACGATATCATATGGAGTGTATTTTGTATAGTTTTGTTTGTAAATAGATATCTATGTTATTATTGACTTGAAATTATTTTTATTGAACTTCAATTATTTTCACTGAAGTGAAAGTATTTTTACCAAACTAAAATTATTTTTACTGATTAAAACTTATTTTACTGATTCTCTAATATTTTTTTAAAATAAATTAAATAACAATGTATTTTGTATGCGGCTAACCACACCATCTGGCCGGACAAAGTAACCCCTATAAAACTGATCGAGTAACCCTTGTAATACTATTTGGTAACCTCTAACACTGATTAAGTAACCCCTATGTATAACATTGATTGAGTAACCACTATAACACTGACCAAGTAACCCCTATAGCACTAACGAAGTAACTCTGATCTTGTAATAGTTGGTGACACGGTTTGGCCAACTATGTATAAAAGTTTGTGATTAAATATATTATAAATGGATCTTATTTTAAAGAACTTTTTAAAACGAATTTTATGATGGAAATAGAATTGAGTTATAATATTTATTATAAGTTATAATTAATTTTGTATATATGAAATATTAGAATTTTATCGATAATAAAACTCTATGCAACAATTTTATTTTAAAATATCTATCCAAAAAGCGCTTACTTAGCATCATATGTGTCACAATAGTACCTATATTATCTCCTACGTGGCGCGACACTTGGCAAAAAACTGGAATGCCAAGTGTCGCTATCTCGGGGCCTGGCTGCGAGACCAACTTTATTTATTAGAACGGCTTTATTTATTAGTGATATGATATGATTTGGATAAATTTATGGTTCATATTGACCTTTTTTATGAAGAAGTGAATTTTTTTTTTCAACAATAATATAGTATTGGCTTTCATTAAAAGTGAATTTGTAATTGTTTGCCAAAACTTCACCTTATAATTTGTTTACAAGAATACATACAAGTTCTTTCTCAGAAAAAATAAATAAATAAATACATACAAGATTCTACACAATAGATTTTATTCTAATTTAATTTCTATATCTATTGAAATTAGTAATTGGTCGCAACACAACACCAAAAACTTTAAATCGATATTAATAATAGAAAGAAGGAAAATAATATGATTCCATTGATTATTATACCAAACAAAAAAATAACTTAATTTGCATGTCATAATGTTTAAAAATATCTTAACATATGGGTTCCCTCACAAAAATGCACATAGACCACAACATGATTAGCTCCTTTCCTTCTCCAAGAGAAAAATCAATACAAAAATGCTAAATTAATGATGGTTACAATTAAATGCAGGAATAGATAACACTAATTATAGATTACGATATTTGTGCTAATTTTAGTGGAAAATATGATCATTATAACAAAATCTAGCAACCTCCTATATTCTCTAAACTATATTGTTTCGTTTTTCAATATTTTGGTCTTTTATTAGTGTTTTAAACCCTCGGAATAATTGTTGCAAGGTCACCCATGACGATATTATTTCTTCTATTATGCCTAACTTCGTCGATATACAACGTTGAAGGCAAACCTAAATTAAAGGGTGGCCTTGGAATTGGTCCTCCAACTACACTGTCTGGAGTAGTTTTTGATATCACCAAACATGGTGCTACAGTTGGTGCTGCTGATGATACCGACGATGAAGGAGAATCTGCCAATTCTTTGGTAAAGTTTTCATCGCTTTTGGTATTGTATTTTACGTGGAACCGTTAGGAACAATAGTCCTACTAGTCCGTTTGGCGGGTGATAATAAATGACAATATTAAAGATGAATTTATAGTAATTTTTCAACGAACCTTAATCATGCTAATATTCATGATGATGCAACTCATTCCAAACATTTGATTTTCTTCTTAAATTTTAATGAGCATTGTCATAGGATAGCATTTGCACATAAATTCATTTTCATTATTGTCAAAATTTCTTTAAAAAAATGCAAAAAATTACTACCTCTTAAGACTACCCAAAATGGTCGTATATGTTTTTTTATTTTATTGGATGCTAATTTTATATGGAATTTAGGGTATAATTGTTGACCAATAGCCACATATAATGAATGATGCATATCTCATGATATTATTACAAGTTTTTTTTTTTAATACTATATGATGTCTATCATAAACTAATCATAAATGACTAATCATCTATCTCTCTTCTGATTTGAAAAATAAAATAAAAAATCAAGCTACCCTAAATAGAATTGGATCCAAACATCAAAACGAAATTGTTCTTCTAATATATTCTCTACATGTCAAATTACTTATCATACTTTGACTGAATGCACGTTTCCCAATACATAATTATGACTATTATTATCTTTAACTAGTCTAAACTAAAAACTCAATTTACTATTAACTTAACAATATAAATTTTTTTGGAAGATACCTATCAATATTATTAATACTTCTCCATTTTGTTAATTATGCAAAGGGTTGTATATAAGAAGCTAAAAGTGAAAAGAATAGGCAATCATCAATAACATAATACTAAAATAGACATCAGGTTTCGGGTGCTGTTTTTTCCCTCCAAAATCGTTTTTTTTTCTTTTTTATTTTAACTATTTATTTTAAATTATTCTTTATATATATTCATCAAATCATATACTTGTGATTCACTTTCCTAAAAAAATATTTATTTGTAATTCACACATTTTCCATATCTTTTATTGTATAAATTGTTATTTATATCTATATTATTCCATGTGTAATCAATATATCATATAAATTACATTGATTTTAAAATGTATTTTGTTTACTTTGATTGATTCCGGATAATTGATTATATTTCCAAAATGATAAATATTTTTCATAATTTATATATTTATGAATGTGTTATTATTGTTTATTTAATTTCAAAAATATTTGTACAAGTATATCTTTTTCCACAACTTATTACTAATTGGAGTATCTTTTTTTTTTCCTCATATGGAATGAATAGTTTGATTTATTAACCGTGCATTGCACGGGCACTATGCTAGTAAATAAACATTTGTTACATCGATTTACTCGTGAATTGTCGATAAATTCCCAATTTAATAGTAAAAAGAAGTATATTAAATGCTTATGGGCTGCATATAGCATTACCCAATTTTATTTTAGTTTATTCTTTTTATAGTAAATTCAATTCATTAATATTTATTTGGATCTTGCTAACAAGCGCCCCTAGGCGTTAGATAACTATTTAATATATTAGTTAAAATAGTATTAAGTTCGGAATGCATGACAAAATCACGCGTCGATCGGGGTAATTAATGTTAATTTTACTTTAATATTTCCACATTTGGTTCTCTAATCTAACAATCCGGGGGCGCTCGTTAGCTTTTGCGTATTTAGTATGTCTAATGTTATTTTGTAAGAAAATTAAGTTAAGAAATTTCTACTATAAATTGAATGAAAACGTTTGATTGAAATATATTATTATAATAACATTTTTAGCAAATAATATTTATATTAATACTAAAAATTTATACATGATATTATAAGTACATTTATTGTCTATAATATATTGTCAATGAAAAAGAATATATACAGAAAGAAAATGAAGTAGGAATATTTTTATTTTATTTTATTATTGAAAATAATTTTTTGGAGGGAAATGACAGCACTAGAAAGTGACACATGTCATTCCTAGTGTATGTTTTAGTATTATATAATAGATAGATTATTATCTATTAATGCAATATAAAATATATAAATTTAGAAAACCCACATTAAGATAAACCTGATAAAATTTTAATTATTTTGTACATACAAACAATTTTTATTTTCATATATTAGTAAAAAAAATGGTCAAATAAAGATATGTGAATAGCGCTAAATTAAAGTCAAACTGTTACAGTTAGACGGAGGATGTATTACTTCCACTTAGATATGTCAAAATCTGACCCGACTCGAGAACCCGACCTGAGTTGGCAATGATCTGAACCTGGTTGTAACCGAACAATGGGGTGAAACTAGTGACCTGTACAACTTGACCTGATGTTAACCGACAATCGATTTGATCCAATACTTTATGACCTGAACCCGAGCCTGTACCCGACCTGATAGTAATCGTCAACCGATTTAATATGACCCGACAACAATCCAAACCCGAACTAGTACCCGACCCAATTAGAACTTGAAAATGATTATAACCCGACATGACACAACCTGTTATTGACACGAGCCATGGTGACCCGTAACCAGACTTTATTTGACTCATTATTGTTAACCCAACTACCATTGACCGGGCCTAAAACTAACATGAAATTAGATATCAACACGACCTACTATTACCTAATAACCCAAAACAAGTTTAGCCAAAATAAATCTTCAGTTTAATTTGTTTACAAATTACAATGATAAAACTGTAGAATTGTACAGTTTGTTCAGATCATATACCAATATGTTTGCTTAACAACATATTGGTACAATTTGTTCAGCTTATATTACCTTTGTTCTCTATTACTCCGCATATAGAATTAATAAAATCTTGATAATGCTTGATCAAATTATGGAAGGCGTAATTATATAGGTTCAACTTGACCACACCAAAATTTATTCGAATTGAACTTGAACCAAACCCAAGAATGATCCAACTATAAGATTATTTGACCTGATAATTATTTGACCCAACCCTAACCTGAACCCACCTAAATTTACCAGCTATTAACCTGCCCAAACCCAACTCGACACAACCCTAAAATAAAATTGAAGCCGACCTGAATTTGACTCAAATCGAACCCGATGACCTACACCCGAAAGGGTGAACGACCCGAAATAATTTGAACCGAAACTGATCTGACCCAAACCTAAACCTAATCTAGAGACTAGATTAACCCGACATAACCTGAACCCGATTTGTCTCGAGACCTGATTTGACCCGACTCAAACCCTAACTACAACTTGAATACCTGAATTGACAACTCTACTGAGTTCCACTGATCCCATATCATGTCTATTCCACATGAAAACTCTTAATCATTCCATTAATGGCAATCAAAATAAAAAAAATCCTATATATCATTAAGATATTTCAGTGAAAAAAATTAACTAAACATGGAGTTACAATAAAAGCTAAACCCATACTTTCTCTGTTTTTTTTTTTTTTTTTTCATTTTCATTTTTTTTCTTTTTACAACGCTTGTTTGATATGAACACTTGTCAAATGTCAACGATATCTTTAATGATAATAACTATAAATTATAAAAAGCCGACATTCAGAAACTATCATTATTTCGAATAGTAAAATTAGCTAAACCCTTGTTAATGCAGGCATTTATCCAGGCATGGAAGGCAGCATGTGGTGGCACAGGGGCAACAAGAGTACTAATTCCGAAAGGAATTTTTGTGACAGGTCCAGTTATATTTGCTGGACCATGCAAAGCAAAAGTTACAGTAGAGATTCAAGGTAATGTGTTGGCTAACACTGATATTAGTCTCTACTCTGAGCCTCATGTCATCATGTTTGAGAATGTCGAAGGTGTGACCTTAACCGGTACCGGTGTCGTTGACGGCCAAGGTGCTAAACACTGGCAGAGCAACGATTGCTCTAAGAACTCCAATTGTGCCGCGCTGCCTACTGTAAGTTAATGGTAACCATCCGTTTGATAGGTTTTGGTAAATCATGGAAATGATCATGAATTTTGATCAAGTTTTTCAAAAGAAAATTTCACATCAAATGTTTATGGTAATGCTTGCACATTTTCATATATATGTAGTCTTTATTAAAATTTCATTACCATTTATTATCACTTTAATAGTAGTATTGAGTGAAATGGAAATTCACGTAGAAAAACATATGTTTGAAATGGGTTTCAATTACTATGGACATATGGAAATAACACGTACAATATTAAAGCCTAGTTTGGTTAACTACAACATTTAATCCTTTACTATTTTTTTTTTTTTTTTTGTTGGTTATGCTTTAATTTTATGCTGAATTTTTTTAATACCATTCAAATAAAAAACCTTTAATAGTTTTTCACTTTTTTATTTTTATTTTATTTATTTTTTTTTTTTGAAAAATTGTCAAGAATAAAACCACCTTGCACTGGTCTTCAAAAAATAAAGCGACCTTTTGATTATTCAAGAATAAAACGACCTTTGATATGCATCTGTTCAAAATAGAATGTTACCGGTTGATAACCTGCTTATTAATTGTGACATGTGTTGTTACGTAATTGGTTATTATTTATTTTATTTTTTTTACAATTTTTTTTAAAAAAAGTAATATTATTAAAAAAAAAACAGCCCCAAATTAAGTTTATTTTATTTTATTTTTTTAATTCAAAAGAAAATTGAAAAACTAAATTAAAAAATCCTAAACAATCAAAATGTGACACGTGTCCGGTTTAACCCAGGTTACTGGCTATTTATTTTATTTAAAAAAGATGTATGTCAAAGGTCGTTATATTTCGGAATAATCAAAAGGTCATTTTACTTTTAAGAACACCGGTGAAAGATCGTTTTATTCTTGACAATTTTTCCTTTTTTTTTAAAAAAAAAAAAAAAAATTTTCCCTCTATTTTTCTTTTCTACATATTTCAATACATTTACTTTACCACAATTATGTTAAATAGAAAGATCCCAATAAACACATATTTTCTCATTTTTGGTAACATAACATGATGAAAATTCATTTGGGTTTTGCAGTCCATCAAATTCCATAGGGTGAACAACAGTGTGATTGAAGGGGTTCAATCTGTAAATCCCATGTTTTTCCATATGTTTGTTAGCAACTGCCACAATGTGACAATTCGTAATGTGAAAATAGCAGCTCCGTTTAATAGCCCTAACACTGATGGAATTCATATTGGGAGCTCAGATCTTGTTACTATCGCCGATAGCCTAATTGGCACCGGTGACGATTGTGTCTCTATCGGCCATGGATCTAGACAAATCACGGTCACGGGTGTCACATGTGGTCCCGGACATGGTATCAGGTAAATTACAGAATTTCTTTTATGAGAATATTAGCTCCGCCGTGTTTGAATTGAATATTTGAAACTTAAAAATCCCTGTTACAATTAACTGCTACATTATCCTTGGAATTGATACATTTTTTTAGTAAAGCTGGACTGTTACCATTTTAGAAAATATGACAAATCATTTAAAACTTCGAAATTGAAATAGTTATTGTGATTTTAGCCTAGACCATGATTTTCTTCTTCCTCCTAGACATTTAGGTAGATCATCTTTGAAAATAAGCTCCCAAATACACCTAATAATAGTCCGTCTATGATTGTGTGATGGCGCTTTACACGTTATTTAAGTTGATTGATTAATTAAAGAAATATCTTGATAACGCCCTGCTTCAATATACCCCTACGGCCTACGGTCCTTTTGGTAAGTGGTTTTATGGTGATAATAATGAAAATAAATTTGTATGTGAATTTATAAAAAGCGTTTAATCTTCTGTATCATCTTGCCACCTTTAATTTCTTTAAATTTGACACATTGGAAATTCAAAGTTAATTATGTATTTTATAGGTGAATGTTGGTTATGTGAGAAAATTAGATTCATTGAGGTTGAAAATAGTATCAAAGATTATTTAATTAGTACATTTTAAGTATAAAAACATTATAAATTATAATACGGGGTAACAATTTTCATAAAAAGCTAATTAAATATTGATGTTTAATTAAATTCTTATATATAAATGCATGTTTGATTTATAATAGTGTGGGAAGCCTTGGAAAGTATAATGACGAGTTAGAAGTAGTAGGGGTGCTAGTTAAAAATTGCACTCTAAGTGGAACAACGAATGGTGCAAGAATCAAGACTTGGCCAGGAAATAAGGCAAATAAAGCTTCTGCAATCACATATGAAGATTTAATTATGGATCATGTAAAGAATCCAATTATCATTGACCAACAATATGGCAAGAAAAACTCTGAGGTAAAGGAAGCTTTTATTTACACATGATTTTTTTTCTTCTGATAAGGTATTGTGTGTCTGAACTCACGATATGACAGATATAAGCTATTACTTATTAGACATTTCATATAAGTTTTTAAACACCTCAATTTTTGAAATTTAGATATAATTAAAGATTTTGGACATTTCACATAAGTTTTTGAAAATTTCATATAAAATATTGTACTTAAACCTTTAGGGTGGGTAGAATTACGGTGAAACAAACTCACCCAATACTTTGTTTTTTCTTTTATTTAGAAAATTCTCACAACTACACTGCTCATTCAATATCATTGTTAGTTCTTAGCTTTTGGTTTTATGATTTGGCCCGTCATAAGATTTAATTTATATAGACTCATGAACCAAATAAACCTATAATAATCATGTTAATTTTGAAATCGGATCTGATAACAAAAGGCTGGAAATTTCTTTTTGTGGTTTTAACATTTTTACTTTAAGGTTTCAAAGAAACAAAAAATTTTAAACAAAAAAATGATAACAAACGGGTATATAGTATACATTAAGGCTATGTTCAGTTCACATGATGATCTAAATTTTTCTGATCTGATATGACTTCTAGATTTGACCTAATTTGTACAATAACACGTAAGATAAAATTTCATCTTTTTCAAGTATGAAAATTTCTTAATTTTTACGATTACGAAATTAAAGATATTTAACGATAAATAAACACAAATAAAACGATAAAATATGATCTGATTATTTATGAAATAAGTTGATATCAACTTAATAAGTTGAACTGAACCTCTCTTATAAATTGCTCACTAATTTTCTATACAAGCACAAGCACATATTTGTTGACTTTATTTTTAAAAGTTGGAGACTTCATAATTAATCTATGATTTGTATATATTTTAGGCATCTCATGTGAAAATTAGTGATGTGCACTTCAAGAACATAAGAGGAACCTCAGCCACAACAGAGTTGGTGACTTTTGCATGTAGTCCAGCATTACCTTGTGAAGGTATTGAGGTTGCCGATGTTAACCTCTCTTTTGAAGGGAAAGATGTGTTACATAAGCTTAAAAAGCCACTTGGGGCAATTGGTAATTTGGCAACTACTTGTATAAATGCCAAAGTTATCTTCAATGGTAAGAATGGGGGTATTGGTTGCAAGTAATTCATTATTTCATTCTCATAATGAATTTGAAGATGAGTTTGAGGCTAATTTTATCTTGTACTTCTTTTTAATTTTAAAGGCCAATACAAAGTGATAGATAGTGAGAGAATGAGAGAATATAAAAGAGAATGATTTCATTTTTTTTATTGATGAGAGTGGCCTACTTTTACGTTTGTTATTATAAATCTTTGGTTCATGCAGCCGACGTATCCTATTCTATTGGGAATAAGGCTCTGATACTGTTGTTGCTGTTATTGTATACTTATGAGAAGGTTTTCTTGTAGGATAATTTAATGTAAATTAGCACACATTTTGCTTGTAGATACGCTCATTTCCGGCCTTCCATTAGAAAAATTCTTGTCTAGTATGCAAGGCTACAAGCTAATGAATTTGATTTTAGTAACCTTAAATTTTATTATTGGTGTACGAGCTAGTCTCAATTCACACTTTTTTTTACATACATTTTAAGCTCATACTTTAATCTCGATTACTTTCTTTTTAAAATTTTGTACTACCTCCTTTATATATTATATGCAATTTTAGGGTATTATTTATATAAGATATAACAAATTCAAAAGTTGCACATAATATGTAACGCATGTGTATTTTTTGCACTCCTTGTCTATTTTACTTTTGTGGATTTTTTGGACAACTTCTCTATTGATCATTAGATGGCTTACCTTTTCTTCAATTTTCTTTTTCTTTTTTTTTTTTAAATTTTTTTTTTAATTTTTTTTTATCATTTATCATTAGTAATACAAATGGAAACCTTTAGATCGTCCTTTTACTATAAATTGCAACATGGTTGTATTATTCTATTGTAATTTTACTAGCTTAATTAAGTCTATGCCATGAACGATTTTTACAAGATTTTATAACATATATTTTTATTTTTTTTAAAAGAATTTTATAACAGATTATAATGTTAATTCAATAATAACTTATCAAAAATAATTTATTTAATTAAAATAAATAACTAAAATTTTAATCAATACTCATACCAAAGACATTAAGGTTATTAATACAACAGACTTCATAGAAAAATTAAAGAAATATAGGCAAAATGAGGTTTTATATGAATAAAATAAAAATTTTAGATTAGTTTTTGTACCATTTATATACCCTTTGTCTCTAGTTTTCAATATAATTTGACTCGCACAACATTTAACGCAAATTTACTTGATTTTTTTTTTATTTTTTTTTATTTTTTAGAATTGAGTAGAAGAGTGTTATTTTAGATAAAAATTGTATTCCGAGCAAAATATATATTTTTACTGATTAGTAAGGATAAGTATTGTATTATTATTTTTAGTTGAAAACAAAATTGGTGGGAAATTTTTGCACAAAATTTTGACACACAATATATTTAGTATGACTTTTAATTAAAGAAAAATAAAGTATATACAAGTATATGTTACAAAAGTCTTTTCAAAAAAAAAAATGTTACTAAAATTATTTTCTTTAATTGAAATTAACCTTATTGTCCAAATAATAAAGTTTAAAATAATAATAATAATATTATAATTTTTTTGTATGGATAATAATATTATACTTATATTTTAGCAGTCTTCTTAGATAATGATATCTATTAGTATTTTTTTTTTTTAAAATTTTACTTAATATAGTACATAAAAGATATTTAAATATATCCTAGTTGGTTGTACGTGGATTAAATATGATCATTGAAATGGAAAGAAAAATGGTTTTTTTTTTTTTTAAGAAAGGAGAAAAAGGCAGGAAAATTTTAGATCAAAAGATGACACGTGTCAATAATGTCATTCCTGGTTCGCCTTTAATATATATTTAATATTAATATATACATAGTTATAGATAAATAGATTTTAAACCATAAATAATATACACCTGTCTAATGAACGAGATGTGTCAATTGGCAAAGGAAAAGGAAAATAATATTAAAGTTTCCTTCTAGCTCTGTTAAAATCTTCTGAAAATAAATTGTTGCTCAATTGGTATTGAATGAAAATAATTTCCCCTTTTTTTCTTGCTTGATTGGTATGTCACTAAAAGTATAATAAACTTGGTTGTCATTAAAATTGAATTCAATTCATTAAATTATATTTTACATTAAAATTTATGTAATAAACTTACCAAATGAAATCCATTATATTGTTTTTTTTTTTCTTGCTTGATTAATGTTACCAAAAGTGTATTAAATTTTTTTAACTTGATGTGGCTATTGATGTGACACAACAAAAGAAAACCAATTGGGGTTCTTTCCTCTCATTAACCCCCACTTTGTTATAATTATACCAGATTTGTGTGCACGTACGCTATGCATGCGATATTTTGTAATGTAATTTTTCCAATGGAATAAAAAAGACTTGATAAAAAAAAAGGGTTTAACTATAATAATTATTTTCAAATTAAAAAAAAAAAAAATCCATTAGGGTAAAATTCACTATAATAAACAAAAAAAAGTAATCAATTAAAATTAAAGCACAACTTAAGTAGTTTTTTGATGGTTAATCACTTTTTTTTTTTTAATTAATGTTTCCTATTTTTAAAGATCAATCATTACTTACATATTTTAGAAATATAATTCTTTACGAATAAAAAATTAAGAATGAGATTTAAAAGAAGGAAAAGTTCATTTTAATAATCCCAACTTTGCCCAATTTACTTTAAGTGATAACCCCAAATTTCGTTTATACTATAACAATTTCAACTTTCACGTGCGTTTTCTTCTAACAATCTCAAACCGGTCAATAAAAGTCAACGACCTAATATTTTAGGTAACCTGACACGTGTCAAGTCGTGATTTGTAAAAAAAAATCAATAGGAAAAAAAAAAACAAAACCAAGCCACCTGCCCACAACCACCAGTGATGGCCACCCTCCTCCTACCCCCAGCCCCACCCTCCAAAACCGGCCCCCTTCCCTCTCCCCACCCATAACCAAAACCCCTGCCCCGAAATTAAACCACCACCCATAACCAATATCCCCGACCCCGACCCCGAACCCTTCCCCTTCCCCCTTACCCCCGAAACCACCTGTAACAGTAACCCCAACCCCCCGAAATCACCTCCCCCGCCCCCAAAACCACCCAAAACCCAATCAACGCCCTCATTTTTCTCTCTCCTCCATGTGCACGGGGTGAGGGGAAGGTTTCCAGTGTTGGGGGAAGAAGGGAGGTTGGAAATGGTGGGTTGGGGATCGGAGAGGGTGGTTCGGGGGTGGGGCTGGCCGGTTGGGGAAAGGGGGTGGCCACAAGCGTTTAGTGGCTGGTGGTTTTTTTTTTCTTTTCTTTTTTTTTTAATTTTTTTTAATTTTTTTTAATTTTTTTAATTAATTTATTTATTTAACTAATTACACAACACATGACAAATAATATATTTAAAAAATTTAACCCTTTTTTTCGGTTACATGTAATCGGGTTTGAAAAAAGAAAATGCAGGTGAAAGTTGGGATTATTGCAGAATAAACGAAAGTTGAGAATATTTAAAGTAAATTGGACAAAGTTGGGATTATTAAAATGAATTTTTCATTCATACATCAAACATTATACTACTCATGAGTTGACCTAAATAATTGACAGCGTTTGCACACGCGACGTGTGCATAACATTTTATATAATAAACAACTAGAATCATATAAAGTATAAATTAAAGACATATGGTCTTAAAATCTTTTACTCCCTCCGTCCCTTATCTACATGCCTATTTCTAATATTTATTACTCACATAATGAAGAGAAATAGACATGTAGATAAGGGATGGAGAGAGTACTATGTATTATATAATTTATATTATTTTGATTAATAATTGAACTTGATATAAACAATGGGGAAACTTGATAGAAATATGAAATGAGTAAGGAATATATTATTAAACCTTTAATATTTCCTAATTTTCAAGATTTGATAACCAATCAATTATATCTCAATCGTTAATTCTTTCCGATTTTGTCCCAATCAAAGATTTTTTTTAATTGCCTAAATTGTTTTAGATAAAATAATAAATACATAAAGTGAAGGGGTATATTGGATAGTCCATAATTTGGGTACCAATATTTTACTCCCCCTCCCTTTTCACCTATATTATAAAGATAAATGTTTGATTAATGGAAAATCATACTGACTCCCTTCGTTCTTTTTTTATTTTCTCACAATGCGTTTTGATTTGGTTTTATTTTATTTTATTTTATTTTATTTTTAACTTCCCTATTTTGCTTTATTCCTTTTATGGTAATTTTTTTTTTTCACTTTTATTACTTCTTACCCACCCCAAGGCCTAAAAAGTAATACAATAAGTCTTGTGTAAGACGGGTCTACATTAATTTTATTGTAAAACGATCAGTATGAAGGTAACTTTAACTATTTCTATACTAACTTTAACCACTCAAAGGGTAACTTTTAATTTGTCGTTAGTTTGAATTTTTATTGTAATGTGTAATTTCTTATAGATTCATGATTACATACTATAAAGGCTAATATGATTAATCTAATACATTATAAGTTTTTTATAAGATAAAATTTATTATTAGAAAAATAATAACTTTTGTTGTATAAAGAGTAACTTTAAATGCTTTTATAATAACTTTAACCCGTTTTACAATACATTAACATACACCCGCCTTTTTGAAGAATTTGTGAAAGCAATATAAGGACACGCTTTCCCTCTTTTGCTTTATTATTCCTTTTATGATAACAAGGTAACACCCATGATAACTGGCCACACGATGTGGCCAACCATACATAAGAATTTATGAATATTTAATATATTTTATTATTATTTTTTTTAAAGATAGAATACTAATTAGTTTGGTGTAAGCTAAAAAGAGAAAACAGTGAATGGGTATTATATTGTTGTTAACTTCACTTCTTGTTAGGTCATGCATGGACAATGAATTTGTGTCTAATTTACGTTAATAATAATACTGGAATCAATAAAGACCCTTGAAAGTCTCATTACTAATGGTCAAGAGAAAATCTCTAAATATATGTTTTTAAAATTTGAATAACTATGCTAAAATATAGAATACATTCCTATTCTTAGACAATTAATGAACTATACTTTGATAAATTGTTGTATCCATCCAATTTGTTATTATTCTTATTCTTATATATAAGCAACATTTACCCTCAAATCTCTTAAGTTTCCAATTTCCTTTTAAGTTGCAAGGTCACACTAATAAATGGCTAATGCTAATGGATACAATTTCACAATTATCCTCATTTTAGCCATTTCTTATTTCTTCATTGTGGTTGAATGTCATCGTGGCCTTGCAACTCCCGCTAGTACCGAGAATGAAATTTTTGAAATCACCAACTTTGGTGCAAAGGGAGATAGGAAACCTATCTATGCCAAGGGGGAATCTATGACGGAATAGTGAGTTTATTCATTAATCACCCTCTTTTTATTATCGCTACTTAATTCTTTTGCATATTCTCTTAATGAACCGTATACACCCCAAACTATTCTCGATTTTCCCTAATCTAGAATTTCCACTAGATGGTTTGTTATCTATAATATGAATGTTGTTTTGTTGTATTACAAAGCATATATACTTCAAATGTTCTAATACAATGCCTATTAGCAGGAATGACCTACATACAACTAATAATATTTTCAATCAAAACTTCAATTTGTTATGTTTTGGTCTTCAAGTGATTCAGTTCGCTCTCATGTTACTAAAAATTTATTAATATTTTTACTTTATATATCCAAATATGAATTATTATTATATATTACCAAAAATCACATATTTTAATTTCACATGAATATGTATTATACCACATAGGTCCCTTTGAACACGTGTTTAAGTTTTTGAACACATAATTAACTTTTGAAAATTAAGAAATAGTCTATTGCAAGTAAAGATAATATGCATATCCATCTTCAAATACCGAGTATTTTGCAATTTTATTCATGATGCATTACCAAGACAATCTATAGGTTTAACCATTATTTGTTTACGTAATTGTAATAAATGTGAATACACACATATATGCTCATGAAAAATAGACATAGTACGACCAAATGTATTGACGAACTTCTTTAATTTGTATGCATGTTTAGGCGGTGATGAAAGCATGGCAAAAGGCATGTCATTGCAGTAATGGACCATCAAAGGTTGTGATACCTCCTGGAACATTTGCAGTAGCAGAGGTTATATTCGCCGGACCATGTAAAAATCATGTGACTATTGAGCTTCAAGGAAATGTAATAGCTGACCTGATATTAGCCAATTTCCAAACAAAGAATTTATCGTTTTCCAAGATGTGGATCGCGTCACTTTCACTGGACAGGGAACCATTGATCTTAGTAGCCAAGCAAAGAAGTTCTCAATTCAAATTATAAGGATGTCGATTTCTCTAGTATCATGCCTGTAAGTATTACCTTACATTTATATTTTAGCAACAAAGAGCTATTTCTAATTAAACAGTTTACTTTATTAATCGTGTTAGTTATGTACACTTTTAGTAAAATTCGAGTAATCTAAGTTTGGACACAAATTAGGCATGTGCTGCCTTTAGTAACCATGGGTTTGTTATATCATCGCTATTCTTTGTACCATGTTTAGGCTCTTTTCACTTCACCTTATTTTTGCTGAACTGAAATTATTTTTACTAAATTGAAATTATTTATGCTAAACTGAAATTATTTTTATTGAATATAAATTATTTTTACTGAATATTATTTTCTTAAGGTGAAATAAATAGGGCCTTAGTCATCCATAAAATTTGTAACCTAAGAATAATAGTATATAACAAGATGCAATTAATGCAAATCTTACATATTTTCCTGAACAGTCAATCAAGTTTTACAAGGCGAAAAACATCGCGGTTGAAGGAATTAGATCAGTTAACCCTGCTGCATACCATGTGTTGGTTGTGGAGAGTCAATGCATAACCATTCAAAATGTGAAATTTGAAGCAAAATCAGTGGAATCTAACACCAACTCAAATGGTATTTACATAAGTGCATCTAGTCAAGTTAATGTGTCTAACAGCTACATCAAAACTAGTGATGATTGTGTCACTGTTGCTCCCGGATCTACTGATATTTTTATCACGGGAATCACTTGTGTAGCAGGCCAAGGCATTAGGTAATATCTCTTCATGGAAAAAGTCCCTCGGTTTTTAAAAAGTTCTTATCTTAACGGTTTTTGTGAGAGAATCATTATCATTTAATATATGAAAAACTTTTAGAGGCAAATCGAGGTAGAGAGGATTACTTTTTGTCACCCTATGCTAGTTAGCATAAATATATATGGAGTGCTAAATATATAGCTAGATTAGTGAGGTTCAGGTTCAAGTTCAGGTTGAACACCTATGATATTCTAAATTCACTGATTTTCTATAATGAAATTACTTAATCTCTCTGTTTCATAAAAAAAAAAAATTTATTAATGTGACAAAAAGAGAAAATGAATTTAACTTTTTAAGAAAATATGTTTTTTTTTTTTTGGGGGGGGGGCGGTGGGCTATATATCATTGAAGGAAGAAAATTTTCTTTGAAAGAAATTTGAAGAATATATATATATATATATATATATATATATATATATATATATATATATATATATATACGGGGAGGTTCCGCTGAAAACAGGGCTTATGGTGAAAACTAAAAACAGAAAATCTCAACCATCCATTGTTACTAACAAGATCTAACGGTTTTAAAAAAATAAAATAACGTAGAGTCACTATATATAAAAATAACGTAACTGTATACAAAAATAGGGTAACTATATCAATTTTTACAACATTTGTCACTATATACAAAAATAGGGTAACTATATCAATTTTTACAACATTTACATTAAAGTCACTGTATACAAGAATAAGGTAACTATATCGACTAAGTTTTTGACACCAT
Organism: Chenopodium quinoa; assembly: GCF_001683475.1. Taxonomy (NCBI): domain Eukaryota; kingdom Viridiplantae; phylum Streptophyta; class Magnoliopsida; order Caryophyllales; family Amaranthaceae; genus Chenopodium; species Chenopodium quinoa. The sequence goes on along the minus strand of NW_018743977.1, from coordinate 3,022,270 downwards.
TTACATAAAGGTCATTATATACAAAAATAAAGGTCGCTATATATAAAAATAAGGTAACTACGTCAATTTTGACAACATTTACGTAAAGATTAAATAAGGAAAATCATATTGCTTAATCAATCAACCACAAAGAGTTCAAGGGAGCAATTATAGCAGCTCCAAAATAAAAAAAACCATACGAGTGCAAATAAGAAACTTGTTCTACTTCAATCCAACAAAACCCAATGTCAGCTTAGATGCAGCTTTCCACCATATCATTTTCATAAGCATTCTTAGCGCAAGTCGGAATGTTGTTGTGCTTGACTATATCTCCCTCCATTTCAATTGCCATTTGCGCAAGTTAATGAGCCACTTCGTTGGCTTCTCTGTGAACATAGCTGAACTCGAATTTGCAGGAACCTTTGAGCAATTCTCCAATGTCCCCTAAGATAGCAGCAAGCTCGTGTGTCCCCTGCTTCCCAATATCTTACAAGAGCTCAGCCTCTGCCGGGTTTCTAGAAACCCCCAAACCCAGACCACCGACACCACCGAAACCCCAAACCCAGACCACCACCGCCACCGACACCACCAAAATCCCCAAACCCAGACCACCACAACCACCGACACCCACAAAAAAAAATCAAATAAATAAGCAACTAAAAAAATTGAGTAGCAATAATCAACGAATCGATTAGCGATAATTAGCAAATCGATTAACAACTACTGTAATAAAATCAAATAAACAAGCAATTTAACCTAGACAATCGGAAAACAAAAATAACGAAAGAGGTGGAAGAAATCGCTTCAATGGAGGATCGAGAAAGCTCAAACTCGCTTCAATGGAGGAGAAAGCTTAAAATTTGCTTCAATGGGATGAATATTCAGTGACGAAAATGATTAACTCGCATAATTGATTGTTGAAACGTAAAACTCACTTTTCAGGTTTAACTTTGAAGCTAAAGACGAAATTGATGAAGATTGAAGCAAATTATTGATGAAGATTTAAGCAAATTCCTCTGAAATTTGATGATTTTTTGGGAGAAGGAGAGAGAAACAGTGAGATCGTGAGATTGAAGAAAGATAAAAATAGAGCAGAGAGAATGGATGGACAAGATTACAAATAACGCGAATGTAATCTAATCCGTCAGATGAAAATTCAATGGTCTAGATCATCTGTTTTCAGTTTTCAGCTTTAGGTTTGTTTTCACATGATCCAATCTCTCTCTCTCTCTATATATATATATATATATATATAGACAGAGAGAGAGAGAGAGAGAGAGAGAGCGCAAATAATATCATATATTTGCCTATTCTTTCTTAACTACTCGTTGGAGTAACCTAACTCATTTTTAAATTCAGTATCGGATCACGACCATATACAACTTCACTTGATGTGAATGGTGTGCTAGGTAAGGGTTGCTCATTCAAGGGAAGCGCATTTGGTGTAAGGATCATTCCTCGCCTAGAGTTCAAAGCAAGTCTTATTTCTAACATTAAAGTTGAAGATTTGATAATGGAAAGAGTGCAAAACCCTATTGTCATTGACCAAATACAAAGTATCCCCATACTAAACAAGGTAAATGTGTTTCTTATGTCAAACCTAACAAGCTAATCTACAAAATATGTCCTTGAATTCGGAAAAATATATTTATGCAAATTCTCAAATTAAATTACAAGAACTTTTTTTTTTTTTTTTTTTGCTTGCAACACAGTTAATTCAAGCGAAGATAGAAGGTGTTTTCTTCAAGAACATTCGAGGAACTACAACTACCAAGAATGCACTATCTTTCTCATGTTGCGCAATAAATCCTTGTGAAGGCATTAATGTGGTTGATATTGATCTAAGCTTGGATGTAAAACATAATGCTAACCTCAACCTTGTTGACAAAACCTTACCTGAAAAAGGGCTCAACTTCTTGGTCAATTGTTTAAATGCTAAAGTAAATTTTGGGGGTAAACATGATGGATTAAGTTGTGGTATTCTTTCATAAGAAACTTTTTGGAAGTATTTGCGTTGGAAACTAGCGGGTTACATTAGGGAAACTTAATAAACTAATTTGTAATGAATTAATAAAATATATTCTCATACTTTATTTACATTACAACAATTATGCTTTTTAATCTTATTTTCTTCTTTAATTCTTCATTATTTTATTGTCCTCGCGTACTATTATACTTTATTATGATTTATTTATGGAAATGCAGCCATTATTAACATTTGAGCCAACAATTGTCAACAATTATCAACAAATTAAATATGCTTTTTAATCTTCTTTATAATATAATCCTACCTTGAATATTATATTCTTAATTGTGATTTAATGTCTATTACATGTTCAACACATAAATGGTAAGAGAATTTCAAAGTTGTAATAACATACTTCTTCCAGTTGTATTAATGGAAATATATGGAATATCACGCATCCTGATATACTAGTTTAACCTTTATTATCTTCAATAGTCTATTTTGGACCTTTCTCTTAAATTTATCTATGTTTGCACTAGTAATTTAATAAACTTACATTGTTTGAGTGTATTGAATTTCCTTATAGTGAGACTAATTCTAGCTAATCCTGATGAATTTTGTCTAATATTGTTAGATTACGTAGATAACTATGAAATTGGCTCTTTGATAGGTAAATATGCCGAATCGCAACTATATATTATCAAATTTTTGGATAACATTAGATAAGCGGTTTTTTCACCAAATAGATACCCATGAATTTTTAACAAATTACCAAATACCCACTTTTTTTAAAAAATTCAACAAATATCCCTGAGTTTTTAAAAATTTACCAAATGCTTTTAATGACTAATAGTCTTAACTCCGTTAGTCATTAACCCTTAACTAACCCATTAACTCGTAATTGAATACTGAGAAGTGTGTCAGTTAGCATGTAATTTTTGAACTGCAAATATTGCTCAATTAAGGTTTTAGGTTTATTTTGGCATATAAGGGCCAAAATGAAGTTGAAATTAGCAAAAAAAAAAAGGGCTAAAAATGCCTCGGTTTGCGGGCGAGGAAATATCTCAATTTGCGTGCTTTAGTTTTCATTTTCTTTCAAGTTGTGTAAATTGCTTGGTTAAGGTTTTAAGTACTATTTGGTCCTCATGAATCAAATTTAAGGTTGAAGTTGGCAAAATTCGAACGAAAATGCCTTGTTTTGCATGCAATAAGGAAAGGTGTTACATGCTTTATTTTCCGAGCGGCGAAAATGGTTAAGTTAAAAGTTTTAGAGGTCATTTTGGTTCTTAAGAGACAAATTTAAGGTCAAATGATAAACAATGACCAGAACTGATTCGTTTTGTGTGCAAAGAACCATAAAACCTTTACCGACTAATTTTCTCAAAACTTAACTCGAGGCATTTTTGGGCATTTTCTTTGCCAATTTCAACCTTAAATTTAACCCATAAAACCATAACTAAGCAAATTTCACAGCTCGAAAAATATAAAGCATGTAAACTAAGTCTTTCCTTGCAAGCAAAATGAGGAATCTCTAGTTGATTTTTACCAATTTTGACCCTAAATTATTTGACCATGAAGGGTTGAAGTAACCTCTAAAGCTAAAAAAGGCTTTGGGTTGGGCCTACCATCACCTGATCCAGCCCAACCCAGGCCCTTAGTAAACTTAGCTCGACCCTTAACTATTAGGGTTAGGCCACGGGTAGAGCTTGGCCTTTTTCTGATTTGGGCCTTGCCCAACCCTCCACCCACTTTAGGCCCACTTGAGTCCATGTTAGGCCTGTAGGTTAGCACATGAAGTACGACCCATGGGTCCAAAGCCCTATACAGCACGGTTGTATCCTTGCCTTTTGTGCTTATATTTTCCCTTTTCGTAAACATTCTACTATTTTTAATTACAAATTTTTTTCTTTGGTCACTAGGGATGGCAATTCAATCCTAATTCGATCCAAGTCCGATCTGATCCGAAGAAAAAAGTCCGATCCAAATCGAAATAGAAAATTCCGAATCCAAGTCCGATTAAAAAAGTTCAAATCCGAATGGAGTCGGATCACTCTCGGATCTTGCTTGAGGTCCGATGGACTCAACCCAAGTTCAAATCCGAATTAATAGTGTTAGTATATATTTCTACATCTGAGTTTGTAATTTTTATAATTGTAAATTTATAAAATATCAGTTCTTTTTTTTTTTTTTTTTTAATGAAAAGGGAAATATATTAATTAATCAACCATCAGCCTTCAACAGTTCACCAAGAGTTCGGCTAACAACTCCAACATAACAAACCATTACAATGCATAAAACTGAAAAAAGTCTAAGCATGGAAAAATAAATTCCTGCTACAATAAAAGATAAACCAAGCAACTGTTTCCTTCTCCCGACCATTCCCTGCTATCAATAATATCATTTTCATACGCGTTCCTTGCACAGTAGGGGACCTTGTTGTATTTTTTGATCGCTCCATCCATGTCCACTGCCATCTTGGCCAAGTAGTGTGCCACCTCATTTGCTTCCCTTGGCACATAGCTAAACTCGAATTTGCAAGCTGTGCTGTCTCCATACTGACTTTCTTGGCCTTCGCATCAATCGCCATCAGCATTCCATCTCTGATTGCTAAAAGTTTAGCTTCTGGTTGGTTTCTTGCTTTTATTTTCCATGACCATCCTTCAAACCAAGCCCCGTCGCTAGTTTTGATGACTCCTCCTATGCCTCCCGTACCTGCATTCGTCCAAGCTCCATCAACATTGAGCTTAACCGAACCTCTGGCTGGTCTCTTCCACTTCATATCCTCTGTGTGCTCAGTAGGTGCTTTACCTTTCCCCTGAAAACATCAAAGGTAGCCACCAAATCCACCATGTACTTGTTAAACAAAGTAATGGGATGGACCATTGCAAGTTTTAAAACCACCTGATTTCTAACTCTCTAAATGTGCCAAACAGCCACTGTGATAATTATTTTCCAATTATCACTTAATCCAAGTTAAAATTGACCCACTCTTCCCACTCCGAATTATTAAAGACATGAAAATTAAAAGATTTATCAAGTTTGTTTCCAGCTAAAATTCTAGACCATAGGACTTTCGACTTAATAATACAATCACGAAAAATGTGATGGTGACTCTCAGGTGGAAGATTACATTGAGTACATATGGGATCAAAAATGGGAATAGTAGCTTTAAGGGTGGTGGCAGAAGGAAGAATTTGATGAGAGGCATTCTAAAGTAACATTTTATATTAATGGGGGGCTTGAATATGCCAAAGCTTTTTCCAATTAACAGTGGGAAAAGAAGGATGAGGAGTAAAGTTTGAGGCTAGTCGATAAGCCACTACAAGAAAACAGCTTGATTCCGATGGAAAAAATCCGTCAGAATCATCGGAAATTACGTCGGAAAATGGTCTTCCAACGGAATTCCGTCGGAATCAATCTGTCATAAAACCCTTTGTAGGAAATTCGACCTTTTCCGACGGAATTTCCGTCGGATTTATTTCTGTCGGCGCTGTTTTTGACTTTAATCGAGAGTCCGTCGCAATTTTCCGACGGAATTTTCGAATTTTCCGTTAGGATCTACTTCTTTCCGACGGAAATTTTCGTCTGAAAAGTTAATAAAAAAAACAAAAAAAAAAAACAGCCCCACCCACCACCCCCACCACCAGCCCACCCCCTGCCCCCCTACCCACCCATACCACCCTGCCCCCATAATAACCCATGACTGCCCCCTTACCCACCCACACCACTAGCGCCCCTAAACCGGACCACCAGCCCACACCACCCACCTTAACCCACTAGTCCCCCCTAACCCGTACCACCAGCCCACACCACAAGCACCAGCCCACACCACCAAACCCACGCCACAAAACCCACGAAACCAACAAAACCCTAAGTAACAGCCATCCACAACCACCACCCAAACCTAAAACCACCCAAAAATACCCGAAACTACCCAAAAAAACCCGAAACCACCCATATCTAGAACAAACGTCCACCCACAACCACCACCCAAACCCACGCCACCAAGCCCAGAAACCACCCAAACAGTGACCAACTCTAACCCCACGAAACCACCCACCACCTTCATAAATCGCCACCCACCACCAGCCCACACATCACACACGCACACACAACAACTTAAAACCCAAAAATTTTAAAAAAAGCAAAGAAAAAAAAAATCAGAAAATCAAAAAATTAAAACATAAAACATACCTTAAATTGAACTGGGCTCGAATTTCACCACGAAAACAGTTTTTTTAGGCCAAATTCGGCCATAAAAAGTCTAGATCTAGGCTTTTAATGGTCGAATTTGGCCTAAAAGACCTTGAAAATAATCAAAACAAACTCCGTGGTGGCGGTGGTGTTGGTTACGCAGCAGCGGTGGTGGTGTTGGTTGCGCAAGGAGAAGAGAGGAGAACTGAGAGGAGAACTAAGAAGGAGAAGAGAAATGAAGGAAGGAGAAGGAGAAGAGAGAGAAAGAGAGGGCGGAGGAGAGAGGAGAACTGAGAAGGAGAAGAGAAATGGAGGAAGGAGAAGAGAAATGGAGGAAGGAGAAGGAGAAGAGAGAGAAAGAGAGGGCGGAGGAGAGAGAAGGGGGAAGCGAAGAGGAACCGTATGTGGAGAGGAGAGAGAGAAAAGATCAGAGAACAAATGAAGGGGGGGTTTGGTTTTCGAAGGATTTTAATTCCGTCTGAATATATGGGATTTCCGACGGAATACTCCGTCCAAATATAATTAACTTCCGACGGAATATTTCATCGGAAATCCCATATATTCTGACGGATTTTTATTCCGTCGGAAATTTCCGACGAATTTTAACAATCCGTCGAAAATTCGTCGGAAATTTCCGACGGAAAAAATTCCGTCGGAATTTCTAATTTTTCCGACGGAAATACGTGTCCGTCGAAAATCAGCCTATTTCTAGTAGTGAGCACTTTTAATAGAGAATTGACCATTAGTTTCCTTTCCCCAACAAATTGAATCTTGAGCAGTAGAAACTTGTGAAAGAGGAATGAATTCAATAAGCTCACAAAGGTCATCAGGGATAATATGCTTAATTCTATCAAGAATCCACACTCCACCCCTAATGATGTCACTAACCCTCCAATGTGCAATATAATCCGGAATGGGAACATCTATCATGAGATATATGGGTTTATCCCCAACCCAATGATGATACCAAAGACAAATATCCTTCCCGTTGCCCACCCTATAGGAATCCCTTGAAGGAGAAGGTCTTTCCCCTTGAGAATGTCCTTCTAAAGAGGAGAATCCCTATGATTGGTATGTCAATTAAGAAAGGAAGAATTTTTAAAATATCTAGATCTAAGAATTCTCACCCAAAGTACAGTAGGTCATTAATGATTCTCCAACCCAACTTAGCCATAAACGCACGATTCCAATTCCTCAACTTCCTAATCCCAAGGCCCCCCAATCCCATAGGCAAGCAAATTTTATCCCAACTAGTTCTTGCAAGATAGTGAGAACGATCAACTTTGTTCCAAAGGAAACGTCTACAACCTCTCAAGATCATCAAGAATAGCCACAAGGAATAAGGGGCGTTTAATTTGCATAGCATAAAGGGGGTAAGAGTTAAGCACAGATTTAATTAAAGTATTTCTTCCGGTCATATTGAGAAGCTTTGCTTGCCACCCTTTGATTCGATCTTTAGTTTTAGTAAGGAGATCAACATAATGGGCTTTCCTCAATCTATTTGGGCTAATATTGATTCCTAAGTACTTACCAAAGGAAAGAGAGCCCTTAATATTAGAAGCACTAAGAATGGCTAGTTTGAGCGTGATGGACATTTTTGGAGGGAAAATGACTCTTGACTTGGTAGGACTTATGAAAAGGCCCAAATTTGTCCCAAACTCCCAAAGAGTATCTTTAGTGACTTCAACATTCTCAACCGAAGCTTTTCCAAAGAGAAAAACATCATCCGCATAAAATAAATGGGAGATGCTTATCTCCTCATCAGTTTTAATTGGTCTCCAAAGCCCTTGCCCTACCTTTTGTTCTATCATGAGAGAAAGACACTCAAGACATAAAACAAAAATATAAGAGGAAAGGGGATCACCTTGGCGAATTCCTCGGGAAGGAGTAAAACTTTCCGTTATTTCCCCATTCCACAAAGAGATAGACAGAGTAGTGATACAACTAAGAATAAGATTAACATGGATGTCCGGAAAATTCATACCCAAAAGAGTTTCCCTAATAAAACCCTATTCAAGACAATCGTAAGCTTTGGAAATATCAATTTTGAAGGCCATAAGATGTTTCTTACTAGCTTTTTTTTGAACAAATGGGCTATCTCTTTAATGACAAGAATATTTTCATCAATAGTTCTTCCTTCACAAAGTTGGATTGAACTGGATTGATGAGATCACTAAGATCCGGCTTGATGAGATTTGAAATAATTTTAGTAATGAGCTTGTAAATGGAGTTAAAAGCCCAATAGGCCTAAAAGCATTCATAGAAGATGGTTGGGGAATTTTTAGGATTAGGGAGGTGTAAGACTCATTAATTTCAGGAGGGATACTGCCAGAAGAAAAGCAGGCATAAATTAAACCAAAAATAGAGCCCTCGACAGTGTTCCAAAATTTTTTTGAAAAAAATGGGTTGAATCCCATCTGGACCTGGGCTTTTCATTGGAGCCATGGCTAGAAGAGCACTCTTACCTTCCAGCAGATCTACCTTGCTACGCAGGAATTTAAAATTAGTATTATTAATTATTGAATTTAGGATAAAACCCACACATCTCGGCTGAAAAAGCTGATTAGAAGAGAAGATTTTTTTAAAGTAAGAAACACACATATTTTTTAGGAAATTCTGATCATAAATCCATGCACCATTCTCATTTTTTAGGCAAAGAATTATTCCTCGAATGTTGCTATCCTTAGAAAGAATATGAAAATATTTAGTGTTCCTATCCCGATATTTATGCCAATCAACCCCCGCTTTTTGAGCCCATTTGCTCACAATTTTTATAATTTCATTAAGCTGATTAAGGAGGTCTTTTTCTATATTAATGAGAAATCTCGAATAGTTTAAACAAAGGGATTTTTGAATACCTTCAATGCGAGCAATGATACGGTTTTTGTGATTAAGCGATTCATTAAAAACATAAGTATTCCACTGTTTAACTTCCTTAATAAAATGAGTTTTTGCCCTAATGAAATCATTGTTTCCCAACCCCCAAGCATGAGTAAAGAAATCACAAAAATTAGCATTTTAAATCCATGCTTCTTTACATTTAAATGGGAAATTCCCACTACTTTTTAATGGATAAGAATCAACCAAAATAGGACAATGATCCGAGTAGGTTCTTGGTAGATTTAATACCTGAGTATTTGGATGATTTTGAAACCAAGTAGCATTAGCCAATGCTTTATCGAGCCTTTCCTTGATCATATAAAGCCCATCACGTCCATTATTCCAGGGGAATAAATGACCCTTGAAATTAAGATCGATTAACCTCGCTGCATCGGTCCACTTTGAGAAATTTGCACCAGATTATTGGCAAAGGGTCTGCCTCCCATCTTCTCCGATTGATGAATGACCTCATTCATATCCCCGACCACCACCTATCACCCATGGTGTATCATCTGAGGGAGCAGATTTACCCAATCCTTCCATAAGTGCAGTTTCTCTAAGGCCCATATGTCCTCCATTGACAATGGAGATGCCATCGCCCGAATTTCTGGGACTAAATTCCCCGTTGGAACATAGATGAAATCTAGAGCAAACCCTACTAATTCCGTTTGAGGAATCAAAACGCCTAGTAGATTTGTTGGGTCCATTAGGTTTAAGTTTATGTTTACGAACTGCAAGTGGTAAGTCAGGGGGTTTTCTGGTGATGGTTCTAGTGGGAGAAAAGTTGTTCCATACTCTAATGGAGATTAATGGATGTGGTGAGACATCATTATGTCCAAGCCCTCTTTCATGAGACTAGTTTTTCGGTTTGAAGGGGCCGAGTTGAAAGAATTGAACTGGCCATAGGGTTGGAGTTGGATATGTCGGGAATAGGTGATGAGTTTGAGATGGCGGTGAGACCCGACATAGTGATGAAAGCGGTAAGATTTTGGTCTGCGAGGGTGGAGGAGAAGGTGGATGGATGGTTGGAGTAATTATCGAGGTTGGAAGGGGGAACGGTGAGAATTGGTGAGGGTTGGTTGGGTAGGATGGCAATGAGAGATAGAGTGTGGTCACTGATTTCATTGTTGTTGATTTCTAATAGAGATGTTTTCTTTGTGCTATTTAAATTCTTCTGATATATTGTCTGTTTTTATTATTCCCAAGAGTATCACTTTGCTCTGTTTTCTCTCCCTCATTTCCTTCTATATGTAAAACACTCCATTGTGTTTTTTTAGGCAATTGTTGGCGGCTCACATATTCCCATGCTTCTTGCCTTTATTTTCTATTTTATTCTTTTGACTTCCTTCTCCTCTTTCAAATTTGCTTTTCTCATCATTCCTGCTATATTTCCTTCTAGATGCCGCCAAGATCCATGGCCCATACTTTGTTTTGACTTGTTGCTATTGTTGGGCTGGCCCCCTTATGTTCTTTCCGTTATTACTGTTGGACCTTTGCATGGCTGGATTTTCAAGGGCTATGGCTACATCCTTAGGATTAAAACTAGGCGTGGCTAATCCTGCAATTTTTGTTGGATTAGTGGGATGCATGCCTAGGTATGTCCTCTCCTTAAAAAGCTCCCTAGAATGACCTATTCTCTCACATTCGAAGCAAAGTGAATGAATTTTCTCATATTCAACTCTTTGCCAAGCTTTCCCTACCCATACCTTGGTGATCAATGGCTCATTGAGCTCGATTTCAACACAAACCCTAGTGTAACGGCATTTTTTGATTTTATTCGTTGAATAATCGACTCTAATTGGCTTTCCGACTACCTCTTCTATTTAGCATAGAGCTTCTTTCTCATAGTATTCAACCAGGAGCTCTGGAAATCAAATCCATACCGAGATATTCTGGAACATCTCCGTTGAAGGTCTAAAATTTGGACGCCATTTGGAAATCATTAGATAATGATCTAAGATGAACCAGGGACCTCCAAATAGAGCTTTCTCCATATCATCTTGCAAACTAAATCTGAAAAGATAAACTCCTTTCTCCATTTCAATTGTTTCAAGACTCCTTTTAGGATTCCACATCCTATTGACTCTTTGAGACATGAATTCAGCTTTAATCGTTATCCCCAAGCATTTTCCTATAAGAGTGAGCTCCCAAGGTCTACGCAGCTCTCTTATTTTTTCTTTGGGAAAGCTTACTGCATGCTCATAACCAGATACATCATCCTCTTCATCTTCCCACTCATGCGAATTGATAGCTATCTTCCTAGCTTCTGTGAACCACTGCAAGGATTTAACTACCGCTTCTCTAAAAGATCTTGTGGTGTGAGCTGGTTGGCTGGATATAATACCAGTATTTCTAACTTCCTATTCTGCTTCCCTTATATTGCATGGAATCCACTTCCATTGCAAACTTCCCATTGCTATCATCTTGACCATGCTTCGAATGATTAGTGCATTCCCCACTCTGTTGTTGATCTAGCATTGTAACCGAATTAACTATTGTATCCAACTCCACTCCAGGAGATGGAATCATTGTATTCCACTTTGTAAAAGTTAGGCTTATTATTGCTAAATAGAAGACAAACACCACCATAGGAGAAGACCTGAGTTGGAAAGCCTCTCGCTCTGTACAAGGAGGGAGCTCCCGGAGCCCCGTTCACCAGAGTGAAGGGGTTAGTCTCCGATGGCTACACTTCTAGAGAGAGAGAGAGAGTTGTAATGTTAGCACTTTTTAATATAAAATACCAATTCAATTCATATATTTATAATTCTATTGAAAGTTTATTTGCAATTATACATGAATGTGGAGTCTTTAATGATTTGGATATATACATATACACTAGTTTTGTGCCTGTGCAATGCCCGAGTTGTTTATTAAATTTTAAAATAAATTTTTTTATCTATATGCTAAATTTTAAAACATATCATTAATATAAACTTTTTATCTATCTAAATAAATCATACGTGTCAATATAATAGTTACTTACGAAAAGTTGGATGTCATATCTGTGAAGTACTCTTTAACACAAATAGTTTTGATATATAAAAAAATAAATTTATAAGATAATTATTGAGAGTTATAATGTATTTTGAATAAAATTATAATTTAATCTGTACCTATGAAATATTGGTATTTTATCGAAAATGAAACTCTAAACCAATAATTTTATCCTAAAATTCTATCCAAAATTTATTGAAAATAAAAATCTAAACTAACTTTGTTAAGCTACAACATCTATCTAAATCTATCCAACTATTTTATTAAAAAAATATATTCAAATAATTAAATCCTACATGTCAAAATAATTATTATTATTATATGTCGTCTAGTGGATTGCTAAACATCGCCCGCAAATCTCTATATAAAGCCCACAAATTGTAGGTGAATTGACACTTTTGCCTTTACATGGTTTTTTAAAAAAAAAAAACTCTCACACACTCTCATCTTCTCTCTACTCTCATCACCTCTCTCTAAAAAAAAAAAAAACAGTTTCAAACTATAATGTTGAGGCGGCAAGGCAAGGAATTGGCGGCAGCAGAGGTGGAGGAAAGGCGGCCACACGGTGGCAAGGTATTTTTTAAAAAAATACAAAAAAAATTTTAAAAAAACCTGGAAGAGGCGGAGCATCTAGCTGGGACGCCAGGCCCACGGCAGCGACGCCCAAGTAGGGTGCCACCACCGTGGATTTGGCTTCCCAGCAGACTTCAGCCTTATGGCAGGGACGGCTGATCGAGACGCCAGGGCCACGGTGGTGGCGTCTTGCGTGGGCGCCGCAGCCGTGGCTTTGGCGTCTTGCCCAGCCGCCGCTGCCGTGGGGCTGGCGTCTGGCTGGGACGCCGAGTACTTTTTTTTTTTTTTGTTTATATTTATATTTTTTGTTAAGTTTTTGTTATTTTTTTTTGTTTATGTTTATATATTTTTTTTTTAATTTTTCATATATTTTTTTTGTTTATTTTCATATATTTGTTTTCAAATTTGTTATATTTTTTTTATGTTAATATTTTTTTTCAATTATTTGTATATTTTTTTGTTTATTTATATATATTTTTTTCAATTCTTTTGTATTTTATTTTATTTTTTATTTTTTTTTATGTTTATATTTTTTTTTATTTTTTGGTATTTTTTTTCCATTTGTATGTATTTTTTTTTGTTTATGTTTTTTTTCCAGTGTTTTGTAATTTTTTTTATGTCAATTTGTTAATATTTTTTTTGTTTATTTGATATTTTTTTGGTTAGTTATTTCTAATTTTTGTTGTTTGTACTTAAAAAATAGATTATTAATATAAATAATAATAATAACAATTGTTATTATTTTTCGTTATTTAAATGGAGTTAGGTATCGCATTTTCGACCTAGTGCGGGAAAGAGTATGGACGTTATTAGAAGTAGAAACTACTCAATGGAGAGCTTGGGGCCCAGACACGTTAAATCCCGTGGTATTTCGACCTCGGCTCGTAGAGAACGGGTTCATTATCCTGAGGAGGATGAAGATGATGATGGTGATGAGGAGGAGGACGCAGATGAGGATGTGGTGCTTGGGATGGACGATCAGAGTGGACCATATGATGATTTCTATTCAGTCAGAGGCTTGATGATATATATGAGACGCATAGGGTAAAGATGGTAGATTTGTTAGTAGATCTGGCACATCATCTATGTCCACTGTGTCTGCGGTAAGCAGAAAACGATCGAGGGCCGTTAATGATTCTTGGGTGGTGAGGGTGAGGTGGCTGACCTGTAGACGGGAGTGTGATTCATAGCTTTCTAGGACACATAGCTACCCGTATCTGGGAGGACTAGGAGAGGGCTTTGGATACGGACATTTTGAAATGCCAAACCTGGGAAAAAACATCATACCATGTCGCCGTCTAGAGTCCTTGAGAGAGTTCTTGATGCTGTTCTTCTGAGTATCAATAGCCTTATTTATTCTCTCGAACAGTGTATCCAGAGTAGAGGTGGAAGAATCAGTCCTGTCCTTCAAAGCTTTATGAGCGCTCTCAACTCTACATGTTGTAGTGTTTCCAAAATGAAGAACTTGGTTTGTCCAGTATTTGACAAACCTTTCCTGTGAGGTATCCACTGCTGCATCACATAGTTTACCACTGTCGGACACTATTGGTACGCATCCTTGAAGTTATCTAAGGCTCGATCGTACTCTTCCTCTGTGGTAGCTTGCAGGATCTTCCGCCACTTACCATGTAGCAATCTCTCTATTGAATCTAAATTCTTGTTGATAATGAGGTAGGCTTTGACTTTCACACAGTTTTTGATGTGCCATGTGCACAGTAAATGCTTCGATTCTAGAAACAGCTCCGCTATAGGGGCAAAGTGACCTCCCTCACAATCACTGCTGATGGCTGAACATTAGGGCCGATGTAGTTTCTCAACTTCTCTAACACCCAATAATAACTCGCAGCCGTCTCATCCTTGATGACTGCATAACCAATCAGAAAGTTTTGGTTTGTTGGAGCCATCCCAATCATCTCAACCAGTGGGAACTTGTACTTGTTTGTCTTGTATGTTGAATCAATCAAAATCACAGATGGCCAAGACTTGATCATATCAGCACAATCAGGATGCATAAGGAATAAATGAGTCACCTCGAATGTCTCTTCATCAGAATTAAACCAGAACAGGTAACCACGTGCTTGTGCCTAGTGTAAAAGCTGTTGTATATGGTTCCTTCCCTCTGACAATTCAAACCTCAGTTTCTGTCCAACGTTGTAGATGTGTCTTCGGTTTGGCTGGTCTTCAGGAAATTTCTCTAACACAGAAGCTAATATTTTAGTAGGCTTCACTTGAGCATCACTTATTTCTTTGACAACTAGTTTTGTAGCAGGACTTAGGCTGCTTAACTATCGATGACCCAGTTGATATACTATCATCTCATGGTTGTGATACCCCCATTTAGAGTAACCCTTCACTTCCCAACCGTCACGACTTTGGTGTTGTCGAACCTTTACTCTGAACTCACATCCACAACCTTTCCGCTTTGTATCAAAACGAATCGATGTACTAAAATCTCGTTCCTCCCTTTTGCAATAACGGTCGCATCTCAAAATGCGATCCATTCTACCATCCTGTTGAGATTTATGAGTTGCTACTACTAAACAAAAGCCAGATCTAATTGCAACCTGTTTTCCCCAATCAATCGCTTGTTGAGCATCTTCGAAGGGACCATCATGTACATAAATCCCACTATAATCATTTTCGTGTCCACCATAATCCTGCAACAATGACATATTATTTTTAAATACATATAATTATATAAAGATTAAATTAATACATTTAACACAAAATTAACACATAAGTAATTTCTAAATTTTTTATTTGTAAATTTAATTTCTATATTTATAGCATAATACATTTAATTTCTAAATTTACACATAATTAACACATAATTATGTATAAAAGTATTCATACAAAATTAAATCATAATTATTTGTTTTTTTAGGAATTATTAACACATATTTAATTTCAAATTAGTATCAAAGTTAAAAAACCGAAAAAAACAAAAACTTTAAATAAAATTAAAAAATAATAATTACGAACCGTGGCGGTGGCGTTTGACCGGGACACCGCCACCGTGGTTGTGGCGCCTGGCCGGGATGCCGCCACCGTGGCTGTAGCGCTTGCGCCAGACGCCACCACCACGGTGGCAGCGGTCAGGCCATACGCCGGTCAACATTTCGTAATTTTTTACTGCAAAGTACCTCGCTTTCCGGCAACGATGAAGGCTTTCCGGTATCCCTCGGCGATCCAGTCCTGCTCCACATTTTTTGTGAGAGAGAATTACGTTTTGGGTAAAAATTAGAAAAAGGGAAAAAGCGTTAAAGTAAAAATAATTGTGGGCTTTATGTAGAGATTTGTGGGCGATGTTTAACAAATTCCGTCGTCTATGTGGCGCGACACTTGAGGAAAAGTTAAAACATCAAGTGTCGTTGTCTCGTGGCCTAACTAAATATTTAGCTTGATATATATATGTATATATATATATATGTATGTATATATATATATATATGTGTGTGTGTATATATATATATATATATATATATATATATATATATATATATATATATATATATATATATATATATATATATATATATATATATATATATATATGTAGAAATGGGATCATGTGAGAACACATCCCTTATGTGAGAACCCCAACTTATGTGAGAACAAATCTAGACCTTTGAATTAAGGTCATCTGACGGCTCTTATTCAATCCGCCTCATTAAGGGTAAATGTGTAATTTCACAGCTTGAATGACTACCCCCAATCTTCTCAAATTTTCATTTTCACTTTCTCTCTCTTCATTACATTTTCTCTCTCCTCGTTCATATTCTTTCTCTTCCTGCGAATTCATTTTTGGTACTACATCGATCTTGCTTCTTCGCTCTTCATACACTTGATTCTGGACAATTAAGGTATTTGAGTTTTCTTTCTTTAATTATTGTTTTTTTTATTTTGTTGTAATTAGGGTTTTTTCTTTGTTTTTGGAAGACTTACAATCTGCGATTTGTAGTTCGCTTTTTGTTTTTTTGATCAATTATGGTTTCATTAATTATTGTTTGTGATTTTGTTTTATTTCAAATGATTTTTTTCTTGAATTGCTTTTTCCTCTTTTTTTTTTTAAATCACGAATTTCAATTTCACTAGTTTATCGTTAAATGCTTTTGTTAATTTAGGGTTCTTTATAGTGTAATTCTAATTTTTATCTATAATTTATGAGGTTATGAATGGTTATAGAGATTGATTTTGTCAATTTTGGTACTTGCATTTCACTAATTTGTGCTTAAATTTTGATGCACACTAACTGTTTGACAATATTCTTCAATGAATCCTATTATTTTATCAATTTCAAATGTAGTACATATTTAATTGATGATCTTCTTATTTAGCGAAGATCAGTAGAATTATAATGAATCATGTACTTAATAATGTAGTCATAAAGGTAATTTGTGTGAATTGAAGTCTTTCATATTGTTTTTATCATCTTTTAACCATAATTTTAATCATATGAAAGTAGATAAAAATATGATAAAAGTAAATCAATCAGACTCTTAAGTATCTTTCATACTTGTAAAATTTTAGACTTGCAAGGGTTTGATAGTTAAATTAAACCATACCATAATAATTGGCTTTAGCTTGAGTATTAATAACCTTTACTTGTACAATTTAGCTTGAGGGTATATATAGCTTTAGGTCTTCACAATTTAGTGTGGGCGCAAGTTCGTTGTACATAATAAGCCTCTAACTGAAGCACTGAATATAAGTGAGAGATAAAACTAGTAGTATTGTTTAATGAAGTTACTGATGGTAATGCTGCTGCTGCTGATGTAGCTTCTAAGGAGCAACAACAATTGTAAAAGTAGAGTTGCTGAAATGGTTAATAGTGAATAGGAAAGAAGGTGAAGTTGATTTCGATATTCAGAGGATGAGACTGTTAATAGGCATAATAATAATAATAAGAATAAAAATTATTTCGACATTCAGAGGATGAGACTGTTAATATTCTATGAAGTATCCTCATGCCAGCAACAATTTGTGGGCTTGCATACTCTTGTTTGGCACCACCTTGGGCCTTTGGCACATGATTTCCATTAATACTGCTCCTACAAATTGGGGCTAGACAACATATGCTTAATGAGGGCAGATGACATTCCCTTTCTTTCTAATGTGGAGGATCATACTTAATAATAAAAACTTGTCTCACTGCCAGTGTACAAAGAGGCATGCTTGAGGTGCTAAGGCACTAAACACATTACAGATTATAATGGTTGTAATTTTACCATAGTTAGACCTTTTATACATTGAGAGAAGATCAGTGGGAGAAAATTTATAGAGACTATATGTAGTGGTTTTATTAATTTTTCTTTACATTTTGGTAGAGACAAGCCTCTAAAAAAAACGTCTTCTATCCTGTATCTTTTGTAATTTCTATATTCTAGGAATTAGAGGTTCTCTCCTCTCCCCCCCCCCCCACACACGCACATCCACTTACCCCACAACCCCTTTTACCACCTTTTATTCCTATGTATGTGTATTATCTTGTAGATATGTCTTTTCACTAATGTTAATGCTTGAATAAAAGATGAATATAAGAAAATAGAAAAGAAGACATGGACGGAATGGTACAGGGTTTTCTTTAAAGTAATTAGGAGTATAGGGAGGATGATATTGATCTCAAGTAGTCCTGTCCCTGAAGTAGGCATATATCATGCACCATGGAGTTTTCAATTTCAGGTTTTCAAACACCAAACCGGCCTTATATTAGTATCCTTTTCAATCCTCGTCTAAATTTTCTTATGAAGTCTTCTCTATGTTTGTATATGGCTTTCAATTTTGCATTATTATGACTTTTATGAGTGCAGAGTGCTATTTGTGATATCTTAAATTTTGATGTAACAAATTCTGTTGTACTGTATCTAGTTTTTGGACATTATCATAATCAATTTCAGTTATTTGATTATTTGACAAATGAGCAAACTAATGGTTGCTCATTTCACAAATGAGCAAAGAAATGCTTGTTGATTAAAGAAATGTTTCCTTATTTGACAAATGAGCAACTAAGTTTTTGCTCATTTGTTAAATTAGCAACTAAGTATTTGCTCATATGACAAATGAGCAACTAACTATTTGCTCATTTGCTAAATGAGCAAAAAATTGATTGCTCATTTCCCGAATTAAATGATCAAAAAAATGTTTGCTTATTTTACAAATGAGTAACTAATTATATGATTATTTGACGAATGAGCAAACTAATGGTTGCTCATTTTACAAAAATTTACAGGTTATAGATTTGCAAAACAATTCTTTGCTCATTTGTCAAACGAGCAATCACTTTTTGCTCATTTGTCAAATGAGCAAAAAATGAGCAAATTAATTGCTCATTTGACAAATGAGCAAAAAAATCAATGCTCCTTTGTCAAATGAGCAAACTATTTAATACTCATTTGTCAAATGAGCAAATGATTCTTGCTCATTTTGTCAAATTAATGCTCATTTGTGAGTGTGTTTGAATGTTTTAAATACGTGAGCCTACTAGCTCAAGGGTAGAGCATTGTGCAAATGCACAAAAGATGTGGGTTCGAATCCCACGTAGGTTCATTTATATAATGTGGAGACACAAGTTTGTATGAGAGTATAATTGTAACAAAGTTTATATAGTTATAAATCATTTCAAACCATATTTTTTCTCATATAATTTAGTATGAATTTGATTTTTTTTTAATTAATTTTGTTTATAGAGAAAACCTATGTAGGAATTGAACCTACATCCTCTATGAATTTGCATACTGCTCTACCATTTCAGCTAATAGGTTTATCATATGTTTTAAATCATTTTTTATGTTATAAATTTTTAATCAGCTCATTTGATAAATCAACATAGAATTGTTTGCTCATTTGATAAAATGAACAAAGAATTATTTTCTCATTTGACAAATGTGCAACTATCCATATGATATCCATAAGACTATGATGCCAAATTAGCATAGGCCATATACATACTCCAACTAGACATTAACTGAATGAGAGCTAGGAAAATTAAAACCAACTAGGTGTTTGTTCTTGTAGTTGTAACTGGTGTTTGCCCATTAGCTGGAATTTTGGCAGCCATAAAGCGCAACTCGTTGGCGATTTCTGTGAAGTTCGGCCTCTGTAGTAGGTCTATAGCCCAGCATCACTCCATCAGTGATCTCCACTCCGGGTCACAATTTACAGGAACAGGTGGTCTCAAGGTGTTGCTCATTTGATAAATGAGCAAAGAATTGTTTGCTCATTTGATAAATGAGCAAAGAATTGTTTGCTCATTTGAAAAATGAGCAAAGAATTGTTGCTCATTTATCAAATGAGCAAAGAGTTGTTGCTCATTTGATAAATGAGCAAAGAATTGTTGCTCATTTGATAAAAGAGCAAGAAATTGTTTGCTCATTTGATAAATGAGCAAAAAATTGTTGCTCATTTGATACATGAACAAAGAATCGTTGCTCATCACATATTATCAAAACAAGCAGTGAAGTACCTGTGAGTTTTGGACAAGAACATATTATCAAAGAAAAACTTTCACATTGATTTCAGAACAAAATTAAGCAAAAGCCTCCTCCAATACAAGATAGATATGCCAGCTGGAAGTACCTGTGAGTTTTGGACAAGAACATCAATTACAGCAAGATACGGAGCTACAGTCAGGGTCTTATTAATGAAGTGAACACGATTCTGAATCTTTTTCTCTGTAACAAAGCTGCGGAGCTCTGTTTCAAATTTAGTTTGTGCACTTATATTACTTCCTACTACTACTGCGTGAACAGGAGGCACCTGCAACTTCTTTTCTTTAATAATCTGCAAGCTTTCCTAGAATGCATGCAGAAATAGATCCTGACCTTTTCCCGAGATACACCTGCAGGCACGGAAAGGGCACTGTTCGTAAACCAATTTACCTTAGATAACAGTCCCGTTGAACAAAAAGAAGCATACACTCTTTCCTAAATCAAGACAACACTTAAGCACTTCAAGAGAGCTCCTAGCCTTTTATATTTACTTTCATTCTAAACGTCTCAACAGTTGCTATTATATAGCTAGTTCATATAGATAATAGAAGAGCAGGAAAAAGAAAAAGAGGGAAATCTAGTCACATATTATCAAAGAACTGTTTGCTCATTCGATAAAAGAGTAAGAAATTGTTTGCTCATTTGATAAATAAGCAAAGAATTGTTGCTCATTTGATACATGAGCAAAGAATAGTTGCTCATCACATATTATCAAAACAAGCAGCGAAAGAAACTTATACATCACATATTATCAAACCAACTTCTGTTTTTAGCACTCATTTTACATGGCAAACATCTAATTCTACCAACTACATTCTCCTTAAGCCGAGTAATCATTTGATCAGCATTAATAGTTCATTATTTAATTCCATGTGATATCATTCCTCAAACGACAAATGCAATATTGGGCTTCAGCTAGACAACTAAAGCCGCAAAGACTGTTTCTAAACTTTAGTCAAATTCTGGGTTCTTTGAATATATCTCAGAATGCTACAATACCTCCCAATAAGAGCAGAGTTATTAAGCCAATTATAAATCTGCTTCAAAAAAGGCATTGCTAACGAAAAACACACCTATCATCATCACACATAACCAATTTCTACAATCTGACCCGACTCTTGAGTCTCATACACATTGCTAACCAAAAACATAATCTGTGCTTAGGCACTGATAATCTATTCCACACAAACTGAGCCCAGTTTCCTCAATTCAACCCTTCAAACAACCTGAATCAGCCACCTCCATCTCACACGAACCAACATATCATACAACAATACATATAAATTTAGAACATAAGCATAAATATTAATTCAAAGCATGTCAAGCAAACAACAAATATTAATTCGAATAGATACAACACAACGAGACTAGTATACAAAATATTAGTCGAAAATCTCCAAAAAATCATCAAAATCTTTGAAAATATTGGAGTATAAGTTACCGTTGCATTTCAGATGAAATTTTTTCACGAATTAATAGTTCTTCACCAACCTCCATTCAAAATTTTCTTCAATTTTTCTCTTCCGCCAAATTAGGGTTCGTATTTGCAAAAATTGTAATTAAATTGCCCAATTCAACTTATTTTATATAAGTTTATGTATAAAATTCGTTGAATTTGAGCAAAAATCAAAAGGAATCGATGTGATTTGCTTTGATTTGGAGCAGTTACAATGGATTTTAGAGAAAATTTGGTGATTTTAAGAGAGAAGATGAAGGAAAGTGTGAAACGTGTTTGATGAGAGAGAATCAAATATTTTGGGTAAAATATGAAGTTGGGAAGCTTCATTATTTACACTAATGCCATTACTTGTTCTCCGTTGATCTTAACCGTCTACTTTAATCTAATCCTACGGCTTAGATTTGTTCTCATATATTAGGAGTGTTCTCACATAAAGGGTGGTTCTCACCGGATCCCGACCCTATATATATATATATATGTATATATATATATATATATATATATATATATATATATGTATATATATATATATATATATATATATGTATATATATATATATATATATGTATATATATATATATATATATGTATATATATATATGTATATATATATATATGTATATGTATATATATATGTATATGTATATATATATATGTATATGTATATACATATATATATATACATATATATATACATATATATATATATATATATATATATCATTCCTTAAAGTATAAACTAATAGAGGAATGATATTCGACAAGCTGTCTTTTCTCTTTATTTGTTCACAAATCGAAAATTTTGGATCTAATTCTGATAGTATAGGGATTACCATATATAACATAAAATTTCTCCGCCAATTTGTTCTAGTCGAGCCTCTCAATCCGTCATTATACCTCTAGAGGTAGAAAGAATTGCAATCCCCATTCCACCTAAAATTCTAGGAATTTGTTGATAGTTTGAATAGATTCGTAGACCAGGTCGACTGATCCTCTTTAAATGGAAAAGTATTTTTATAAGGCGTTTTCTTATTTCGTCTATGTCGCAGAGTTAAAACCAAAAAGTAGTTGTTTCTTTCTTGATGTTTTCTCGCATTTTCGATAAAGTCTTCTCGTAAAAGTATTTTAACAATGTTTTCGGTGATTCCAATAGATACTATTCGAACCGTTCCTTTTCTATTCATGTCTGCATTTCGTATAGAGGTTATTATATCAGTATTAGTGTCCCTACTAATGATGAACTAAAATAAGTGGTTCCTCAAAAATTTGATATAATCAACATGCCTTTTTTTAGTTTAGTATTAAATTTTTAATTATAAAAAATTTCAAAATGAAAGATATATACATGATACACAATCTCCTATTTTTTTTTTCCAGTCAAATACCCTACTTCTCATCTTAGAATACCTCAGGAGCTAATGAAACTATTTTAGTAAAGTTTTATCTCAATTCCCTAGCAATTGCACCAAAAACTCTAGTTCCTTTTGGATTTCCTTCTTAATCAATGATAACCGCGGCATTGTCATCATATCGTATTATCATACCGTTGGCGCGTTTAAGTTCTTTATAGGTACGTACAATTACAGCTCTGATCACTTCTGATCTTTCTAAGGGTGTGTTGGGTATTGCTTCTTTATTCGCAGCAACAATAATGTCACCAATACGAGCATATCGGCGGTTGTTAGCTCCTATGATTCGAATACACATCAATTCTCGAGCCCCGCTGTTGTCTACTACATTCAAATGGGCCTGAGGTTGAATCATTTTTTGTTTTTTATTTGTTCTTTCAATGTAAAAATAAAAGAAAAATAAATATTGTTTGTCAAAAAAAAAATTCTATTTATTTTTATCCAAAAGATCCATTTCCTTTAGTTCCACATTCTTATCCTGAAATAATGAATTGAGTTCGTATAGGCATTTTCGATGCCACTATTGCGATAGCCCGGCGGGCTATATTTTCAGCTACTCCACTTATTTCATAAAGTATTCGACCTGGTTTGACAACAGCTACCCAATATCGGGCGATCCTTTACCGGAACCCATTTGGGTTTCCGCAGGTCTTACTGTAACAGGTTTGTCGGGAAATATACGTACCCATATTTTTCCACCGCGACGTGCATTTTGTGTCATTGCTCGTCGCCCTGCTTCTATTTGTCTAGACGTGATCCAAGCGGGTTCAAGTGCCTAAAGAGCATATCTTCCGAAACAAATACGATTCCCCCGACAAGATATTCCCTTCATTCTTCCTCTATGTTGTTTATAGAACTTAGTTCTTTTGGGGTTATAGTTGATGGTGAGATTTTCAACAAATAGAGGAATGATATTAGACAAGCTGTCTTATATTAAAAGAAGGTGAAAGACTTGTTAATAAACTGTTTGGATTCGGGTCGGAGCCGGAGTTGGCGGAAGTTATCGGATTCGGAGTCGAAGCTCAGCTACTCGGAGTCGAATGCAGAGTTAGAGTCGGCTTTTAGGTCCAATTAAGTGGCGGGTCAGAGTCGGATCCTACGTAGTCCAACCTGAGTCCGATCATTGCCATTCCTATTGGTCACTAGTGTACCCATATGACGTAGGAAAAACTAGGTCGTTGACTAATCCTCCCTAAGGTCAAACAAATTTATAATCACTTAAACAACCTAAATACAAGTATAAAGGTAAGTCAAGGGTCGAACCACTAGGAACAGTTATGATCAAGTGCTTTCAATTAACGCCTAAGCTAGGTCGAAATCCAAGGGTGAAGAGGTAATATTATTCAACTACCAATACAAAGAATCAGACAAATGAAATACTAATTGGGAATGGGGATCAACAAGTAATCATGACAATTGCAACAACTTGGGAAGGTCAAGTCAATCAATGGTTGTGAAGACTAATTATAAGAGCTATCAATTGGAATCAAAGAGCTATTACCTAATCATCAAGCTAGGTTTCCTCTATGAATGATAAACTAAGAGAATCACAATCCAAACTAATCAACAATTGCAAATCCTAAATTAAGTGGTCATGTCATTAGGATCTACACTGCAATCTAGCATAGTTCTCAAGGCCTAATCAAACTAAGCACATGCAAACTTACATTAATCACTTTAATCTCAACAATCAATCAACATAATTTCCAAATTAATCACAATGAATCAATCATACAAGTTTTTCCCAAACCGTAGCAAGCAACTACTTACTACAATCCATCATCAAATCAAAGAAGCAAGTAAATGAAATCAAGAATCAACAAAAATTGAAGAACAACTACACTAATCAAGAATCAATCATCAAAACCAAATCAAACAAACATGAAATTAAAGAAAGCAATAAAGAGGAGAGAGAGTAAGAAATGCTCATTGATAATTGAGAAGATCTTCAATACAATTGTCACTCTTGAATTTTAATCTCTCAAATCACCATTGAAATCTCTCACTTTCTCTCTCTAAAACTACTCCTAAGCTAGCCTAATCTAGAGAGAGAAGCTCTCAACCTAAGCTAAAATATGAGAGAGAAATTCTAAGCTATTCTAAAGTTTTTAAGTCAAGGTTATTTATAGAAGAGAAGAAGAAACCCGAGTCTTGGCCTATGGTGCACACGCATAAGGGGGTATGCGCGCGCGCACCACAGGGTACGTCCTCCTCAAAGGCACGCGCAGTACGAACAATGAGCACAAAATAAGACTGCCGTGGCACGGCGCTTCTTGCCGTGGCATAGCGCTCCTGTCGTGGCGCGGCGGATACCTAGCAACATAGAAGCTCCCTTTAGCACACCTTTGATCCTTGCGCGTACCAGAAGCACTCCCCGCATCAGCTGCAGCAGCACACCCTTTCCTCGGCCATTGCTTAGGTTCTTGCGCGCACATGCATGCTCCCCACCGACGCTCTCACATGATGCTCACAAGGGGGGTAGCCTTTAAATCTTCATTTTTGCGAGTTCATTACCAATACATGCGATGAGAGCGTGAACGAGAGCACAAGGCCTTGAGTAGGAGTAGCTTCACAACTTGATCCTTAGGCATTCGAATGGTATGAGATCTCGTCCCAAGCATCCAAAGACTTGAAGAATCTTCTAAAATAAATCCCGAGCCCCGAACAAGACCTACAATAAAGGAAAACAAAGCGAGTAGAGTAGGAAAGACGAAAATATACTTAAAACGCAAGAAATCATAAAATAAGCAAAAATGAAGAAACAAATGAAAAAAACTAAGCAAATAAAGAAAGCTCTAAAAAGAAGGGAAAAACAACCTAAAACACTACCCTATGAATGCCATAAATGACACTCATCACCATATTCGCCCAAATTTTTTTTCACTGATCATTTTTTATGTTTTTATTCTATGTCATTTTTTATTTTTATTTGTATTCTATTTTGTACTTGTAAAATTATTATTAGTGACAAGTAATATGAACGTTTTTTTTATGATAAATTAGTATAGTAGGTAAGACGAAGTTAGTAATGCATTTCCCTTTTTTTAAAAATAAGCACGCGAGGCAACCCTTGGATTGACCCTTGGACTAGCCCAGATAGGCCACAAGGCCTATGGGCTTGGGCCGTGCTTGGGCCTTGCTTTTTTATACTTGAGACCATCTCAATAATGGTGATGGGATAGGCCGTGGGTCAGGCCAATGCATGCAGAAAGCCCACTAGCCTGACCCAACCCAGCCTAGCCCAGCCAAAAGCCATCTTTACTTAAAACTTATCTGAACAACTTTTGTGGCTTGAAAACTAATGCACGCAAACAGAGTCATTTTCTTGCACACAAATCGAGGCAATATTAGTAGTTTGTTTTTGCTAATTTAGTGAAAGGAATGGTATCCTTCGAACAAGTGTATTATTCCAATACAGGATTCAAAACTAATTACGGAGTTAATTATTCATTAAAGTCAAGTGATCGAAAAGTCGTGCTAGAGGCCATCTCCGATCAGTGAGATTAATTGTATTAATCTCACAGCTTTCCTTTGACTTAAGCCAACGGGTCACACCCAAGCGTGCAACTGAAATAAGGCGACGAATTAAGTCGAAGGCCTTAATACGTCAAACAAGAGGATATGTACTCCGACGTCAGATTCCAAGCTTAGAATGTCAACGTTGACACGATTCTAGGAATCGACGAGATGGGAAAATAATCAAACAACACAACGTGCTAGACTCGCTAGCCTAACACGAGGCCTTGCCGCACCACACTAGTATTTAAGGGCAAGGCCAAACCGCAGCCCAAGCCCTCGCATAGGCTTAGCATTGTAATACCCTGAAAATTTCCTCCTTTCGAAATACTTTTTCTTTACTCTAAATAAAACTCATTTTAGGAAATAACCAAAAATTACCACCACCGTGATAACGACTAAGGCTATTTTCAAAGTTACACAACGGAAGTTTAAAACTAAAAACCAACTTTTCAAAATAAAAGTTGAGTTCACAACCTCAAAAACATAGGTAAAATAAAACGTTCACAAGTTGGAACCAATATAAACATGACCCTTTAAAAATCAACTTAAAATAAAGCATAACAATGTTAGTCCATGAATAATAAATCAATAATTCAAAATATAAAACTAAGAAATCATAAAAAAAAAATAACTCTCTGCACTCATTCCCTTCATGCTTCAAGTACATGTCACATTCTCTTTATTTCAACCCCTCTACTAACCATATAAATGGGTCACAGTGGGGCCAATCCAAAGGAAAGCCAACCACAAACACAAAAGTATGAATCGGAAAAAGTTGAGTACATATGCACCACACTAACATGAATATCCTAGCATCAATAAATAAAACATGCTTGCTATACAATTCACAAGTCAACTTACCTTTGACTCATAACTAACAATATTAATTATTAAATAATAGTTTTGGATTACGCATCGAACGTGTTTCATTCCTTAAAAATAGCCCATTTAAAAATTGAGGCTCCAATTAGGGAGGTACCCCAATTGGCACCTACTATGTCACCTTGATTGTGACGGAATTCTAGCGCATTAATAATAAAAGAAAGTACAGCGTCCTGTACCCCTGTAGAAGCTATGATCAAATATAAAGTCAAATAACTCCCCCCATATGTTCAAACTCAAGTTGTATACGTTTCAAGAGTTTTGGTGCGTATCCTCTTATACTTTACGTGATTTATCAATTTAACTTGTGCTGACTCCAACCAATCAATCAAGAACAAACATAATAACAATCAACACATACTTCCATTTCATTCTTGAATTAGTTAGTGAGCACATACTATTTATTTTAATTAAGGTTTCTTGCCTAGTTTTGTGCACAAAATTGCATTATTACTACCTTGGTGCATAAGATGCACTAATAAACTTCCTTGACTCAATCTCAACTTATATGAGTGAGTAAATAAATAAACTAACATCTTGAATCAACTTCAATAATAAATGGGTGAGGAATAAAATCATGAATTATGCTCAATAATTGTAACTTTAGCTCTTTTAAACATACATAAATCTTGCTTATTAAATTCATGCTTTCTTGACACTTGAAAATAAAACATACTTCCATAATTCATACATATTCAACTTGTATCATGCTTCAAATAACATGTTCACATGCTTGCATAATAATTCATGATCAACCAACATCAAATCCAAGCATATAATCAATCAAACATGCTACTAATTCATTACTTAAAACATACTTTACAATCCTAGCATGATACTACGCATACACAAATATTCGATTTTATGCGCATACGTACCTTTAATAGTGCCTAAACTCGGCTACACTCGCTAGAAATCACTTAGCTCAAAGCTTCCTATAAATAAAAATACATAACTATAATTAATCCACTATTCGCACAAATTTCCAGCAACTATAATATACCTTAAACCTCACTAATCAACCTAATTTAATGGTTTAAAAGCCTTAAAATCTTTTCTTTAAGTGGGTACTTTAAATCCTTTCGAAAAGACTTAGTTTTCATGACTTAAATAAAATTCCAACATACTTATTTAACATAAAACATCACTAATAGACTAGGAAATCATATTTAAATCATCAAGAACCTTTTTCCTTTTATGGGTAATCAAACCCTAACATAATAGTTAAAAAGTAGTGTGTATACTTAAATTCCGGCCTAATTGAGGGCTTAAAACTCATTAAAAATATGTTCTAATCATTAATTTAACAACCACAACAACCTAAGATCAAACCCTAATCATAAACATTAAATTTCCAAATTCTAGGATTTGTAAATTAGGGATTTTTGATTAAATTAAAATCTGAAAATTATAGGAATAAATTAACAACATCAACTACCCAAAATCAACATCAAAATATAATCAAAATCATGCTTTGAATTAATTACACCAACTTAGAAATTAAATTAGGAGAAAAGTGTTTTTTTTTTTCTTCTTTAATACCAAAACCGAAAAGAGGAGAGAGAAGAGAAGGGACATCCGGCTGCCGGTGGTGCGCCGGTGCTGCTGCTGGCCGCCGGTGGTCGCTGGTTTCTCATCGGTGGTGGTGGTGGCGCCAATGGTCGCCGATTGTGAGGGAAAGAGAAGAGAGACATGCGTGGGAAAGAGATGAGAAAAAGGGAGGAAAAAGGAGAGAGAAAATAAGAGGAAACTTTTGGGATTTTGTAAAATCTGACAATTTGATTCTTGAATGTGAAATTTTTTTGGGTTTTGGGGTATTTATATCCCCTTTTTAAGAACAAAAACACTTATATACAAAAATGTCATTACTAATCCTACTCCTCCTGAATTCTCCTTTGAGGCCAACTTGTTGGGCTCTGAAGAACTCTTTGATTCCCAACAAGTTGATCCAACAATTTAATTGATGTTGACCCAATTTAAAATATTTTATCGCCCCAATTAATAACTCATATTATTTTATACACACTTATTTTATATTTAAATAATTACTTCTCTTAAAATGAAATAAATCATTTTAGTTTATAAATAAAATAAATAATTATATATATATATATGTGTGTGTGTGTGTTTGTATGTATATATATATATGTGTGTGTGTGTGTGTGTAATATATATATATATATATATATATATATATATATATATATATATATATATATATATATACACATATACATACATAATATTATAAAAATATTGAGTATTACTGTCTACCCCCTTAAAAAAGTTTCTTCCTCGAAATTTGAGCACGAAAATAATAAAACTTTGTTCAAAACTTGCTTAAAATTGCACTTTTTCACCTACTTAGTAAAAATTTTCCTTGATACTTATAGTTGTTGTACTTTTTGTAACCTTTCTTGTTCTCTTTCTTTCTAAACTTTGTATATAATTGTGCAAAATATACTAAAAATGCACAAAAATGCTTGAAATGAAGGTAAAAAGCGCGAAATTCTACCGCATTCTACCCCCCTTAAAGAAAACGAGTTATGACCCCGTAACTCAACTAACCTCAAACAACTCTAGGTACTTCTTTCTCATTTCATCCTCAACTTCCTATGTCGCTTCCGCATTTTCTTGATTAGACCACAAAACCTTCACTATCTTTACATCCTTTTTGCGTGTACTACGTACTTTACTATCAAGAATCTTTACAGGTCTTTCCTCTTTGGTTAGGCTATGGTCTAGCTCTATGGTTTTCGGTTGTAAAACATGCGACTTGTTTGGGATGTACATTCTCAACTGAGAAACATGAAACACATCATGTACCTTACTAATGTCCATAGGCAATGCCAATCTATAAGCAACTTTACCTATCCTTTGCAAAATCTCATATGGTCTAATGTACTTTGGACTCAATTTCCCCATCTTTCAAAATCTCATGACTCCTTGCATTGGTGATACCTTAAGTAATACCTTGTCACCAACTTCAAATTCCTCTTCCCTACGCTTCAAATATGTGTAACTCTTTTTCCTGTCTTGAGCAGCTTGAATCTTAGCTTGGATTTCTCTCACTTTCTTCGTGGTTTCTTCTATCAATTGAGGACCTAGAATTATTGTATCACTTATGTCACTCCAACATAGTGGACTTCTACACTTCCTTCCATACAAGGCCTTAAATGGTGCCATGCCAATACTTGAATGGTAACTATTGTTGTAATAGAATTCTACCAAGTCTAAGCTATCTTCTCATACTCCTTGGTAATATAAACAAATGACCTTAACATATCTTCCAAGGTTTGGATATTTCTCTCATATTGTCCATTCGTTGCAGGGTGGAATGTTGTACTCATCTTCAATGTCGTACCAAAGTTTTCCTGAACATTTTTCCAGAATTTCAAAAGAAACCTAGAATCCCTATCTGAAACGATATCCTTAGGAACTCCATCTAGTCTCATAACATTTTTGATGTAGGCCTTTGCAAGTTGTTCCATTTTCAAGTCTCCTTCATTGGTATAAACACTGCCGATTTGGTAAGTCTATCCACCATAACCTAGATGGTATCATTTCCATTCTTCGACTTAGGTAAACTAGTGACAAAATCCATCGAGATGCAATCCCACTTCCATGCTGGGATCTCGAGTGGTTGTACTGTTCCCTGTGGTCTCTTATGCTCTACCTTAACTTTCTGACAGGTTAGGCATTTGGCTACAAACTCTGCCACTTCTAACTTCATCCTAGGCCACCAATACACCTTTTTCAAATCCTTATAAATCTTATCTTCTCCTGGATGTATTGAATAGGGTGTATTTTGTCCTTCTTCCATCAATTTCTTCTTCAATTCCTCACACTTTTGTGGTACACATCACCTCCCCTTAAATAGTATACTACCATCATCATGGATTTTGAAATTAGTCGCCTTCCCTTGTTTGATCTTCTCCTTTATGCGATCCAATTTCACATCCCCTACTTGGTTATCCTTAATCTCATCATCAAATATCATTGGTTGGATACTCAAATTATTCAACATTCCTTCCAAGGCTCGCTCCATGTGGTACTACCTCGAGGTTTAACTTACTCATTTCTATACAAAGCTTATCTGACACTACCAAAGCGTTTACTCCATGAGTTGCTTTACGACTCAAAGCATCTGCGACTACGTATACTTTACCCTCATGGTATTGGATATCCAAGTCATAGTCATTGAAAAATTCTAACCACCTACGTTGTCTCATGTTCAAAGTTGATTGCTTGAAAAGATACTTCAAACTCTTATGGTCTGTGAGTATCCTACATTTCACTCCATACAAATAATGCCTCCATATTTTCAACGCAAACAATATCGCTGCAAGTTCTAGATCATGAGTAGAGTAGTTAACTTCATGTTTCTTCAATTGTCTCGATGCATAAGCAATCACCTTCCCATGTTGCATCAAAACACATCCAATTCCATTCTTAGGTGCATCACTATACACATCATAAGAACCACTCCCATCAGGCAAGGTTAACATTGGTGTTGTTGTTAAGCTCTTTTTCAAGGTTTGAAACGCTTCCTCACACTTATCACTCCATATGAACTTAGATTCCTTCTTCATCAACAAAGTCATAGGTCTAGCTATCTTTAAAAAGTCCTTCACAAATAACCTATAATATCCAGCTACGCCTAGAAAACTTCGAATATCCAACACATTCTTGGGTGTAGGACACCCCTTCACAGCTTCAATCTTTGCAGGGTCTACTTTCACTCCTTCCTTAGATATAAAATGTCCCAAAAATGCTACCTTCTCCAACCAAAACTCACACTTCGAGAATTTGGCATACAACTGGTTAATCCTTAAATTAAAGTAGCTAACACTGATCTCAAATGCTCTGCATGGTCCTCTTTATTCTTAGAATAAACCAAAATTTCATCAATAAACACTACAATGAATTGGTCTAGTAAAGGTTAAAACACTCTATTTATCAAGTCCATAAAGATTGCAAGTGTATTTGTTAACCCAAAAGGCATTACTGTAAACTCATAGTGCCCATACCTGGTCCTAAATGTCATTTTCGAAATGTCCTCTTCCGCAATTCGTAGTTAATGATATCTAGACCTCAAATCAATCTTAGAAAATACTGTTGCACCTTTCAAATGGTCAAAAAAGTCATCTATCTTAGGCAAACGGTATTTGTCTTTATGGTTACCTTGTTTAACTCTTTATAATCGATGCATAGCCTCATGCTACCATCCTTCTTCTTCACAAACAGTACATGAGCTCCCCATGGTGATGCATTGGTCTTACGTACCCCTTCTCCATCAAATCTTGTAACTGTCCTTTCAACTCACTCACCTCTACAGGTAATATACTTCATAATTCCCAACAAACCATACAGAATGGCGCCATAAAGTAAAAGTCTCAACTTTAAGCCCAAACAATCTTCATACTTATATGTCTATCAATCCTTTGATGAGATCAAGAACTCATCAGAGATTAAACCAAGAAACATCGATCTAACCACTTTGGTTAGTTAACTCAAACTTATTAGCCTTGGTGGTTGCTAAACTTCTGCTTCTTAAAGTTATTCTGGTTCCTAGATGGTCCAGAATTGGTCATAGGCTCCTTTCATTTCTCCTTAGCTTCCAACTCTACCTTTTCGGTTGGTTCTCAAAGAAATAAAGGCCTTTCTAAGATACAACTTCTCATAAATGATTTTTATGGCTAAGTTCGAAAGGACGGTAGGACATCATGTATTCAAAATACTATGTAGTTTTGATAAACATGAAGTATTGAGTTGAAATTCAACCTGTCAATAGTTGATAACCAACATATCTTTTCGCTTAATACACTATTGAGTGGGACTTATTGATGAAGTTATTCAAGTACAAATTAAAGGAAAAGATGGAACTTCGTTTTATGGCGCATTAGATGCTTAATTATGCCTAACAAAGTATAAAAGTCAAAACACTTAAAGAAGAAGTTCTTAAGTTATGAGATGATGTATGATCAAAAAAATATAGGAAAAAAGGAACAAATTTAAAGAAAAGGAATTCAAGATTCCAATTCTACCTAAGAGTTCATGTTATCGTAGTTAACTTAGTAAATCATCTTCACAAGTATTATATACTGCTTGAGTGTTCCACTTTGGAAGTAACCTCAAAATCATTGAAGTTAAGACAAGTTATTGACTTACGAGCTTGAAATGAAGCAAGTGGTGCTACATGAGCTGTAAGGTCATCTGCTTTGTTTAAAGACCTTTTAAAGCTAAGGCTGGAACAAATAAATGGTCATTGTGTTCAATAATCAGCAATCGTTTTGTTTTCACATGGAAAGACTCACATTCAAAGTAAAAGAACAATAGTTGTTGGTTTTATTTGAATGGCATGGTTGATCAAGCCATGAGTCAAGAATGCTTGATTATAAACAAACATTTCCCTAACATAAACTCACGAGATTCAAATCATGGACATGATTTGTGTTCCGACTATCTTTAGCAGTGTCACATCAATAAGAACATACTCAAGGTTCTATTAAATAGACTCTTGAAAGCTGATCGATTCCGAATCGTTCTAAGACAAGAAAGTCTTACTTGTTGAAAGCGACAAAGAAAGGAACTACTGTACTTGGTATAGACAATTTATTCCAAAAGTTAAAGAGGATTCCATTACTTCAATGTTTTCATAGGAATTTGAATGAATATATCTATATTCATTAAATCTGAAACAAACTGGATCTTAAGTAGCTAATAAGTTCAGTGAAGTGTAGAATCGACTTGGCAAGATATCAAAACGCTTAGATTAGATTGAGCGATGTTTGCTTGAGCCAAGAGTGATCATCTCAAGATTATGAGATTGAAATTTCATAACCATCTCCACAAAGAATATAGTATGTCTTCACGGAGACCTCGATGCCATTTGGAAATGACTCGAACGATGATGGATCTCATCCCTTTCTATAACGTTCTTAAAGATACGCACCAATGACTAATGTTACACTAAACAAAATTGTCAAAGCTAAGAAAAGACACCATATTTAGTTATGGATAGAAATAGTTTCTAGCCTTTGTTCAAGTATATGTCTAAGGCTCTTAGCCTCAGTGGGAGCTCATTGGCTCTGTGGGAGCTAAGTGGCTCAATAAGGGCTAAGATAGCTCAAAGGGAGCTAACTGTTTGTTTCGTAACCAACTTTTACCCAAAGACAATATACAAGTCTCTTTGTAAGCATTCAAGTGAGACTAGGGGCATTACTTCCACAACCAATATTGAGAACATAGTACTTGTTGCTCTAAGAGATGTCTTTATGGAAAGTAACACATTCCCAAAACGAAAAGTGGGAGGAAAATGAACTCGATGACCATCGAGACGAGCAACAAACTAGAACTGAGAATCTCGAAAGAATTTAGAAGGGCTTCATGAGAATGATTAATCAAGAATACTCAAAGGACTTTACAAGTGCCTAAAAGAGAATTCATTACTTACAAAACTTTAAAAGTGTTGGAGTAAGATCAAAACAATCAAAGGGATTTATAAGCGCAAGCTTAGATGCATCGTGACTTGAGAACGGTAACATGGACTTGCATCCATGTGTAATATGCGGAAATTTAAGGTAAATTTCCATGATCACAAATGATTAGGATATCATAAATCATTGTGAACCGGTTGGAGTAAAATCCAAGCAAAGCGTCATTAGAAAGTTTACTAGAGCATATGTTGAGAGCATTGTTGCCTTAGAGGCAATAAAAGTGAAGTTGTTCAATGGATAGTTCGTAGGTGAACTTTAATGATTGTAGGTTACCAAGTTGAAGGTCTCGAATCGTGAAAATGAGTGGGAGCCATCACTTGGGCAATAAATCCTAAATCATATGTAATCTATAACACACTCGGATCTTATCATCTTATTATGAAAGTGTTCTATAATGAAGATGCTAAGATTTGCAAAGTAATCATAACTAAACTTGTACGATAAGTGAACCACAACATTCACAATTGTACAAAAGAAATCAAGCATATTAGATATGGGTGTGATTTCTATAAATGTTTTGTAAAGAGTATTACTCTTGAAACATTTGGGAAAACCATTTATCATAAGATGAAACGTTGAAAAGTTTCACAGTGGAATAAATATGTATATTAACATTATTCCATGATCATTTAATTGTGGTTTAGAATTAAACAGTAAGTCCATTCGTTTTGACGGTATTCAACATAGGGTATCAAGACAATGTCTTGGATAAAGAAAACCCTATTAAGTGAATGTTGAATGTCATATCGAATTTATCCCTAATTAAGGTCAGTTAAAAGATGGACGATTAATGACCGTGTGAGATTAGTGTGTAATATGATTTATAGTACCGTTTCTTGTTTTACAGGGACATGAGCGTCATAAATCATTTACACGAGTATTAGTTTGGAACCATACTAGATTGACCTATGAGAATACTTTAAGAGATTTAAGAATCGTCATAAGTATATATCTCATTATGGTTATCAGTGCCTTTTTCTCAACCATAAGTATTATTAGTTCGCATCTTTGAGTTTATTTTGATGTTGTCAAATGTCTGGCGTAAAAGGGGATTATAAAGGCAACACTCGGGCAGCTAGGTCCCTTAGTAAATAAAGCTTGACAATACAAGATTGGGAATGTCCTCCTATTAACAATAGAAAATATGTCTTTGTTGTTTACAAGGCCTCTCGAAGAGCAAGACTGTGAAAATGCATGGTCGTGCTCATATGGATTTTAGAAATCATCTGTACTTGACAATCGAACTCAAAATTTCGAGGAACACTTCTGGACGTAGTAAGGATGACGATAAATCTTACCTTATAGTTCAGGAAGAGGCATTAAGCGGCATAGGAAAAGGTAATACACATACTACACACTTGTCCGGAAGGACAAGTGGGAGA
Source organism: Chenopodium quinoa (assembly GCF_001683475.1). Classification (NCBI taxonomy): domain Eukaryota; kingdom Viridiplantae; phylum Streptophyta; class Magnoliopsida; order Caryophyllales; family Amaranthaceae; genus Chenopodium; species Chenopodium quinoa. The sequence goes on along the minus strand of NW_018743977.1, from coordinate 2,986,046 downwards.
TTGAAAGTAATGGTGTCCTTCGAACAAGTGTATGATTCTGATACAAGGTTCAGAAATAATTACGGAGTTAACTATTCAGTGAAGTCACATAATCGGATAATCGGCCTAGAGGCCATCTCCGATTAGTGAGATTAATTATATTAATCTCACAGCTTTCCTTTGACTGAACCCAACGGGTCACACCCAAGCGTGCAACCGAACTAAGGTGACGAATTAAGCCAAAGGCCTTAATATGTCGAACAAGAGGATACATACTCCGACGTCGGATTCCGAGCTTAGAGCGTTGAAACCGAGCGTCAACGTCGAGACGATTCTAGGGATCGACAAGACGGGAAAATAATCAAACAACACGACGTGCTAGGCTCGCAAGCCTAACACGAGGCCTTTCCACACAACGCTAGTGAGGGCAAGGCCAAACCGCAGCCTAAACCCTCGCATAGGCTAACCATGGTGCTGGCCGAGCATGCGGGGCTAGGCGGGCTATCGTAGCACAAGGCCGGCTGGACGCTAGCACTTGCTAGCATTGCTAGCGTTCTAGGCACCCAACCAATGCTAGCATATTGTGCGCCCAGCTAGGGGCTAGCACTATTAGCCGGGCCTGCGGCAAGGCAGCCAGCAGCGCACAAGCAGCCCAGCAAGCGTGCGATGGGCTTGTGGTGCGTGCTGGCCGGCCCAGCCAAAGGCACAAGGCCTTGACCGGTCATGCCTTGTTGTGATTGGTGGGAAGATGATACTTGGGGAGCAAGGAGGCCATGTGGTCCTCCTTGTGGTCCTCACCTAACCCCTCACATGTGCTTGCCACTTGTTGTTTGATTACTTAGTTTTAATTTATTTTAGAATTAAATTAAATGCATTATTTTCTCAACTTTGCCAAGTCCCACATTGATATAATATCAAAGAAAAGGAGATGCCTCTCCTATATATACTTAAGTATGCCTTGGGAATTATTTGCAAGAGTTGAACTCTATAAAAGGCATCTCCATTGATAAAACCTTATAAAGAGATCCTCTTGTTAGTAATGTTGGTATTATCCTAGCCGATAATACCGACCACATTTTCAAGCGCGTGGGTGGACCTCGTTGGAGGAGACGCATTTGAGGATCCTGTTCCGTTCATGGGTTCGTGTCCATGCTAGGTGGAAAACACGCTTCAAGGGTATGAACGTCTTTTCCCTCCTCCTCCTCCTCTCTCTCTCTCTCTCTCTCTCTCTCTATTATGTATTTATTGTTTTATTAATTATATGCATGTTTTAGTTTAGTCGCTTTAATTTGTGCATGAGGTCCTTGGGCGAGTTTTGGTTCCGCGCGGTGTTCGCACACCGTAAAACCCAACATTTAGACCTTAATTTTGGCTAAAATAACCCCCACAAACCTTAATTGAGCAATTTTCGTGACTCAAAAACTTAAGCACGCAAACCGAGGTATTTCTCTTTATTTAATCAAGGGCTGAAGGGTTAGTTAAGGGTTTATAATGCATTTCTCTTTTGGTCAGTGTTAATTAACGTGTATTGAATTATCTTTAGCCTTATAGTGCATAATTTCTACTAGAAATTAGATTAGAAACTCAATGAAAAAATGCAAAGGATTGTGAATTTCTAATTAAGATCCATTTGAATTACTTTTCAGACACATTACTATTTACAAATGAATAATTAAATTAATAAGGAATCATATGAAGAGGTAAAAGTGAAATTGTCATACATAAATAAAACATTATAAGCCTTAGAAATTGACATAATAACAATAATTGACACATGATTTTGTCATACATTTTTTAAAATTGTATAAAGAAGTAAAAGTAAAAATGTCAGACATATAAAAAGCATTATAAACCATTTAAAATTGACATAAATAACAATAATTTATGAGTGATTTTGTCATATATTCTTTAAAAAATGTATATGGAATACTATTATTATAAACATATTCAATGAAAAGTAGAAATTATTTATTATTTTCATAAACTTCTATATTCATAAACTTGTATTAAAATTCTAATTTAAGCATAATTGTGTTAAAAAAAATCTATAAATAGAGTTTCCCTAGAAATTCTCACAACCTATGGATAAGATTAAATAACAATGCTATGATTACAAGTGAGTGGACGTTAATACAAATCGTTATATGTGGAGTTGAAGAAAAATATTAACCAATGTTTCATATATTGCAAAAATAGTAAATTATTAGCTTCTTAATTCCTAATGTTGTCTTTCTTTCTTGTTATTTGGTACTAAGATTAGAAAATGGCCATTAAAAGAGAGTTATCTTGTAAAAATCTTCTCGTCGCTTTAGGCTTGGCATTCTTCCTATATGAGGTTACAATAGTTGTTGCTCATCCTAGCGAATCTAGCATTTTTGATGTCACGAAATTTGATGCAAAAGGAAATGGCAAGCCTGAATACACCGAGGATGGTGAAAATTCCAATTCACTGGTAAAGCTTTATCATATTCTTTCCTGCTCCATTATCAATTATCGCTATGGGAACACCAACTAAAGTGAATGTTCCATGCAAAATTAATTATAAACCCGATGCGATAAATTAAATGACCCATAGTCATATATTCTTCCAAATGAATTTACTATATAATATATTTTTTTTTCTTTTTGAAATGACTACGAAGATATGGGAAGACAAAAGAAGTGGATGTGATCTTGTAGGTGGTTGGATAGGTTGGGAGTCGACTAATCCATGACAATGGATTTTTAGATGGATGCACCCAACATTATAATCAATGTCCTTTTATATGATCTCTTTATTCTACAACTTCTAATTGATAATTGATAATTGGTTCCATTATTTTACCTAATTGTTAATATATATATATATATATATATATATATATATATGTATTATGTTGCTCTTTTACTTCATTGCTCCCTATGTCCTAATTATTTAATTAATATATTTTGACTTTTATGCTCAATTTTGCCTTAATCATTGATATCTATATATAATATATTAGTGAAAATAATTATATTTTTAAAATTTGATGGAAAAGTATGATAAATTTTTATTTTTTTAAATTTTTAGACAATTTCAATCTACTATTTAGATATGAAACCTTGTTATATGTTGTAACACAAGTTAATTGTTCGATTGATCGATTCTATGAGTCGATAATTAGAGATGATTAAGAAATTATGAACACGATTGTGTAATAGGTATCCAAGTTTTGTTTTCAAAATAATTTAGTGAAATTTTAATAAAATTGTTGTTTATTTCGAAAAAAAAATTAAAAAAAGTATGACAAGTTGATGCAATAAATATATGATTTAGTCGTATATAATATATTCATATTTTTTATGAGAATAATATATTCACTTTTAACTCCTTCTATACAATCATAAAGGTCTTATATATTATTTTCCTAAAAAAGAATCTTTAAACTAATGTCATACAAGAGAATAATTATAGAAGTCAACAATAATAAAAGATTTAATAATTCACTTAAGGTTAAGTACATGCAAGATTCAAAATGCGGCACTTTATATGTTTAGTTTGTAAAGTTCTAAGCAATAAACATGTTACTTGATCTATTAAAGCTTTATATAGAAGATAGAAGAATTGTATTTTGTTTTACTTGATTATCTTCTGAGAATTGTACATCATATAAATAGAGTTTACAAGGAAAATAGGATAATTACAAAATATACAAAGTTAATATTTATCCCTAAGATTAAGGGAAAACTAAGCTAACAATATTTACATGGATAATAATAGCTGCCGAAGATAACGCCGATCATATAACAACGAGATGATCAAGATCATTATCCAACATGCCCCCTCAAAACGGACTGTGATGGGAATGACAGACCGATTTTGCTTGTTAGTGTAGTAAATGTGAGCTTAGGCAGTGGCTTTGTAAGAGCATCAGCTAGTTGGTCGTTTGTTGATATGTAGGCAACCCGTAGCTTACCAGCTTGCACATTTTCACGCACGAAGTGGTAGTCCAACGCAAGGTGTTTCATACGTGAGTGAAAGACAGGATTTGCACTTACGTAAGTCGCTCCAGCGTTGTCACAATAGATGACTGGAGTAGTTGACAGAGAATAGCGCAATTCATGTAGCAAATTTTGTATCCAGAGAAGCTCGGCGGAGACAGCAGCAACAGCCCTGTATTCGGCTTCGGTGGAAGACTTTGCTCTTGTCTTCTGCTTTCGAGATGACCATGAGATGGCATTTTTGCCAATGTATACTATGTAAGCAGTTGTTGAGATGAAATCGTCCGTGTCTCTTGCCCAATCAGCATCAGAGTATGCATGAAGAGACATTGGGGTAGACTTATGGATGGTAAGACCCATAGCAGAGGTGCCCTTAAGATAGCGTAGAAGTCTGTTGAGGCATTGCATATGAAAATCAGTAGGTTGTTGCATATATTGCGCTAGTTTGTTTACAGCAAAAGCTACGTCTGGGCGGGTTAGACTGAGATATTGTAAGCTACCAATAAGGGCTCGATAGTGAGTAGGGTCGGAGAGAGGAGTGCCCGTTTTTGTCAATGGTGGGTGAACAGCAAGGGGCGTGGGTGTTGGCTTTGCTTCATCCATTTTTGCACGGCATAAAATGTCGTTGATGTAGCGTTGTTGACTTAGAAATAGACCTTGGCTATGAGACGTTACCTCAACCCCTAAGAAATAGGAGAGTGTACCAAGATCCTTGAGGGAGAAGCGGTTTGAGAGTTGAGAGATAAATACGTCTAGATAGTCAGGCATATTTGATGTGATGATAATATCATCAACATATACCAAGAGATACACGGTTATGTTGTCTGCAAATAGAGTAAAGAGAGAAGGATCAGAGATGGTGTTGCGGAAGCCAAGTTGAAGAAGATGGTGACGAAGCTCAGTGTACCAAGCTCTGGGAGCCTGTTTTAAACCGTATAGAGCTTTATGTAATTTGCAAACATGGGTGGGATATTGAGGGTTTACATACCCGGGGGTTGGACGGTGAAAACATCATCGGTTAGTGTGCCTTGAAGGAAGGCGTTGTTGATGTCTAGTTGGCGTAGGGGCCAACCGTTTGTGACTGCAATGGTGAGAACTAGTCTGACTGTGGTAGGCTTGATCACGGGACTAAATGTTTCCCCATAGTCAATGCCTACACGTTGGGTGAAACCACGAGCTACTAGGCGAGCCTTGTATTGTGTGATGTCACCGTTTTTATTTTTCTTGATACGAAAAACCCATTTGCAACCCACAACATTTTGGGAAGCAGAAGAGGGAACAAGAGTCCATGTGTTGTTGTTTTGAAGAGCATTGATTTCGGCTTCCATAGCTTTTCTCCACACGGGACTCTTAAGGGCTTGGGTGATGTTTTTGGGTAGGGTAGTGTCATGAGCTTCGACGTTGAGGTTTAATTTGTTTATGGGCTTGCGGATACCATGTTGGAGGCGAGTGATTATTTGAGGGGAGGTAGGAGAGGGTTGCGGGGAAGGTGATGAGGAGGTTGGTGAGGATAAGGAAGGATGGGAGCATGGCGAAGGAGTAGGTGATGTAGGGGATGTGGTGATTGGCGAAGTAGGTGCCATAGGAGGATTAGGTAAGGGAGTAGGAGTGGGCGTGTGTAGGGAGTGGATGACTAAGGGAGCCCATTGTTCAAGTAGTTCATTGTTGGATGTGCATGGGGATGTCGTTAGTGATTTGTAAGGGAATATAGACTCAAGAAATTGGACATGCCGTGATGTGTAGATACGCATGGTTGATGGATCAAGACAGTAATATGCGCTTTGAGAGGGAGAATAACCTATGAAGACACATGGTTTGGATTTTGGGTCTAGTTTGTGGGTGGTATATGGTTTAAGCCAAGGATAACATAGACACCCAAAACTACGAAGTTTGGTGTAGTTTGGGTTCGAACCAAAAAGTTTGAAATAGGGAGAGACGTTGTTTAGAGTAGGTGTGGGAAGTCGGTTTATGAGATAGGCGGCTGTAGAAGCGGCATTGGACCAGAAATCAAGAGGCATGTTTGCATGAGAGAGTAGAGATAGGAATGTTTCGACTATATGTCTATGTCGACGTTCAGAATAGCCATTATGTTCGGGTGTATGCGGAGGAGTGGTGAGATGAGAGACACCATCAATGGTAAGATGATGTTGTAGAGTTAGGTATTCTGTTCCATTGTCCGAATAAAGGGTTTTGAGTGGGAGTTGAAAATATTTTTCTACAAGTGCTTTGTAGCGGAGGAAAACAGACTTAGTATCCGATTTTTGTTTTAAGTTGTATAGCCAAATGTATTTGGAATAATGATCAACAAAGATCAAACAATACTTGTAATTGTCATGGGAGTAAACAGGAGAGGTCCACAAATCAGTGTAGACATATTCAAGAGGAGCATAAGATTGAATAGAAGAGATAGAGAAAGGAAGTTTGTGACTCTTATTACAGGCACATGAATTACAGTCTAAAACGGAAATTGAAGAGACATTTAATTTATTTTGCAAAATAATATGCTTAAAAATAGCCCTAGATGGATGACCTAAACGATGATGCCAATCAATGGAAGACAATGTGCTTGTGAAAACTGATGGAGTCGAGGTGGAAAGCTCATAGATGCCTCGACTAGGTGTCCCTTGAAATAACACTCTCTCCGTTGAAGGGTCCGTCAGGTGAAAAGAGTTAGATTCAAAAGAAATAGATATATTGTTATCACAACAAAGCTGAGAAATAGAAATGATATTGTTGGTTATAGATGGAACAACTAGAACATTATTAAGTTTGAGATTGGAAATAGTGAAGGAGCCAATATGAGAAATATGAAGGCCCTTACCATCCCCGACGATTAATTCTTCAGTACCATCATAGGGTGCATGGAGGGAGAGATTAGTGAGATCATTAGTGACATGATGTGAGGCGCCACTGTCAAGGAGCCACGAGGAAGAGGAAGGAGACGATAGGTGAGTGTGGTGTGCTTGCGGCTTAGATGGAGGCCGAGGGGATTGTTGTGTGGGTGAGTGACGTAGTGGAGGTGGTGAGGCAGAGGGGAATTGTTGTGTAAAGACAGGACAACGAGCCACTACATGACCCTTTTCTCGACACCATTGGCATTTTCCTAGGAAAGGACGGGGAGTGGATGTATGGGAGGGTGTGGGAAGCAGACCATTGGACGGCTTGGGGGAGGGACGATGCTGCGGCTTTGTATAGGCAGCAAAAGCGGTTGCAGGAAGGGCCGGGGCCATGGTAGATTGGGTTTGAAAGATGGAAAGCTCTTTGTTAATGAGTTTCTCGTGAAGCTCTTCAAAGGAGATAGGTGTGTCTCGGCCATTTACAGAGTCTATGACGGATTTGTATGAGTCATCAAGACCAGCGAGAACACGGTCTATGAAATCCTCATGGTCAATAGGCTTTCCTAGAGCAGCTAGATGATCAGCACACTCTTTTAGAGAGCGCATATAATCAGATATGGAGGAAGGGCCCTTAATAATACGGTGAAACTTATCCCGTAATTGTTTGATATGGCCACGGGAAGGAAGGGCATAGGTTTGATATAATTTGTCCCAAAGTTGTGCCGATGTTTTGGCTTGGTTGATAAGAGGAACTAGGTTGGGATCAATGGTACCGATTAAGGAGCCAAAAAGGAGACGATCTTGGCGAGTCCACCATGCAAAATCAGGGTTGGGGGATTCGACATCATTGGTGATGAGTGTAGGAGAAGGACATGGTGTGCTTCCATCAAGGAAAGAAAAGACGTCATGACCAACAAGCAATGCTTCAACTTGGAGTTTCCAAGAGAGATAGTTGGTGGGAGTGAGCTTGAGGACATTGTGCATGTTAACGACAATGAAAGGTTTCATGGGGTTGGAGAGGTTTGACAACTGGGAAGAGGCTTCGGTGGTGGAGGGAGACATGGTGAGGCAGCGTAGAGGAGGTGGGCGTGGGGTTTGCTTGGTCGTCAGATCAAGAATCTGATACCATATAGAAGATAGAAGAATTGTATTTTGTTTTACTTGATTATCTTCTGAGAATTGTACATCATATAAATAGAGTTTACAAGGAAAATAGGATAATTACAAAATATACAAAGTTAATATTTATCCCTAAGATTAAGGGAAAACTAAGCTAACAATATTTACATGGATAATAATAGCTGCCGAAGATAACGTCGATCATATAACAACGAGATGATCAAGATCATTATCCAACACTTTAGAAAGAGTGTATGTTTTGATAATTGAAAATATATTACCGATTGTAGATGGAGATACCTACATCTGTCTATTGGGTATATAAGTGCTGCAACTTTAGATTTCACTATTTTCTATAGGCTATTAGAAATAATGGGTAATTGATCCATTAGTATTTTAAAATTATAAATAATTATCTAAATAATTATTAGGAAGAAAAATCAGGACATATTAATGTACTGTATGATTTTCTCTTTTCTTTAAAAAAAAAGAAAAAAAAATATATCTCCATTTAAGAAAAAAGTGTATATTTAGTAATACATACTTGTTCGTTGCTACTCGAAATTGCTAACTACAAGTATATATTATGCCACGCAAATTAAAGTGATTGTTTATATATATACAATACATTATTATTCTTGTAGATTGACAAATGATATGAAAAAAGGAATAATGTGGTTAATAATTAAACTTGCATTGATTTTATAGTTTTGTTACTTTATATTTGAATGTAGGCATTTATTCAAGCATGGCAAAAGGCTTGCAATAGCATTGGACCATCAAAGTTGGTTATTCCTAAAGGCACATTTGTAGTAGCACAAGTCTTATTTGCTGGACCTTGCCAATCTCATGTAACTGTTGAACTTCAAGGAACTATTTTAGCTGACCCTGATCCTAGTGTGTTCCCTAATCAAGAATTGATTGTCTTCCAACAAGTAGAGGGTGCTACATTTACCGGTACCGGAGCTATCAACGTTAACCAGCCACCATTGGCAGCTGACCCTGAGAAAGATTTTGTGTTCTCGGAAATCATGCCTGTAAGTCATTACTACATTCAAATCATTTTTTTTTATTATAGCGATGGGGTAGATGGTTGCAGATGATAATCATCGACAAAACCAAATACTTTCTTTGTTCTTTTTTAATCAAAACATCAGAGATTTTGCAATATTCACACACACTGCTTTCTGTATTTTTCGATTTATATGTTTGGTTTGGAAAAAATAAAGTTATGTGGGGTCTTGTTAGATTCATCTTGATTTTATACTTTTAAAACATCTACTTTTTATATACGAAATATAATTGTTACGTACTGACGTTATAATTAAAAGATATTAATGACAAAAATTATGCATTGGCAAACGTGAAAACTCCAACATTGCAATTAAAAAACAAAGAAGTTTTTCATCACACACCCTTGAGTTTTTTGTTTATTCACCATATACCCCTGAACTTTTTTAAATTCATTATATACCCCCCATTTTTCACAAAAATACACCATATACTTTTGATGACTAATGATTGTTAACTTCATCTATCATCAGGGTTAATTATGAACCGAAACCACCCTAAATACATTTCCTTACCCCCGAAACCACCCACATTCCTTTTTCCCACCCCCAAAATCACCCCAAATTTCATTTTCTAATCCCAAAATCAATCATATGTATATGGTTATGGAGATTTGGAATGGTTTTCGGGGTCGGAGAAAGGAGAGGAGTGGTTTCGAGGATGAAAGGGAGAGATCTAAGGTGGTTTCGATGTATAATCAACCAAATTCCACTCATCTTATTTTCATTAGGGGTATATGGTAAATTTTTGTAACAACTCGGGGGCATATGGTGAATTTGAAAAATTTCAGGGGTATATGGTGAAAAAACCAAAAAGTATTTTATTGTTAGAACGTATTTTTAATACTATTGTTCTTTCATTTTTGCACTATCACATTCGGTTAGTCTAACAAAAACCTTGTTAACTTGAATTGTAGAGTATAAAGTTGATCAATGCAACAAGTTGTGTGGTTGATGGAATACATTCCATGAATCCTTCAGCATTCCATCTGTTGGTTGAAAATAGCCACAATATATCGATAATCAATGCCAACTTTGAAGCTACTACTGTTAAGCCTAATACACACTCTAATGCCATTTACATTAGTGGATCTAGTTTGGTGGCAGTAACCAACAGTCAAATAAAATCTGGTGATGATTGCATCACAGTTTCAGGAGGTTCAAGCGATATATCTATTATTGGAGTGACCTGTGTTGCCGGACAAGGAATCAGGTAAGCTACCATTTTTATTAAGATAATACTTCCTTCGTTCCACAAATATTGCAACAATTACCATTTTAAGAAGTGTCACAAATATTGAAATATTTTTCAATTTGCACATTTTTTCTCTCTCTTTATCACATGGGTTTCTATCTTTATTTCTTTCTTTCAATCTCCTCTTCTTGAAATTCGTCCCAATGTGGCAATATAAGGGGAACGGAGGAACTAATTGATAACCATACATTCTCTCAAACTCCGCCTAAAAGCTAAAACTACGTGGTTTCTTGATAAGAGGCAGACTAAATTGAGATGATCACTAACGAATCGGAGTACCTCCTATAAAAAAAAGGAAGTATATTCAAGATTTGCTTTAAATTTGTAACGTGTTTAATATATGTTACAGTGTTGGAGCCCAACTAGATGGTTTTCATCCTGATTATAATGTGAAAGGGGTAACAGTTAAGAGTTGTACTTTCAAAGGAACACAATTTGGTGCAAGAATCAACCCTCGGCCAACAGACAAACCAGGAGAAGTATCAAACATTATCTTTGAAGATTTAACAATGGATCAAACCCAAAATCCAATCTTTATTAAACAAGATTACCCACCGATACCAGATAAGGTTTATATATCATACTCGTATTTTTTTAGCTTTCTATTTTATGTCTTAATATCATGCTTCTTTTGCCACGATAAATAATAGTAAGTAGAATAAGATTATCTTATACACACTACGGCGTGTCTCATATAGTCATATCCCTTTGTTCTTCAAATTGGAAAACAAGAAGGATTGACGAGATTACGAAATATATTCATATGGATTAACTAAGAAGTACTTGGTCAAGAGTGGAATAAATACTTCACGTTTTTTATTAGATGCATCACTTTTTATATATGGAAGTTTCAAATTAAATGCATCATTTTCCCTTTTAATTAATAAATTCTCTCTATCTTTCTCATATCACATGGGGTCCTCTTTATTTTTTCTCTCTATCTCTCTCTACTCCAAAAACTGTCTAGGAGTCCGCAATTTAAAAATAATGCGTCTAATAAAAAACGGAGAAGTAATTATTGGCGAATAGTTTTTTTCATCACATACTTAATGTTTTTGAATTTTTTTAACTATGTATAAAGGATAATTGATAATGATCTAAAGTAATTTTTTATTGTTTATGTAGCCAAATTATGCAAAGATCACAGATGTCCATTTCAAGAACATTAGGGGTACCACAACATCAAATACTCCTCTTTCTTTTGCTTGCAACAAGGCAGCTCCTTGTGATGGAATAGAAGTGATTGATGTCTTTCTCCATATCACCTCCACAATTGGAAAGATAGCCAATAACATTCTTTCGGCTTCATGTGCAAATGCAAAAGTTCTGTTTAGTGGAAAGCATGATGGATTAAATTGCGCATAATATGTTATTTACTAAGTTTTGTTTAAATATAATTAAACATGATGAGAAATAGAAGTGTGAAAAATGTGAAATTTTATAATAGTAAAAAAAATGAATGGGTTAAAGATTGTATGTTTTCAAACACTGTGAAATGTTTTAATATATATGGTGGCTATTAGGAATTAGTGTAGGATTGATTCTTGTAAATGTTCCAATTCCTGGACATTAAATCAGTTGCAAACCTCAATTGAGTATGTCAAATTAGTAATGATCAAATGAGCTTAAATTGCATTCGTTTATAATTGAGGAGAATTTGGAACACTTACGAGATCAAATGATGAGGCTTCGTCCCTAAAATTAACTAGCGACAAAGTATTATCCTAGGGAATTTATAAAGTGTTTACTTTCTGCTTTATCTTTATATTATGTAATTTTGACTATGATATTTCAACATCCCTCACATGTAGGGGTGAAACAAATTTGGGTTAAAACCGAACCAAACCGAAAACCGAACCGAATAAGAAATATGGTTCGGTTTTTTTTCGAAAGTGGTTCGGTTTGGTTTTGAAAAAAAAAATATTTCGGTTTTCGGTTTGGTTTCGGTTTTAGAAATTGAAAAACCGAAAAACCGAACAAAACCGAACAGAACCGAAATTTCAGGCCCAAAAGCCCCCTAGCCCAACACTTTTACCCTAAGTATATAAAGGAAAAAAAAAAACCCTAATCCCTCACTTCCTCTTCTTCTCCTGATCTCACCTCTCCGCCCTTTCTCTCCTCTCTTCTCTTCTCAGAATCTTAGTTCTTCCTCTCCCTCCTTTCCTCTTCTCAACTCCGTCCTTTCTTTCTCCTCTTTGATCTCTTCTCCATCACTCTGTTCTCCTCTTTTCCCCACCAGCCCACAGCGAATAAGTTTATTTACAACGTTATTAAGCCATCAACTGAGTAGCTAAGGTTTTTCATGTCAAATTCATCCATGAAAACACTAGATCTAGTGTTTTCATGGTCGAACTTGACCTTTAAAACCCAAATTCGAGGTTTTTCGGTGGAATGTGAGGTATGTCCTCTTTTTCTTAATTTTAATTTGATTTGAATTTTTTTTCCTACTTTATTTTTATGGTGGCGTAGCCGTGTAGATTGAATTGCGGTGGTGATAGGTAGTTGTGGGTCGATCTAGGGTTAGTGTTTGGGTGGAAAGGATGAAGGGTGGTGAAATAAGGTGGGTTGTGGGTTGTGGTGGGTGCGGATCTGGGTTAGGGGTGGTGATAAGGTGGTTTTTGGTGGTTGTTGTGGGTGGTAGTGGTGATAGTTTCTATGGGTGGTTAGTGGTGGTTAGTGGGCATTGTTGTGGGTGGTTAGTGGTGGTAGTTTCGGTGTTTTTTGGTAGGTTAGGGTGGGTGGTAGGTGGGTTTTAGGTGGGATGTTTGTATGGTTTGGTTTGGTTCAATTTTAATTGGTGTGGTTTGGTTCGGTTTTTTTGCAAAATGTGATGTTTAGGATGCTTGAGAGGAAAATTCGGTGCGGTTTGGTTTTTTTTAGGAAAACCGAAATTTAGGTGGTTTGGTTTGGTTCGGTTTCAAAGCTAAAGTGGTGCGGTGTGGTTTGCAAAATCAAGAAACCGAAATTTGGTGGTTTGGTTTCGGTTTGGGCAAAAAACCAAACCGAAAACCGAACTTTCACCCCTACTCACATGTGTATACCGTACCCATAAATTTTTGGGAAATTTTCTTTGGTAACATCGAACTTTTTATTTCTCTCTTTGGTAAATTGTAAAAAAAAAATACATTATCTTTGGTAACATTGTATTATTGATTAACAAAGATAACAACTATTTTAATTAAAATCATAAACTATGGTCCCCTCCCCCGCACGGCATTCCCCTGACCATCTCCTCACCGGCAACCTGTCCCCACCCCCCACCCCAAATTGACCCCGCCTCCCCCTCCCTTACCCCAGAATACCGCCCCCAAACCCTAAATGAGTGGCTTGTGCGCACTAAAAATGGGTGGAGGCAAAGCAGATAAGCAATAATAGTTGAAGAAGGTGTGTATTAATTAAATTTTAATTTAACTTAATTTCCATAATGTTTTCTTAAAAACTTGGGATTTAAAGGTTACACATTCTTTCTCCTCCATGGCTTCTACCCATAATTTGGTAATTGCAAGTGTTGTGAAGCAAATATAAACCTAATCCGGAATCCTAGCATCCTTATCAAAAACGTCACCAAAATTGAAGGTTTCATTACCAAAATTGGGGTCGCCCGGTGGTGGAGAAGGTCGGACACTTACACGTGAAAGGGGGCTGGCTCCGGCGCTGGCGGGGGGTAAGGAGATGGCTGGTGGGGAAGGGGGTGGGCAGGTGGGTTGGTGGAAAGGGTTGTTTTCCTTTTTAAAAAAATTGTTAAAAAATTATATAAATTATATTTATCTTTTTTTTTTTAATTGTTAAAAATATATTTTAAAAAAATCAAACTCTATGTAAAGATTCATTAAAAAATCGTCATTAATGTTCTGTTTAACTTAATATCAACAATACAAGTTTACCCAAAGATAATACATTTTTTTACAATTTACCAAGGAGAAAATAAAAATAATAAAAAATAAAAAAAATCAACGTTACCAAAGAGAATTTTCCTAAATTTTTTTTTTTTTGAAAATTGGGCAAACAATTTTAAAATAAACTCTTGGAAATTTAGCATTTGTTAAAATTTATGCACAGCCAAAATAAAGTTAAATAAATAAAAATTACAAATTAAGTTTAGAAATCAAGTATGTCAAATCTTTCTCATCCTCTTAACATTTTTCACGTTTGACATCGATAAAAATTACAAAGAAAATTGACCACAATAGCACTGACTATAGCTTGAGTGTAATGAGCAACACCACCATTCACTAGTAGTCACAACAACATGCAACTTTTGCAATGGGTGTAGGAAATTGATAGTTTAAGCAAATAATTTCAATGTTAATCAAATAAGACAATTGACAAGCGCACATTAGGGCGCGCTTTAAGGCATATAAATGGGTGATTTTGGATGTATTTAGGTCCGTTTTGGTCGTTTATTGCCTTGTTACACTCGTTTCCTTCATATTACGTGCTTCACGGGTTTCGGTCTGTTTTTGGTGTGTTAACAGGTATAGTTGACCAAGTTATGTCGAGTCCCGAACCATTGGTGTGTAATCAGGCTATTATAGATCCTAGTCCACCAAGCTAAGGCTTTGCTGCGGTTCTCAAGGCCTTGAAAGGCAAGTTAAGTAGCAGGCAAGGCAGAACAGTTCACAAATATGACACCTGTTCACTATTTTGCTCACAACTTTCGGTATATAAATGATAATGGAGTGATTCCAATTGCATTGGAAAGTAGACTTGAAGAGCTTTCCAACGATATATTGCACGCCTCAAACGGAGCTCTGGATAAGAAGTTGTGACTGTTTTAAGAAGACCAAAGTGCCTGCAACCTTCCTGCCTATGCTGCACGGCCGTGCCAGGCATTAGCACGGCCGTGCCAGATTCAGCACGGTCGTGCCAGGCATTAGCACGGCCGTGCCAAGCCAATTTCCATGCCCGTGCCAGTGCCAGATTCAGCACGGCCGTGCCAGATTCAGCACGGCCGTGCCAGGCATTAGCACGGCCGTGCCAAATTCAGCACGGCCGTGCCATAATTGAAGATATTGCGGATCAGCTACTGCCATGCTTGCACGGCCGTGCCACTTCCAGCACGGCCGTGCCGATTCACGAAGGGCAGTCTGCGATTTACTTTCCGATTTAAAACATATATATATAACCCGATTGTAAGGGTTAAGAGAGAGTTTTAGAGATAGTTTTGAGAGCCTTTGTAGAGAGTTATTGGAGAACGTTCTTAGTATTAGAGATTCATTAGTTTTCTTAGAGAATTTCCTAGAGATTTTAGTTTTCTTGGATTGATTTGAAGCAAGATTTGCGAAGGTTCTTTGTATTATTCATTGACGACGGATATCAAAGTTCTGAACTTTTCCATTGATTCGCATCAATACAATTGGTATTATTCATTCTTGTTTATTAATCAAGCTTTATTATTCCTTAATCAGAATTCATGTTTATATCTATTATGCTTTTGGAATTCATTATTGCTTTGATTATGAATATGTGTGAGTAGTCTCCTAGCTAGGGTTTCGGGATGAAACCCGGCCTAGGTAATCTATGTAATTGAGGATTGATTTTGATAAACGGATTGTGATTAAATTGATTATATGCGATTGCATGTTAATTCATTATAATAGGAGTAGCTAACCTAGAATCTTGAATTTGATTGCATGATATTCTTGATTTGAACAAGAGATTGTGAATTGAGTATTTCATTATTGAATGTGGTTTGATTATGTATCGAGTAATGTTAAGTGCATGAGAAATCCAAGCTTAGTATTGCCCGTTGTCTTCATATCACGTGATATTGATCAGACCTATAGTCTTCGCATATCCCGTTTGTCTCTGTGATTCCTTGTTGCTTAGTTACCAATGGTTAGGCGGATTCCCGTTCTCCCTAGTGTCTTAGTTTATTGATTTATTCCATCTTATTAGTATTATTTTAGAACACCATTTTCCATTGATTTCGAACTAGCTTAGGTTTAAGATTGATTTGCAATTACTCTCGTTCCTCGTGGACCGAACCTTTATTTGCCATTGTACTTGGTTATAGGGTGTTCGTATAAGTATTGTTTGATTGAGAGTTAGATTGTAGCGACCAATTTAACCCTTGTCAAAATGGCACCGTTGCCGGGGAGCGGTGTTTGTTAATTGCTTTTTGATTTCTTGAGTCTAGTTCATCATAAAAAAAAGCACAAAAATATTTTTCCCTTTTGGCTACACTTGTAGCCCTGCTATTTAATTGGTTTGGTTAGTGTGTATGCGCAGGTCTAAACAGAGAGAATTAATACCCTTTGATCCAGAAATCGAAAGAACTTTGAAGAACAATCATAAATCTCGATTGACGTCATCAAATTCTCAAGGAAAGGAACACAACACACAACAGGTTCCAATGGCAGACATACCGCGCCAACCCAATCGGCCAGCACCACGACCCCTTAAGGAGTTGGGAACTCCTGGGGCGTATAGAGCTTCAAGTGGGATTGCTCCACCCACTACTGAGGCCAATGATTTCGAGATCCGGCCAGCTATGATCACCCTCATCGAGAGAAGGCAGTTTAGTGGTGCCAAGCATGAGAGCCCTTTGGCTCATTTGAACGAATTTGAGAAGTACTGCAATACCATCAAGGTTAATGGGGTGAATCAAGAGTTCGTGAGATTGAAGCTTTTCCCCTTTTCACTTATTGGGAGAGCTCTCGAATGGTTAGAGAAGGAGGTGAAGCCGAACTCTCTACACACTTGGGATGATGTCACGACAACATTTTTGGGAAGATTCTATTCTTAAAAGAAGACGGCCGATGCTAGAGCCTTGATTCAAGGGTTTCGGCAAAGGAGTGGGGAGTCGATCTATGAAGCATGGGAAAGGTACAAGGAGTACCAAAGAGAGTGCCCACACCACGGAATCCCAACATATCAAGTTTTACAGATTTTCTATGGAGGATTGAGTCCTCAAGGGAAGACCAGTTTGGATGCGGGAGCAGGTGGCCCAATAATGAACAAAACTGAAGAGCAAGTCATAGATATTATCGAAGATGTGGTACGACACCACATGGATTGGCAAGACGGCGAGCGAGATGCTGTGAACAAGAGTGGAGGAGCGGTCTATTCAGTGGACCACCTCAATGCCATTAGCAACCTGACATCACAAATTACGAACCTCGGGAAGGAGATGTCAGTGATTAAAGCCAAGCTCGATTCCGTGCCATTGCAAGATCTTCCCTCCCAATCTAAGGGGAGAGGTATGAATCCTAATCCTTCCGTTTCTAATATGCTTGTAGGATGTATTTTCTGTGAAAACTGTGGGTCTTATGATCATTATACTAATGCTTGTAATTTTGATCCCTCATATGATCCTAATAATAATGATGGTAATAGATATAATAATGAACAGGTCAATGCTATGTCTTATGATAACGGACCTAGGAATGACAATAATAGATATCTTCCACCTAATCAAAGAGGGAACAATTATAATCAGGGAGGTAATGATTTTGATTATCAAAACCAGTGGGGAAATAGGGGCCAAAGGGACCAAAATTCCCAAGGACCCTATAATCAACATGGTGGTTTTGGAAATCAAAACCAATACCAACAGGGTAATCAAATGAATCATAATTCCCAAGGGCAATTCAATCAAGGGGGAAACGACATTAATAACAGGGGAAACTGGAATAATAATAAGGGGTACTCTAATCAAAATCCCCAACAATCTAATGTGCGTGGTTCCCGAGCTACAAATGATAATTATTATGCTCAAGGACCACCACAGAGATCTAGCTTGGAGGAAATGATGGAGTCCCAGGCCAAAATGTTCAACACTTTTATGTCCACCACTGATAAAAAGTTTAGTGAAGTGATGACACATAATAAGATGCTTGAAACCCAGATTTCTCAGTTGGCTAGTGCTATAAAAGATGGGGTTGGAGTTTCAAAACTACCGCCTCAAGGTATTGACCCTAAAAATTCTGTGAATGCTATCACCACTTGGAGTGGAAAGACTTTGATAGGGAGCGATAATGTAATACCACCAAAGAGTCAACCTGTGACTCCACCTATCACTGATAATGTTGTAGAAAGTGAGGATGAGAGGACCAGAGAAAAAGATAAAATTATTGAGGTCCCAAAGGAACAGGTGGGAGCACATACCAATGAACCCGACCTATTACATAGACTCCCCTACCCCCAAAAACATGTGAGACATAAGCTAGATGCCCAATTCGGGAAGTTTTTGGAGACTTTGAGAGAAGTCCACCTTTCTATACCATTCACTGATGCTATTAAGCAAATGCCTAACTATGCTAGGTTTTTAAAAGATATATTGAGTGGTAGAAGAAACTGTGAAGGGGTAGAAACTGTTAACCTCACTGAACACTGTAGTGCTATAATAATGAACAAAATGCCTCCTAAGTTAGGAGATCCGGGTAGCTTTTCAATCCCTTGTGCTATAAACAAAATGAATATTGATAATGCTTTGTGTGATCTTGGAGCCAGTGTTAGTCTCATGCCATATTCTGTTTATCAACGATTAAATATAGGAGAACTTCTTCCCACTAACATATCCCTTCAATTAGCCGATCGATCGATCAAATTTCCAAAGGGTAAGGTGGAAGATGTTCCCCTAAGGGTGGGGAAGTTTGTCATACCTGTTGACTTTGTGGTCCTAGATATGGATGAGGATGTTCATATACCTATAATTCTAGGACGTCCTTTCCTAGCTACTTCGGGTGCCCTTATTGATGTAAAGGGTGCCAAGATTTCATTGAAAGTAGGAAAGGAGGTTTTAGATTTTTGATTTAAATAAAACTATGAAACATCCTTGTTCTAATTCTGATAATTGCATGATGGTTGACACTGTTAATTCCATTGTCTCTGATATGCGTAAAGAATTATTCTATACTAATCATGATTTTGAGTTGAATGAGAACAAGGAAAACAGGGACATGGAGGAGCAATTTCTAGATGCATTATATGTGGCCACTACAAAGGAGGCTAATGAAGCACCAAAGGTAAAGCTTAAACCCCTTCCAACACATCAAGGAAGGGTTTCCCCTGTGTTTGTAGTACCTAAGAAAGGGGCGGTGACTATTGTCAAGAATAAGAATGGTGAGCTTATCTCCACTGCAATGGCAAGTATTGATTATGGGTAACTTGTAATCCATGTGTTGCGTCAAGCTAATGACGTTAAAGAAGCGCTTCCGGGAGGCAACCCGAGACCCAGTCAATGAGGTACTTTTCTCTTTCCCTTTTTGCCTCTAGGTAGTCTCTCGATGCCTGACATTGAGGACAATGTATATACTAGCTTGGGGGGGTGAATGGTTTCCTTGTTGATTTTCCCTTGTTTTTCTTCATATTCCTATAAAAAATTAAAAAAAACGAGTTTCTTTTGGTTTCGTTTTGGTTTGTTTCTATCTAACCTGTGCAGATATGAAGACTCATGGAGGTAGCATTAGGAGCTTCGCCGCATCTCATGTTGTCTTAGTGTGTTTTCAAGAAGCATTTGGTGAAATCTTTCCCTTTTTCCTTTAGTTTTTTTTTTTGTTTTTGTGTGCAATATAGGAAAAGCTTCTGTTATGAGAATGTGTAGTCTAGTTTATATGATTTGCCTCATAGTCTTTTCCTATATTTTTGGATCGTGATAAACTTGTCTAATTGCATAAACTTTTGGAATAATGCTCATATTTGGATTCGAAACGTGAATGAATGTGTGTGGAATATCTATTTCTACTTAAGCCAGTGATGAATACACAGTTTGAGTCTATTGTTGATCAATGTAGACGAGTCTAGGCGAAGGTAGTTGGTTAGAACACTTTTGTCATGTGAAACTCTATGCCTTTGGGATGTGGTAAGATGGAGTCGCTTCCCATTTGTGGATTTGATCCCCTTAATTGGTAGTTGCTTTGTTTTTGAATCCCGTGAGGTTTTATTGTTCTAGCCTTCATATTCTTCTCGAGTGACATATTTGGATCCTTGATTACGCATGTTTCGATCTTTGTGTTGACTTGTAGCTCCCAAGACCGACTTGACACTTTTAAGGGAGGAAGAGGGCACCTTTTTCATTTTTCTTATTCTTGTTCCTTTTGTTTTGTTACAAATTAATTTTCTTTTTACATCATCTTACTTGCTAACCATGTTGAGCCTTTAATTCTATTCTTGGTTACCCATGTTACAAACCCGATGGCCGATGTTTTACCAACCCTTAGTTGTGAAGCGTTTACCTCGCAAGGTTTGTTTGAGCTTATTGTGTATAAATCAAGAATAATGATCGATAGTTGGTTTGAGCAAGTTTGAAAGTGAGCTTAATTGTAAAGATGTAATATGAAAATTTGTTTTTGAAAAAAAAAGAAAAAAAAGAAAAGAAAATCAAAATAAAAATAAAGGAGAAAAGCCGTCCGAATTGTGAAAAAGGCGAGGACATATGAATAAAAGCTTTGAAGTTTGAAAAAGGTGATTTGAGTGTGTATAACATAGAGAGTTTGGGATGTGTAAAAGTGTGATCAATGTTTATTGTGGAATGTGAATTGCATCTTTTGAACTATTGTTTTTGAGAATTGTGATTCTTGCGCTTCATTTAGGAATTAACCCCATTTTTTAAATTGTTTTCACCTACCTTACCCATTGCCAATACATTACAACCCTTTAAGACCCTTAGACTTTAGAGGTGTTCGGTCCTCAAACGGTGGAGGGAGATACCTTTCAACCCTATGGAAAGATTATGCGTAATCGAGATGTCGGGATACCTTTGTTATTTCCTCAAAATATCACTTTTTCCGGTTCCTTCGAGGAATCACGAGGGGCCAATTAGGGTGGTGATTTGAAGCAAAAGGGGAGGACGTGGCCGGTTTGGTTGGGTTTAGAGGGAAGCATGACTTCTTTGTTCTCTATGCTTGGTTTAGGTTTTGTTTGCATTTTGATCAACGATACCTTGGATTGTGTGTCTCGTTGCTTGTTTGAGTGAGTTTTCATTCCGTGCATGGTTGTTCTAAGTAGGATCCATTGACTTCATTCCGTGCTAAATTGGATTTATATGTAATGGCAATAGTTTATTTGATCATGTGTGTGTGTATCCCTTAGTTTTGCTCGAGGACTAGCAAAAGTGTAGCTTGGGGGATTTTGACAAGCGCACATTAGGGCGCGCTTTAAGGCATATAAATGGGTGATTTTGGATGTATTTAGGTCCGTTTTGGTCGTTTATTGCCTTGTTACACTCGTTTCCTTCATATTACGTGCTTCACGGGTTTCGGTCTGTTTTTGGTGTGTTAACAGGTATAGTTGACCAAGTTATGTCGAGTCCCGAACCATTGGTGTGTAATCAGGCTATTATCGATCCTAGTCCACCAAGCTAAGGCTTTGCTGCGGTTCTCAAGGCCTTGAAAGGCAAGTTAAGTAGCAGGCAAGGCAGAACAGTTCACAAATATGACACCTGTTCACTATTTTGCTCACAACTTTCGGTATATAAATGATAATGGAGTGATTCTAATTGCATTGGAAAGTAGACTTGAAGAGCTTTCCAACGATATATTGCACGCCTCAAACGGAGCTCTGGATAAGAAGTTGTGACTGTTTTAAGAAGACCAAAGTGCCTGCAACCTTCCTGCCTATGCTGCACGGCCGTGCCAGGCATTAGCACGGCCGTGCCAGATTCAGCACGGTCGTGCCAGGCATTAGCACGGCCGTGCCAAGCCAATTTCCATGCCCGTGCCAGTGCCAGATTCAGCACGGCCGTGCCAGATTCAGCACGGCCGTGCCAGGCATTAGCACGGCCGTGCCAAATTCAGCACGGTCGTGCCATAATTGAAGATATTGCGGATCAGCTACTGCCATGCTTGCACGGCCGTGCCACTTCCAGCACGGCCGTGCCGATTCACGAAGGGCAGTCTGCGATTTACTTTCCGATTTAAAACATATATATATAACCCGATTGTAAGGGTTAAGAGAGAGTTTTAGAGATAGTTTTGAGAGCCTTTGTAGAGAGTTATTGGAGAACGTTCTTAGTATTAGAGATTCATTAGTTTTCTTAGAGAATTTCCTAGAGATTTTAGTTTTCTTGGATTGATTTGAAGCAAGATTTGCGAAGGTTCTTTGTATTATTCATTGACGACGGATATCAAAGTTCTGAACTTTTCCATTGATTCGCATCAATACAATTGGTATTATTCATTCTTGTTTATTAATCAAGCTTTATTATTCCTTAATCAGAATTCATGTTTATATCTATTATGCTTTTGGAATTCATTATTGCTTTGATTATGAATATGTGTGAGTAGTCTCCTAGCTAGGGTTTCGGGATGAAACCCGGCCTAGGTAATCTATGTAATTGAGGATTGATTTTGATAAACGGATTGTGATTAAATTGATTATATGCGATTGCATGTTAATTCATTATAATAGGAGTAGCTAACCTAGAATCTTGAATTTGATTGCATGATATTCTTGATTTGAACAAGAGATTGTGAATTGAGTATTTCATTATTGAATGTGGTTTGATTATGTATCGAGTAATGTTAAGTGCATGAGAAATCCAAGCTTAGTATTGCCCGTTGTCTTCCTATCACGTGATATTGATCAGACCTATAGTCTTCGCATATCCCGTTTGTCTCTGTGATTCCTTGTTGCTTAGTTACCAATGGTTAGGCGGATTCCCGTTCTCCCTAGTGTCTTAGTTTATTGATTTATTCCATCTTATTAGTATTATTTTAGAACACCATTTTCCATTGATTTCGAACTAGCTTAGGTTTAAGATTGATTTGCAATTACTCTCGTTCCTCGTGGACCGAACCTTTATTTGCCATTGTACTTGGTTATAGGGTGTTCGTATAAGTATTGTTTGATTGAGAGTTAGATTGTAGCGACCGATTTAACCCTTGTCAACAATCAAATCATATATGACCAGACTAGATTAGATCAGATCAAATCATATCATACTAGATAAGTACATATTCGATTAAATAAGCAAAAGTAAGGTGAACAAAACAATACCTAAGATTCTAAAATTTGAAAATGTTCATGGAGTTTTTCGGTACTAATCACCTGCACAAATAGCCCGTGACTCGATCAACTGATTATATGCCAATATTCCCGAGTTGAGTATACAACCATAATTTAATTAGAACAAAATGTAGACACCTGATTGAGTCTCCCCAAATACCAAACCCAATGATGAGTACCTTTCACGTTCTAATTTACGAGTTCAGCAAAGAATTGAAGAGTCTCGCAAAGTTCCCTTAGACCTTGACCATATTTCTAACCTTACCTAAAATGTTTTAAACCAAAATCATACAATTTCGTGTCCTCAAAATCATTCATTTCATGTCCAACTCATAAAAACGTCCAAACCAGATTATTTTGGTACATAATCTCAATCCAATTATTGCTTAGATGGATGGGGCTTAAAAAGAGTTTTGCAACGATATATTATAAGCTCAAATCCAACTTAATACGAATAAGTTATGGCCAGAATACTAAACCGAGCCCAAACCAAGCCAAGGTCCACCTTACCTACGACCCAATGATCATATAGGGTCCAAATATCTTATTCCCAATCCCAAGTCACCTAGAAACTTCTAGAATCCTCTACAAGGTTCTAATCTATTCTTCCTAAAAAGATAAAGATCAAAGAGTTCGAAACCGAATACAACTTCTCATATGATAATCCTCGTCCTATTCAATTTCAAAGACGTTCAGATATGTTTCACGATCATAATTCCATTAGAAATCAAACTCTGTACAAATTTAATTATCTTCTAAACCAGTGCACGACGCTAGAACCATCACACAACGATAGTCCTGACGCGGCGCGTCAGAGGCCAGCATGGCGCGACAATCCTGTCGCGTCGCGTCAAAATCAGTTTTATTTTCATTTGAATTTTGATCTTTTCTAATCATCCAGATTCTCTTTTTTCCCTATAAATAGAGGTTGTTTTCCTTGTTTTCAAATCAGCAACAATTCATCAACAACCATCATAATCCTTAGCTCTAATCATCAATAATCCTTCATAATCTTTCTCGAAGTTCTTAAACACCCATGTTCTTAGCCTTAGCCTAAACACATCCTTGATACTCTCCTAAATCAGTCGCAATATCTCATTCACGAGATTCGAATACTACAAGCCATACTCAATGTTGCCCTTTCGACCTCGACGTGAAAGGTTGATAGTTCTGACGGTTTGATCCCAAATCTATAATTCAATTTGTATTTGATTTATTTACTTTATTGATTTAACTTTCTTGAATTTTACTAACATGTGTATTATTTTGATAGCAAGAAGGTTGAGGCATCAAAGTAAGTAATTCGATTACTTAATTATTCTTTTGATTTTGGAGTAGAAATCATGTTTACAATGTTATTTTACTTTAGTATCATGTTAGGATGTTATTATGATTTATAGTATCATGTTAGGAAAACGTTTTGATTTGATTATTAGTGACATGCTAGGATTTGTTATTAATCTGTTTAGTATCATGCCTAGGATCTTACTAATGATGTTTTGATGATATTCTTATAATAATGATTGTTTCATTAATTATGTGTTGCTTGATTATTCATGATTTATTGCTATTGCTTGATCACACCCCTTTTTGCAGGTTTAAAGGGAATTTGTACTTGAAATCACGTCTAATAAGATAATTAATAATTTGATTTAGGCTAACATGATTTTAATTCAAGTGATCACCAATATTAGATTTGATTGTGCATTAATAATCAATCAACGTAGATTAAACAGGTTTAGGATTAACTTGATGTATGTATGTTGATCGAAAAGCGCGCATGAATATCAAAAGAATTAAGTAGAGGCCTATTTAGGGCGGGTTTAACTTTTCTTAAGTCAAATTCGTACCATCATCCCACAACATCTAGTCATGGTTTCGGACCACTATGGAGTTAGCAATCTCTGTGATTGTGAATGAGGTGGCCTTCACACCTGTGAACGGTTTACAAGTTCCTAAAACTTGTTGGCGACTCTTTTATTATAACTTCTTTTCCTTGGAGCGCCGCTATGCTTAAAAAGAAACATGACCCACATGTGGGGCAAAAATTCCCTACACAAACCGATAACTATTTTCTTCGTTTCTGATCAATCACAATAGTTTTGTTGGTACCCATAAATTAATACTTCCTCCGTTCCACAAATATTGCAAAAATTATCAATTCAAGAAGTTTCATAAATATTGCAACATTTCTCCATTTGCACATGCTGTCTCTCTCCTCATCACATTGGTCTTTATCTTTATTCCTCTTTGATATATATTATATTTATAATAATATTTGTCGCGGATTAGGATAATATTTGTATATATTTTGTATCCTTATTGTACTAGGTTTCTGAACGTAACTAGGACTAGTCTTGTAAAACTCTATATAAATTGATCAAAGGTACACACTCCAAATTAAGGAGTTTTCCCAGAATCTAATATGGTATCACAGCTCTAGGTTCAGATCTCATTTTTTCCACAAAATTTGTTTTTTGTTTTGGACCTGTGAACGTTTAAGTTCTTCACCTAGCTTCCACTTTTCTTTTTTGTTCCTTTCTCTTCAATAACAGTACCGTCCCAACACCATGTCCAAGGATGATCAACCCAATGACTCTGTTCCTCTTCCACCTAAATTTCACCTTACTTTTTTCGTAAGCAACATCAAGAATTTTATTCCTTTAATTCTTAAAAGACCTTCAGCCAAATATTCAAATTGGGAGGAATTATTCGAGGTCCATGCTCATGCATATAATGTGCTCGACCATATCAGCTCCAAAACGTCTCGCCCACCCAGTGTTTCTGACTCCTTATGGCAGCGACTTGACACCATTGTCTAGCAATGGATCTACGGCACAATCTCGGCCGATCTTCTTGATACAGATCTTTCCAAAGGTGATACAGCTCAACAGGTGTGGGACAAAATCAAGGCGATATTACAAGACAATAAAGCGACTCGGGCTCTCTATCTTGAAAAGCAATTCACATATTACCATCTCTCATCTTTTTCGGATGTCTTATCGTACTGCAAACAATTGAAGTGTCTCAAAGATCAACTTGCTAGTGTTGATCACCCGGCTTCCGAAAATATGTTGGTGATGCGCCTCATTGCTGGACTCCGTAATACAGACTTTGACACTGTCACTACTATTCGTGCTCAAACTGAACCATTGTCTGGCTTTGAGACTGCGAGATCTTGCCTCCTTGAGGTGACGAGGTGCTTCAATGACTAATCACATCTGGCTCAGTCCTTCGTAGCCTAACAATCGGATTCAGCATCACCCAATTCCCAACAACCACCGGCTCGCGGCGGAAACCCAGGTGGCAGCAGCTCCGGCGGTCGCGGCTCAGGTCGCGGTTCAAGAAAAGTCATCAAGGGCGGCTTAGGCCATGGTCGTGGCAGGTCAGGGGCAGGGGCAGGGGACAAACTTCACCGAAGACAAACCAACCTGCTCCAAACACTAAACAAGGTGCGCCTAATTCTAATGGGGCTCCTTAATGGGCCGACCCACCCTAACAAGGACAATATTGCCCTTCTCCTTAGTTCTATCCTTAAAGATAGGTTGCCCCTCCTTTTCCTCACTCTCACTATGGTCAGCAGATCCCCATTGGTCAAGCCCAACAACAATCGACACCTTAGGCCCAACAACAGGCGTGCGTGGCTGCCCCTAATGGTTATGGTCCGCTTATGACTCTGACGGATCTCGGGAATGCCTTCTTAACCATGGCCTTGGCAACCCCCAATGATGGATGGTATATGGACTCGGGTGCATCTTCCCACATGAGAAATAACTCGGGTAATCTCTTGCCCTTCTTTAATCTAAGCACTAATGTAAGGAATATTTCAAACATCAACTTTGAGCCCCATTGTGATCATGCATTTAAGTATGATGACGTCCAAAGGGAAGGAAGCTAGAGATAAAAGAGTCGCCAACAAGTTTCAGGAACTTGTAAACCGTTCACGAGTGTGATGGTTACACCTCATTCACAGTCACAGAGATCGCTAACTCCATAGTGGTCCGGAACCATGACTGGATATTCGCGGATGATGGTACGAATCCAACCTAAAAGAGATTGAATCTGCCCTAAATCGGCTTCTACTTAATTCTTATGATATTCATGTGCGCTTTTCGATCAACATACATACAACAAGTTAGTCCTAAACCTGTTTAATCTATATTGGTTGATTATTAATGCACAAATAAATCTATTATTGGCGATCACTTGAATTAAAATCATATTAACCTAAATCAAATTATTAATTCTCTTATTAGGCGTGATTTCAAGTACAAATTCCCTTTAAACCCGCAAAAAGGCGTGATCAAGCAATAGCAATAAATCATAGAATAATCAAGCAATGTAAAATTAACACAACAATCATCATCATAATCAAAATCATCAATAAGATATCATTAAAACATGATTAGCAAGATCCTAGGCATGATACTAAACGGATTAATAACAAACCCTAGCATGTCACTAATAAAAATCATAATCAAAGCATTAACCTAAACATGATACTAGAAATATCGTATTAGAAATATTAGTTAACACCCTAAACATGATACTAGGAATCAAAATCAATATCCTAACATGATGTAAGGAATTAAAATAATATCCTAAGCATAATTTCTATTTCAAAAGCGAGGAATAAGGATAGTAGACCTACTCACTTTGATGTCTCGTATCTCTTTATATCAAGACAATACACACATTAGTAACTTCAAGAAAGATTAAATCAAATAAATAAATCAAATATGAATTGAAATATAGATTTGGGGCCAAACCCTCAGAATTATCAACCTTTCACGTCGAGGTCGAAGGCAACTTCGAGAAGGGCTTGGAGTATTCAAGACTCATGAAGGAGGTATGGTGTTGGGATGTGTTTGGGCTAGGCTAGAAAGAAAGAGAGAGAAAATAAGCTTTAGCTTAAAAAGAGGGATTAGATGATGATTGTTGGTGATCAAGCTTATTGATGATTGAAAACGGGGTGATACGACCTCTATTTATAAGAAAAAAAGAAGGTCGAAGGATTAAAAAACATCCGAATTCTAATCGAATAAAACTCCTTCGATGGACAGCAGTTTTTGCGGTTTTTATCATTTCTTTTGATCCAAAAATTAGAATAAGATAAATAATATGTTGTTGGAAAGCTCTAGAATTCTACTTTCCAATCCAATTGAAATAAGATTAATATCTTTTGTAAAATAAAAGATATGGTCGAAATCGTGGAACGGTGTCAATTTTTTATAGAGTTTGGTATTTCGTTCATATCTTTTTCGTTATAGCTCGGAATTGGGATTATGGTATATGATTGGAAAGATAATTTCAAGGGCTATCCAACCGTTTATATTTTGATAAAAATTATGATGCACAAAAATCATATCTGAACATCTTTGAATTTGAATAGAATAAGGACTTTCAAAAAGAGGAGTTTTATTCAATTTCAAACTCTTTGATCTTTATCTTTCAAAAAGGATAGATTAGAACCTTCTACAGGATTCTAGAAGCTAATGAATCCTAATTGGTTTAGGAATGGGATTAAGGTTAATGGACCCTCTACATGATCATTGGGTCGTAGGTAAGGTGGACCTAGGTTCGGTTTGTGCTTTATTTAGTATTTTGGCCATAACTTCTTCGTTTTATGTCGGATTTGGGCTTATAATATATAGTTGGAAAGCTCTTTTCAAACCCCATCCAACTACACAATAATTGGACCAGGATTATGGACCAAAATAGACTGGTTTGGACGTTTTTATAAAGAGGACACGAAATGAATGATTTGCAAAGACACAAAATGAATGATTTTGGGTTTTAAAGCACAAAACAAATGATTTTGGATTAAAAATTTAAGGAAAGGTTAGAAATATGGTCAAGTCTAAAGGGAAATTCACGAGACTCTTCAACTCTTTACCTAACTCGATAATCAAAGACGTGAAAGGTACTCATCACTGGGCTTGGTTTTTGGGGAGACACAATCAGGTGTCTACAACTAATAATAATTATATTTTAGTTGGCAATGGTCATCGTATTCCAATTACCAGTTATGTTCACTCAACTTTTTCCCCAACCAACTTAGCCCTTCGAGATGTCCTCTTAGCACCTCAAATTATTAAGAACCTTATTTTTGTACGAAAATTTAATTCTGATAATTCGCACGGGGAAAATAATAACGAGATGAAATAGTTTGGGGGATTCATATCCCATCACCGCCACACATCCATCTACATGATTAGCCACTTCCCTCACGACCGTCTCTCCTTCCACTTGGCACAATCGTCTAGGGCACCCTGGGACTCCCTCTCTTAGGAGTAGAAATTTCATTCATTGTAATAAGGAGCATGACTCCACCTTTTTGCAATTCTTGTCAACTTGGGAAACATACTAGACTTCCTTTCTTTACTTCAAATAATAATACGAATTGTGCTTTTGACATTATTCATGCGGAGCTATGGACGTCTCCTACTCGTAGTGTAAATGGTCATAAATACTATTTAATTCTTCTTGATGACTTTACTCACTATGTGTGGACCGTTCCTCTTGTTTATAAATCTCAAGCTAATCAAACTTTCTTAGACTTTCAGCAATATATTCAAACCTTATTTGAACGACTCGTTAAGTCTTTTCAAAGTGACCATGGGCGGGAATTTGACAATGACCCTTTCAAACTCTTTTGTGTCAAAAATGGTATGGTATTTAGATTCTCTTGTCCTCATACCTCATCCCAAAATGGTAAAGCTGAGAGGATGATTTGTACCGTAAACAATGTCAAACGTACTCTCTTATTTCATGCTTCCCTTCCTCCGTCATATTGGGTTTATGCTCTTGAAACCGCAACTTATCTCATAAATATTTTGCCCGCAAAAACCCTCAATAGCATAACACCGGCCTATGCCCTCTTTGGGGTAATCCCTGCATATGACCATCTTAGGACCTTCGGTTGTCTATGTTTCCCAAACTTATCCGCTACTACTCCGCATAAGCTTGCCCCTCGATCTTCTCCTTGTGTGTTTAGGTTATCCTCCGAATCACCGTGGTTATAGGTGTCTGATTTATCCACAAACAAAGTCATCCTATGTCGTCACGTAACATTTGACGAAACCACCTTTCCTTATCGAAACTTGGGTCAATACCGCTTACGGGATTATGAGTTTCTAGGTGAGAGCAACAACTCACCTATCCTCACACATACCCTCATACGTCACACCCAATCAAACACACAAAATCATCACTCCACTCCTAGCCTAGTGCCCACTAGTATTTCATCGGCTCAACCAGTGGGCTGCCCCAACATTCCTTCAAGCCTAGCAACCACTGGGAGCTCTCCTCCAGCCTCGCCCAGCTCGCTAAACCCATCACACACGGACCAGCAGACCAGCCCGCCACATACCATGTCTGGGCAAACCTGTCCGCAACATGGTTGTGGCGTCCCTAGCTCCCTTACAGCAAGCTTGCGACCTATACTGCCAGCCTATACTCCGCCACCTCTTTGAGGTGTGCAACCCCTACAGCCCACTCAGCCACCTCCTCCCTCGCCACCTGTCACCGTAATCAACGGGGTATCTATAAGCCAAACCCGAAGTACTCTTCACACCTTTTGATTCACACCTCGGGTCCAATTCCTCATAAATCACCTCTTCCAAAGTCTGATCGAGTCCCTAGGTGTCGTGGGTCTAGAAACCTAGTCAAATTATACCCTAACCTTTACACTAAAGAGTAGTATAGCGGAGTAGGGATCGTATCCACAAGGAAGTAGGTGAAAAGAATCGGCTAAAGTCTAATTTGCTAATCGAGGGTCTATTTTTTTGGTTTTTGTGTATAAGAGACAACTACAACCTATAAACTAGCAAATAGAACGCTAAAGAAGAAGATAAAACAAGAAGTGAAGGCACTAGGGAAAGGGGATCAAGGGAATTAACGAGACAAGCACAAACATAACAATAAACATGGGCATTCTCAATAAATCAGAGGAGGTATTGCCTAACCATCTAGGTCTCTCCCAGGCACAATACACAATCAAGCACCCAATCCCGGCCAAGGGCTCGTGATTAACTCAAGGAGGCTCACATCTACCTAATTAGTTCTTTTCCAATCAACTAAAAAGAGTAGCAATTAGATCATGCATTCAATTAGCCGAAAAGAAAGCAAGCACTAAGCACACCTCAATGAGCACACCTAATTTACCAAGAAATACCTAATTCATCATTACATAAGCACTAATCAATCGCAAACAAACAACCATGAATAATCTAATTGATCAAATTAATAGAATGGAGAAATTGTCCAACAACCTAGGTCACTCCCGCACACTCAAGGTAATCAAACTCTCAACCCCGCCTATAAGGTCGTGGTCAACTAAGCGATGAAAGTCTTCTACTATGCTAGCTCACTTCCACACACTCAAGGTAATCAAACTCTCAACCCCGCCTATAAGCTCGTGGTCAACTAAGCGATGAAAGTCTTCTACTAGGCAAGCTCACTTCCGCACAACTAGCATAATAGCAATCAAATCACGAAATCAATTAGCTAGAAAGAAATCAAGCATTAAACATATCATCCTTAGTTCAATCTATCAACAATCTCAATTAAATCATCAATAATTGTTCATTTTGCATCATTAATCACCCATCATCCCTAACCCTTGCTAATAATCTACTCAAGCATGCATAATGAAATTAACAAAATAAACACAAGAATAAAGAGAATAAACTAAATAACAAAATAATAACAATAAACCAAGACTAATCTAAGAAAATGAAGCAAAAATAAGTAATAGAAATAAAGCAATAAGAACAAACAATAAATAAAGCAATAAATGAGAGGATAGAGGGTAAGAAATGCTCAATGTTGGATGAATCTTCCTTCAAATTGGTTATGTCACTAACAATTATCTTCCAAAAGTTTCAATCTTTCCTTGATTTTTCCCACTTTATCTCTCTAAAAATAATAAGAACCCTAAAACTAATCTAACCCTAAACTAAGAGAGAGAAAATAAAAGAGAGAGGTCTTATCTAATTTTAATAGGGTAAAAATGTTGTTGAGAGTATTAACCCCAAAGGGGTATTTATATACAAGGTTAACAAATTAAACATAAAGAAAAGAAAGGAATAGAAAATTAAAGAATAAAATGAAAAAGGAAAAATAAAAGAAAATGAAAACAAAAACCCACGAATCTGAAATCCCCAAAAGCCCACAATCTTCTTCTTTTCTTTCTTTGGCTGCTCCCATTTCGGTCATTCACCGTCGCAACATATCAAACGGCTCAAACTTCACCTCCAGCCGACCTCAAATCGTAGCCATTGATTGAAGATTGCTTAAGCAATCACGAGCAGGTCACGTGAATTTTAATGAAAAATCGGAACGGCCGCACAAAAAATCGGAGCGACGGCTCTGAGCTTTCTGCCTCAAATCAACGAATTGGATTTGTGTGGAGCTGCCGCTCAGTCTGTAAATCGATTTTAGCTAATTTGCTGGCTGAATTGGAGTGGTTGCTGTTCGAATGGGAGGTGGTGGAGGCCAGCACTTCTGTCGGTGATGGCTGTGAGGCGGTTTCGCCGATTGACGGTGTAGCTGCGGTTGTTGTGCCGTTGTAGTGCCGGTGAGGGGTTGTGGACTGGTGCGAGGTGGAGGTTGTGAGCTGAAATTGGTGATGTTGATGCGATTGCTGCTGTTTGTAGGGGCCGTGGTGCGGTGGTTGTGAGGAGCAGGGGAGTTGCTTGTGCGGCGCTGCTGGTGGCTCTGTTTTACGGCTGCCGCGCTGTGAATGTGGGGCTTTGCTTGTATGGTGTGTTGGGTGATTGCGGTGGAGGTGAGAAGATGTTGGTGGCGGGCATTGCTGCTGTAATTGTTGGTGTTGTTGATATTGTTCTGTTGGCTGGGTGACGGTTTGAGCAAGTGGTAGCAGGGAGTGAAGGTGATGATGGATGTTGAGTGTGGGTGCTGCAGAAGATGGGGTGTAGGATAAGTGGCTGGGCAGCACAGTAGCAAGGATGAAATGCTGTGGTATGGGCTGCTTGCTAGGCTTGCTTGATTCGGACCTGAGATGCTGAAAATGACTTTATTGAAGCACGTTCCTCGACCCGAACACTCCTACAAACAAGCCCAAGACGAGGGAGAATTGAGAAATAAAATAATACAAAACAAAGTAAAATAAAATGCTTAACTAACATAAATAAGAAAAAGAGAGAAGTGAGAGATTATTAACTAAAAATACGAAATTAAACTAAAAACTATCAAAAACTACAAAAATACTCAAAATAAAGATTAAATAAGAAAATTTAAGCCTAAACTAGGGAGATGAATAGAACTAAACCCAAAAACGAGCTTAAAAATACCCTAAAAGTGACATAAAAGTTATTTATCAAAATCTTATAAGCAAGCTTTAAGTGACCATAATTGGAATATGGCGATGAATGATGAATATAGTGCTTTGATCAAAACAGGGACATGAGATTTGGTACCTAGGCCTAAGGGGGTGAATATTGTTAATTGTATGTGGCTATTCAAACATAAATACAAGTCTAATGGTGACCTTGAAAGACAAAACTCATCTTGTGTGTGATGGCAGATCGCAGGAAGTAGGTGTGGATTGTGATGAGACTTTTAGTCCGGTGGTCAAACCGGCGACTATTCGCAAAGTTCTTAGCCTTGCTATGGCTAAATAGTGATCGATACATCAACTAGATGTACAAAAGCTTTCTTACATGGTGATTTGCAGGACACCATTTATATGCATCAACCCCCGAGTTTTGTAGACCGACAAACGCCACACTATGTATACCGCCTTCGAAAAGCTCTCTATGGCCTTAAACAAGCTCCACGAGCTTGGTATTAGCGTTTTGCTAATTTCTTACAAAAAATGGGCTTTGTTATTGCTAAGAGCAACAACTCTCTTTTCACTTTCCCGCAGGGTGATGATATGGCATATTTGCTTCTTTATGTTGATGACATTATTTTGGCCACTTCTAGTGACAGGTTGCGAACAAGAATTATTTCACAGTTACATACTGAATTTCCTATGTCAGATTTGGGGCCGTTGAGCTATTTCTAGGGAATTGCGGTGACCCGCACTCCTTACTTACTTCTTTCGCATAGACTTATGCTCAGAAGATCTTAGAGCGTGCAGGTATGAGTTCTTGTAAACCTGCCGCTACCCTAGTTGACAGTAAGTCTAAACTTAGTGCAGATGCAGGACCGCCTTTTTGAGATCCCACTTTATACTGCAGTCTAGCTGGTGCTCTACAATACCTTACTTTTACTAGGCCAGATATCGCCTATGCAGTGCAACAGGTGAGTCTTTCCATGCATGATCCCCGGGAATGTCATTATGATACTTTTAAGTCCATTATGCGCTATGTTTAGGGTACCATTGATCATGGCTTACATTTATATCCGTCTACTTCTACTCGTTTGATTACTTACACTGACGCTAACTAGGGAGGTTGTCCCAACACCCGTCGTTCCACATCGGGTTATTGCTGCTTTCTTGGGGACAACCTTATTTCTTGGTCATCTAAGCGTCAACCTACATTATCTAAATCGAGTGCAGAAGCAGAATATTGAGGCGTCGCAAACATTGTCTTTGAGGCATGTTGGCTTCGTAATCTTTTATTGGAGCTACATTGTCCTATTCGTCAGGCTACTGTTTATTGTGATAATGTCAATGCTATCTACCTTTTTAGCAACCCGGTACAACACCAACACACCAAACATTTGGAGATGGATATTCATTTTGTTCAAGAAAAGGTTGCAATGGGTCATGTTCGGGTTCTACATGTTCCTTCCAAATATCAGTTTGCGGACATTTTCACAAAAGGCCTTACACGAGACTTATTTTTGGAGTTTAGATCCAGTCTTAGCGTACGACCTCCTATGACTGTGTGGGTGTGATAGATATTATATTTATGATACTATTTGTCGCAGATTAGGATAGTATTTGTATATATTTTGTATCCTTATCGTACTAGGTTTTCGAACGTGATTATGACCAGTCTTGTAAAACTCTATATGTATTAATCAATGGTACACACTCCAGATTAAGGAGCTTTCCCGAAATCTAAAACTCTTTATCTCTCCTCTTTTCTTAAAATTCGTGCCTCATCCCCATTTTGCAATAGTTGGGGATCAGAGGAAGTATATAATCTAGTAAAAAGCATAATAAGTTGATATAATGAACATATATATAACTTAGACTAATTAAAAAAACAATTAAGTATGTAAACATTTGTTTTCTATGTATTTAGTGAAAATTGTAGTTAAAGTAAGTATATGAATAGCGTGAAAATCAAATTGCTGCGATTAATCTAAAACGAATGTAGAAGTAAACTAAAATGAACCAAGTTGACAAGTTGGGTCAATCACATTTGGTAACATTGAATACTCTAGTCTCTAAATGTAACACCCCAATAATTCTCTCTTTAAAAACCTGTAAATACCTTTAACAATCTGCAAGAGAATTACTGACGTGCTACCGCCACGTGTTCAAACGTTAAGGCTAGTTTGGAATTTAGCAGCGGAAAAACTAACTCAGTTATCAATAAGTTTCAAAACCAAATATCAAAACCAAATTTAGTCTTACAAGTTAGAACCATTAAGGCCCTTATTCAAAACCCAATAAAAGTTGTAATTAAATCAAACCAGATTTAAATTAAATCTAAACTTATGAAATGTAATAAACTGTGGAAATATCCAACACTCCACTCAAAATCCCACCACCTTGATGCAAGTTCTGATTATGTATAAACCTGTGATTAATCTGCTCCCCAATATTACAAGTGTAAAAAATTGGATCATTACAGGGTCATTGAAAAGGCGAAGGCCATGACCAAGAAAAAGACATACAAAAGCACGCAATCAGCAACGCTGAGTACATACAAGCTACGAAATATAACAAAGAATCCCTAACATGTTACTAAAAATCAATCAGCACACACAATCTAATTATTGACTCAAACACACACGCCTCAACTGTTAACATTACTAAGACTTCACTAATTACTAACAATAATTCATTTCATTCAGTGGTTGGATTAAGAAATAGACCAGGTTGTCTCCCCATGCTCCAATTCGGAACATCAATAAAAGAAAAACCCTATGCCTCCTTTTGGAAACATTAATAAACATCCAATGGCAGATGGGCGTGACTCCGTGGCCATAGCTAGTATGAGATCTCATCTAACTCCTTATAGTTTAAAGAAAAACATTTTTAAACAAAAGACTCGTAGATCAGACGACCTATAGAAAGTACACGACTAATACCCCATGCACCCCAACCCTGTTTGTCATTACTCTAGATGTGCACAAATCTAGAGTTTTATTGCTCATCCATCTTGCACTTTACGTGATTTACCAGTTTAAACTTGGTGATGACTCAAATGCAAAACAATACAACCAATCATACATCCATCATTCAATCAATTCAAATTTCCAATTCAATTCTTGATTTATTAGTGACAAACAATATTTATTATTAAATCCTTTAACTACCTCAGTGTGTAAACACCTTAAGTGCATAAGGCACCTCAAATCCTCGACCTTGTCTTGTAAGACTTTAATTCTCCCTTTACCCATTCCAATTCATAAACATGAACGAGTAATAAGATAATTCATTCCACATATTTATGTACCTTTGCCTCTAAGCTAATCTTGCAAGTTAATGCATAAATAATACTTGCAAGATAAATTAATACGCATTTCTCCATACATGAAATAAAACCAATCATCACATTATTCACCAATCAAACTTACTACCATACAATTCCAACCAATCCACAAGTTTCCTAACATGATTCTAAGTCTTCCAAGTCCTTAAACATGCTTCTAGAGTCAAGGTTTTCATATCCTTGTACGTACCTTGAGTAAACGAGTTGGTTGGCCACTTTAGGAACTAGAAATCGCCTTCTACAAAGTCCTCTCCTAAACCAAACAATAATAATTCAATCAATACCCAAGCAATATAATTTACAGCAATACTAACTTACTTTAAAACCTTCAAAATTCAATTAAACAACACTTTAAAACCTTCCTTTTTACTAGAATTAAAAGCTTATATATTATTCTTAAAATTTCTTACATAAAAACATTAAAATACATACTTATTCATAAAATTACAGCAAGTTTAGAGCTTTATAAAAATCTCAAAATTTATTTTAAACATTAAACCTTCGTTAAAAATCAAAACTGCCCGAAAACCATATTTAGAGGCTGAATTTGGCCACGAGAGGGTGGTGCTCACTACCAAAGGTAGTGAATTTTGATGAAAACGTCGTTTACACACCAAAAACACTATTTTTTTGTAAAAATCGGAAGAGTTAGAATCTAAACGTGATTAAAAATAAATTAAGAACGGAGATCATAAGTTGATTACGGAAAACTGAATTTTTTTTTTATGCTTAATTAATCATTAGAAATTCAATAGGAACAAAAGCCCCAAATTAATTGATCATTAGAACCCTAAAATCCCAATTTAACTAAATTAAAACCCTAGGTTTAAAATTACAAAATCTGAAAATTAAAACAACAATTATAATATGAAATTATTAGTTTAAAACATCAAAAATGTTTCGGGGTTTTCTGATGTCTTGCGGGAGAGTTACAATTCCGAGACTGGAACCGGACGCCTGTACCTGCAAAACAAACGGATGCTCCGGATGATTGGAGATCCGCCTCCGACGGTCAAGTTAGTACTTGATTAAGGAGTAATTAATGCGGAAATTAAAGTGATTGGGTCTCTCTAGGTGAGAGTGTTTAATGTGCGTCATCCCCCTTAATGAGGATTAAAGGAGGTATTTATAACCTCGGGAAACGTGCCAATCCTAGGTTTAGGTTAACTTTGGGCTGATTGGGCTTCCCTCGGAAGTTGGGCCTAGGTGGCCGGTTTCTCCATTAGGCATGAAGTATGCCACGTGTCGTGACATAATAGGTCCAAGGTGGACGAATAGGCGTGTGCCACGTGGCAAGCCCTGACAGTTCCAACTGGGGGACACTTGGCAGGACCCGATTGGTCCACGTGGCGCATTCCGATTGGTGGGAGCAAAAATCCCCTAATCATTTGCCCCTCACAGATGGCACGTGACTGGTCACGTGTTACCTGTGACAGGTGTCGCCCTGTAACAGGCGACGATCTGCTACAGGTGTCACTCGGCGAAAGGCCGAGAGATTCTCCCGCCAAAATTTTGAATTCCGGAAGTGACCCTTCGCCTTCTCACTTCGCCTATATAAAGGAGTGTTGAAATCGGTCATTTTCACACTTGAGAACTTTGTGAGAGAACATTCGGACCCCTGAACTTGCTCTGACATTTTGGACCCTTTCTGCCTACCGCCTGCTCTGACAAGCCGACTGCAAAGGATTTTCAGAACTTCATCAACGTCACTCGTTCAGGTAACCGTCGGTTCTCTTACTCTTAATTTTCTCTTTATTTTATTCTTTTTTGAAATGGCACCACCGAAGCACACGACACGACCTAGGTTAGTGATCAGCCGGTCACCGGGGACGGCTGAATCTAGGACTAGGAGTGTCGCCTGCCCTTTTCCGGACCCATCTTTGCCCTTTATACAAAGTCCGACTGTCTCTGTGTCTATGCAGAACATGATGGCCAGAACAAAAAGAACTGCTAGGATTTCGAATTCAGACGACTCCTCTCACAGGGTGCCGATTAGTGAAACATCTGACCAGGCGCCAGATGTGGAAGTGAACCAAAGCGGCTTGAAAGCCGACAGTTCTGAGGGAGGAGTCAAAGTGACCCCTTCCAATTTTACAGTTGACAAGTCTACATTCTCTCCTGCTCCTTTCAAAGGAGAGGAGGCGGGCCCCTCTGGGAGAGGGGAGAAGTCGTCCTCTTCGGACTCGTCAGAGGACGAATCCGAGTCTAGCTCTTCTGGCCATGCTTCTCTGGACACAGAAGAGAAAAACAGTCGCCTACAAGAGGCGAGGCTTTCTCATGCAGTTGAGAAGGGGGACAATTGGGCGGAGCCATCCACCTCTTACCGAGAGCAAAATACCCCCTACTACTGCACTGTCCCTCGGGGCCGGATAACATCCATGCAAGAGAAAGTGGGGAGCTTTATTGCGAACCACACAATGGGCCCCGACTTTTTAGTGTTCGTGCCGGATCCAGAGGACACAGTCGTCTGGCCGGCTGGTACTAGCTATGACGGCGCCTGCTTTGGCTGCTACGAGGCGGCAATCAAGGCTGGGCTGCGCTTCCTATTACATCCGGCTGTTCAACGGATCCTAGATGGGTATGAGTTGGGGTTATGGCAGTTAGCCCCGAACTCCTGGGTCAACGTACTTGGCTATGTGGCCGGGTGCGAACTACACGGGGTGGAGCCAAACTTCGAGGCTTTCGCCCACATGAACTACCTCAGCCGGACCCCTAAGGCAGGCGGTACCGGCTGGTATCAATTGACGAGCCACAGGGCCTACCTCATGACAAGAGGTAAAGCAAACAAATGGAAGGACTGGCGGAGCACCTTCCTTATCATTGAGAGTTCAGACACAAAGCTGAACAAACGCTTCAGCAGGTGGAACAGGAATCCGCCCCTTCTTGCAGGCGGCCGCAGCATGCCGCCTGTTCCCCCCAAGGCTAAGAAAGAGATCCTAGATAAAGGACTCTTCAAAGTAGAGTCGAGGGTGAACTCTACTTCAGGGGTACGAGAGCAAGTACCCCTGCACTGCGTCCCGAGCTTCAAATGGCTCTACGACGAGTACTTTTTGGCCGCCTGCGGCCTCAGCAGTTGGTGCTCAAGAGGTAGCTGGCCTGTCGAATACTCTGTTTTTCCATGCATTTCTGTGATGATTTTTTATTAACTTTGCTTATTTGTTTTTGCAGCGGACGCCATGAGCAAAATTACCGCTTCCAAGACTGCGGCGGCCATGCTGAGGGCCTCCATCATGCAACAGTCTTCAACCGACTCCCCCAACAAGGGGGCACCCTTGGTGAGCTTCGAACCTCTCACTCTTTTTTTTTTGGAGTTGGGTTTATGCATATACTGACCGAGTGTTTGTTTTGTTGTTTTTTTTTTTTTTTTTTTAGACGGGAGCTCCAAGAGCTTTTTCTTCCCAACAGCCGGACTCCAAGACTTGGAGGACGACTGTTGCGAGCTCTCCTGGCTCTGCCAGGAAACATGCGGCGGCTGAGAAGCAGCCGGCCACTCCTTCTAAAACTCCGGCTGGGCCACCTAGAAGTATGAAATTGTCCTTGTAAATTTTAGACTTGCTCCCTTCTTTACTAGGTTTAATCCATTTGTTTATGCTTGATGCAGCCGGCCCTCAGGAGCCTGACTTGGTCGAGGTGGCCAAGTCTATGATCAAGGTCGTTCCTCCGG
This sequence comes from Chenopodium quinoa, assembly GCF_001683475.1. NCBI lineage: Eukaryota > Viridiplantae > Streptophyta > Magnoliopsida > Caryophyllales > Amaranthaceae > Chenopodium > Chenopodium quinoa. The sequence continues at coordinate 2,945,568 of NW_018743977.1, read as the reverse complement.
CTGAAAGGGAGGCGGTCAGGGGTGTCGGCACCCTTGACCTAGACGGGATTGCAGGGGTCCTTGCTGAGGTATACTTAGCATATTTTTTGAGTATTTGAATTCCAGGACGCCTGTTTTTTTTTTGTTTGGAAACTGACGCCTGTTCCCTTTTTACTTAGGCCTTGCTCCGAGTGAACGGCCTCCGTAAGCCGCTTGACAGGAAGAACAAAGAGGTAAAGGCTGCAAAAGCTATGGCCGCCTCTGACTGTGATAAGGCAATGTTTCAAATTGCCCAAAATGAGGTTTTGACAATTGACATTCTTTATTATCAGGCGCAGGCTACTTCTGCCATCCGGGCTCAGTTAGAGGCGGCCCAGAAGAGAAATGGCGAGCTGGAGGCGACCATCAACAATCTCAAGGCCGAGCTGAGACCTCTTCGCCAAAAGATGTCCTCATACGAAACCTTGGAGAAATCCTTGGCGAACGTAAAGGAACGCTTGGTGACCCAGGAGAAGAGTCTTACTCAGGAGCTCTCGGAAAAGGCCGAGCAAGAAAAGAAAGAGCTGGTCCGGGAGATGATGGAAGACTCTGCTCAAATCCAGCGCATGACCTGGGGCCGCCTCTTCCCCAATGCCGACTATTCCTCCTAGGAAAAAACGTACCGCCAGTGTTCTGATAGATATAATCAAGAGATCCTGGCGGCTGCTGAGGACGAGGCGTTGGAGGAGGAGGAACCGGTAGTGGCGCTTGTGCCGCTTGGGGGTAATGCATCGAAGAAGGATGCAGCTGAAGCCGAGTCCAGCAAAAAGAGTGTTGACCAGGCGGCAGCTGCTAATATTGAAGATCTGCCCCCTTCTTAAGCTTTATGTCTTTTTTCCACGGCCTGCGTGCCGTTTGTTTGTATTTACCCAGCCAGGGGGCCGGGGTTCTGAATATTTGGCCGGTCTTTAATGACCGGCTTCTTTTTATGCCAAAATGTTTCATTTTTGTTTTGTTTCAAATTTGTTTAAGTATCGAATATTCTGATATCCAATTGCACACTATACCGACTGTTTTGCATGGCCGATAGTTGCGGACAGGTACGAGATAGTTAGTCACACTACCTATGCCCCTAGATGACTGGTTGTTTGTTTCCAGGCTAAGCGATCAGTCGGCCACTTTAAAGAATGGATTTTTTTTCAACCAAGTAGGAAGGTGGTTTCCTACCTGCCTTGTTTGTTTTTTAAGCTGGAGACTCTAGTCGGTCCAGGCCGACTGTTCCCCGCCATTTTTAATCTAGTGTGAACAGGCGCCGTATGAACACCTTTTTAGCTTCATACTAAATTTTTTTAAAGAGTGACCATGGAAACATAATTGTTACCTAGTGGCCAAGTGACTGAGTAGTAGAGGTAAAAAGCGGTGGGTACCGGTTGTTCCCCTTTATTCGCCAATGGTTGTTGGCTATTAACTCATAAGATACCAACTGTTCTTATCCCAAGTAGTAACAGTCGGTCGGTTGACACGGATGGTTACTGCGAACACTTGTTTGACCTGATTAGTCAGTTAAGAGAGAGGTATCCTTGTCCGGGAAACGGCTACGTGGTTGTCTTGGTTAGACAGTCGTATAGGTGCCGTGTAATGATTTTATAGAACAATGTTCCACCCAAAACGGAGTTGCTCTCTGCGACGAATTTCATCCGGATGGATGCCGTCGGACGCCTGCTATAACGTTGGGACAGGTCGAATTGAATTTTTATATTTGGATCAGTTGGCTTGGCGCCTGGTCTGATTATTTTAGCCATGAGCCTTTGATAGTTCTTGGTGAACTGTGTTCTGGGAGAGTAACCGGTTGTGTGGAACAATCGGCGTGTCCCTCTTAAGTAAAAATGAAAATTAAACATGGAGAGTAGCCGACTGTTTGTCAGTAGGCATGCCCCTCTTAGTACAGAATTGAATGAAACATCAAACTTTTATTAAGCAGCCATCGACTATTTACATCATTCAAAAGAAATATTTCTTAAGATTATCTACATTCCAGGTTCGAGGCAACGGTTGGCCGTCTGGTGTTTCCAGACGGTAGGTACCGTCCCTGACCTCTTCATAGATTCGGTAGGGTCCTTCCCAGTTGGGAGTTAGTTTGCAAGACTCATTAGCCCTACCAACTACATCCATTTTTCTAAGTACAAAGTCCCCCACTTTGAGTGGGCGCCTGTGTACTTTTTTGTTGTATGATCTAGTCATTCCCAGGCGGTAAATTTCATGGCGCAAGACAGCATTGCCCCTCCTTTCAGGGAGTGAGTCTAATGCCAGGCGCATGGCTTCCCAGTTTGCCTCTTCGTCATATAGCATTACTCGAAGAGTCGGCTCGTAGTGTTCTATTGGAAGAACAGCTTTCGCACCATAAGCTAGGAGAAATGGAGTTTCTCCAGTCGCCCCTTTTTCAGTCGTCCTAATGGCCCAAAGAACATGTGGTAACTCATCCGCCCATAGGCCGCCTGCTCGTTCAATCTTTTTCTTGAGACCGTCTGAGATGATTTTATTAAAAGCTTCCACCTGGCCGTTTGCTTGTGGACGGCCGACTGATGCAAAGTAGTATGCAATTCCTTGGTCACCTAACCAGCTTTTGAGAACAGGCGTCTCAAATTGGGGACCATTATCAAAGACCATAGACATGGGAACCCCGAACCGAGTGATGACATTTTTCCAGATGAATGAAATTACATCCTTCGTCTTGATTCCCTTTACAGCCTCCGCCTCCACCCATTTAGTGAAGTAGTCGACTGCAACAAGTATATACCTCCTTCCGCCTGTAGCAGGCGTATAGGGACCCAGAATATCCATGCCCCATTTAGCAAACGGTAGTGGGCTATGAATGGTAGTGAGATCAGTAGCCGGACGGTGAATTAGTTTGCCAAACCTTTGGCACTTGTCACATTTTTTCACCATCTCCATTGCAGCTGCTTCTAAAGTAGGCCAAAAGTAGCCCTGCCGCCTTGCCCGCTGAGCAAGCGTCCTACCGCCTATATGGGAAGCACAGTAACCAGAGTGAAGATCGCCTAGTATCTCTCGCCCCTTTTCTGGAGTAACACACTTTAAGTAGGGTTGAAGGTACCCCCTTTTGTGAAGTTCTCCCTTTATCATTTCAAAACTGGCTGCTCGTTTTTTCAGCGCTGCCGCCTGATGATGATTATCCGGCAGGGTACCGTTTGTCAAATATGCCCTGATTGGATCCATCCAGGTTGAGCTTCTGTCTAGGATTCCAATAGGGTCTTCCTCGATGCTTCTTTTCTCCATTACTTCCCAAAAAACGGTTCGATGAGTATCACAAGAGGCGGACGATGCTAATTTTGAAAGTGCATCCGCCTGGTTGTTTTCTGATCTCGGCACTTGAGTCAGATGGAAATTTTCAAGGGAACCGACTGCCTGTCGTACCGCCTGTAAATACTTGATCATGGCTGGATGGGTTGCTTCGTATTCGCCATTATACTGACTCACTATCAATTGTGAATCGAAAAAGGCGTTTATCTTTCGTGCCCCTGCCGCCTTGCACATGCGTATTCCGGCTAGTAAAGCTTCATATTCTGCCTCATTGTTTGAAGCCTGAAAACTGAAGCGTAGAGCATATTCGTACCTGTCGCCTTCTGGCGACTGACATATGACGCCTGCTCCACAACCATTTGAAGTAGAGCTTCCATCCACATATACCTTCCAGACTTGGTCTGGATCTTGAGAATCAGGGGGACGAGTCATCTCAACAATAAAGTCGGCAAAGGCTTGCCCTTTCACTGCTTCTCTAGGCTCGAAAGCAACTTCGAGGCTCTGAATTTCTATGGCCCATTTGATCATCCGGCCTGACGACTCCATGGTGGTCAGTGGCCGCTTGATAAGTTGATCTGTATACACGATGACTGCATGTGCCAAAAAGTAGGGCTTCAAATTTTTAACAGCCATGAAGAGTGCAAGACCAAATTTCTCCACTAAGGGATACCTCAACTCGGCATTTTTCAATACATGACTGACAAAGTAGACCGGGAGCTGACAGCCGTCTCTTTCAGCAAGAAGAACAGCTCTTAACGCATGATCAGAGACGGCCAGGTACATGTAGAGTACTTCTTTGGGCAAAGGGCTGACCAGCCTTGGCAAGGAATGCAAGTGAACTTTCAATTTCTAGAAGGCCGCCTCAGCATCTGGCCCCCATTCAAACCTTGCCTTCTTCTTAATGGCCTGGAAGAAGTATAAGCATTTATCGCCTGATCGACTTAGAAGTCTTCCCAAGGCCGCCAGACAACCTGTTAATTTCTGAACCTCTCGGACGGTACGAGGCGACTGCATAGCGATGACCGCCTGCACCTTCTCTGGGTTCGCCTCTATTCCTCTCTGATTGATAAGGAATCCGAGAAATTTCCCAGACTCAACTCCAAATACACATTTCTTGGGATTGAGCATGACATGGTGCCGCCTGAGTGTGGCGAAAGTTTCTCGGAGGTCCGACAGATGATTTGTCTGAAGCTTAGACTTGACAATCATATCATCAATGTATGCCTCGACGTTTCTCCCTATTTGATCAAAGAACACAGTGTTTATCATTCGCTGGAAGGTGGCCGGGGCATTCTTAAGACCGAACGGCATAACCGTGTAACAGTATAACCCTTGATCAGTGACGAAGGTCGTCTTCTCCTGATCTTTCTTCCATAAAGGAATTTGATGGAAACCAGAGTAGGCGTCCATAAAGCTCATCAAAGCATGGCCGACTGCCGCCTGCTGGCTTTGAGGAACGATGCCTAGGAGCCGGTTGTTCAAGCATAGGTTTCATAAAGCTGGCTGTATTGAGGCAGTTGGGAGCCTTGTATTTTGACGCCTGCTTTCATTAGTTTAGCGAGGACACTAGGTGTAGTTAAACAGCCAAAGGCTTGACTAGCTAGGTGCATCTCTGTGCTCAACCACTAATGCCGGCTGTAGCCTAAGGCCGGCTTGGCTTGTGCGAGCGCCTCAATGGTGGACTGGCAACGAGGGCCGCCTATTCTGAAAATTTACAAACGACTTCTCAAATTCAGGCGTCCATACCCATCTTGCGTATCCAGCCATGCATAACATTCTCTCGTTCTCGCATATGCTGCTTTATTAGAGCTAGCTTGAAGTTCGACATTGAGATATCGTCTTGCACATTCTCAAACAAGGAACTTTTTGGTGTTAAACGGTTTCGGACACCATTAATAACCAAGGTGCGCAGCCGGCAACCGAGAGTTTGAGTTCAACATATTACTTGCATTTTACTTGAGTTTGAGTTTGAGCTCATGCCTTTTCAACCAAGTGCCGACTGTTTTAGGTGAGTCGGTGTACTTAACACATGCGCCTGGCTGGGGCTGGGCTGAACGCCATCGGCTCTCAGCAATTTAGTTGGTAAGCTAGGCAAGTGATACAATTGGTGATAAGGCCGGTTTATTTTGCCATGATGTGTCGGCTGTCCTCATAGCGTTCTTGCCAATTATATATTAGCCGTTGTTCATTAAAGAGTGCCGGCATCTGGCTGCTCCCACAAGGTGAGTTTACTCGCCCATCGCCATATCTAGATGGTCTTCATACACTAAGTGTGAACGGTACACACTCAATCATACGCTTGTCGCTTGTATTAATCACCATAATGGTTATTGATGGTATGATGCTGCTGCTTGTATGAGAGAAAGGGGGGTTTGTTAGCTTCTCTTGATGGCTTAAAAGCCGGTGGTACAGTGCTTCCCTACATACATACAGCCGCCTAGAGGCCTACTTTGTACATACACACGAACTCATTCGACTTGGCATTTAGAGTCGCTTGTTCTTGGAGTGCCGTTTGATATTCTGCTGTTTGCCCATGATACTTCGAGATTCAAGAATCACTTAGCTTGAGGTTACATGTGGAGCATGCCGGCTTCTTTCATGGTTACGAGGACTTGTTTGTTTGAGGAGTAATAAATGCGGAAAGTAAAGGTGGGAGATCTGGTTCCTCTAGGGGAGGAGTGATCAATGTGTTTAGACTTCTCTAGGTGAGAGTCATCAATTGCTGAATCCCCTTTAATGAGGATTAATTAAGTATTTATAGTCTTGAGAAGCGTGCCAATCCTAGATTTAGGTTAACCAGGGCAAATTGGGCTTCTCTCGGACTTTGGGCCTTGGTGGCCATTTTGCCTATTTGGCATATGGGAGGCCACGTGGCGTGGCCTGATTAGTCCATGTTGGACCTCTTAGGGTGACAAGTGGCGGACACTGATTGGCCCACGTGGTGGACACGTGGCAGGTCCGGATTGGTCCATTTGTCATGGGTAATTTTTACCCTAAACAAAAAACATGCTAAATAAACTAATTTCAAGCAATAAAAAACCAAAACCCAAAAATCAATTACATAAGCTTTATGAAAATAATAAGAAATAAAGGAGGAAGAAAATAAGACTAACCTTTTTGTGTGGGGGAAAATTTGGGGATTCATGGGGTATTTATTAGAGAGAATTATAGGGTAGAATTGGGCCTCATGAAAATAATGGGCCAATTAATGAAAATAATGGGTCAATTAAATAAACAAATGGGTTAGGCTTTGTTTTTATAACAATGGATTGTAGGATATAGGTTCATAAATTAATTTAGCCTAAAATAATTTTTGACCCAATTAATAATTTGAAAATTAAATTCTAGAAAAATACAAATAAATATTATAAATAAAATAAAATTTCATTATAAAATATTTAAAAATACGGGGGATTACACTAAATATCCACAACTTGAATTGGAAGCCATCCACACAAATTCTAGCATCCAAATCATCCAAAATGTCAATGAACTTATCTTCAATTTCATAAGTAACTGTTGCTTTAATTTCTTATTTATTTTCATGCAACTGATAAATAATACTTCGTATATGTTTTCCTCTTCTCGTGACAATCTTTTAATTGTCTCATAAATTGATATTCCTTTTTTCTTCTCTTTCAAAGATTAGGTATTATTATATAGGTTTAAAAGATTCATTATTATATGATTATGTTATCAATTATTTTCATTTAGTTAGATGAGGTAATACAAAAATATTTTTCCTCATGATGGAGCTACATATCCATTCATGGAAAGTTGTATTAAGACAATGATTCGATTTGCCAGAATTTTCAAATTTAAGTTTTAAGATTCATAGAAGATTTTTATATGTCTTTGTTTGATTCGTTTTCATTGCTAATAAAAACCAACTAGTTTTTAGGACCCGACAATGCCTCTCAGGTTATTACATATATTATAATAATTGTGAATGGTATTAAAGATACATATTAAGACATGCTTTATAATTTTTTTTGCTATTAAAGACACATATTAAGACATAGTTCAATGGTTAAGTTCTTATTAATTAACCTTGAGATCAAGGGTTTGAATCTTCATATAAATCATGTTACTAAATTTTTAATTAATTAATTAATTAATAATGTGTAATGACATGGAATAATAGCCAATAACGAAAGTTGGGAGAGTGCCACGTGGCATGTAGACTTGAGTTGAAATGCCTTGGAGAGTACCACGTGGCATGTCGACTTGATTCGAAACGCCTTTTAATATATATATAGATATAGATTGCATATGTTGTGGTTTTGATTATTGAAAGTTAGTTCCCTTTATGACTTCCTTAAAAACAAAGTCTTAATGAGTAGTTTCACCGGAGAACATTTCAATGGAGGATAGAAAATTTCAAGCCACTTCAATAGAGACTAACCTCAACAACCATTTTCGGTGGCTTCATCGCCGAATTAATTGAAAATCCTAAGAAATAAATGGAGAAATAAAAAGGTATGGTTAGCCCCAAACCCAAAGGGTAGGGTTCGTCACCCTTATCCATTGAAGCTGCTCGTGAGCTTTGGTTTCTCCATTAAAGTTGCTCATGAGCTTGGAATTTTCCATTAAAGCGAAAATGGTCCTTCTTCGACATATGAATATGCCTCGTCTTAAAGATCAAGAAATCCGGAGTAAGGAGAGAGATTATAATGAAAAACATATAATTGAGAAATTCTCTTAACAGATAAAACCAAGACATGTGGTAAATTACAACTCTACAGATAAATACATATTTATCCCAAAGCATTGTCTTTTTTTTTTTTTTTTTTTTTTTTTTTTTTTACGAGTACATATGATAAAATAAATATCCCGTACATTGATACGAAAACGAGTAAAAATCCAAAGTCATTCGTGTGGCCTTGACCACTCTCTCCTAAGATAATTTTGTTGAGTCCATTTTCTCGTTTTCCATTATCATTGTTTTTTGGGTTTAATTTGTTATCTCTCCCTAACCAAACACTCACCTTATCAATTCAAAATATACCACCAAACAACAATCTCAACTGCTTTCGATTTTCCGCCATAACTCTTCTCTCTCCTCCAATTCTCCCTTCCATGTCTGCTTCAATTCCTCATGCTTCGCTCTAGAATATGGCGTCTTCTCCATCGATTTCAGGTACTCCTTCCATTCTCAATTTCAATTGTTTATCCACTATTTTTGTTCAATTTTGAGTTCAAATGAATTTTGATTTTGAGGTGTTGTTTTCAGTTTTTCTGAATTGAATTTTGAATTTGGATTTTTTTCAATGTAATTCATGACTTTTATGGTAAATGTTTCAGTTGAATGTGTGAGTGTGTGTAAGTTGAAGCTATGGAGAGGAGAAGGAAGTAATGGGAGGTATTATTGTAGTGTTGTGTCTTGTGCTTGGAAAGCTCCTAGGGCTCTTACTGGTTCTTTAGCTAGTACTACTCAGAGTTCTTCTTCGTTGTCGTTGTCGTCGTCATCATCGTCTTGGCCGAATTCTAATGGAAGATTCAACCGGCATATACATGTGAGCATCTTCCTGCTTAATGTATTGTTTGAATTGAGAATTAGTTGTTTTTTTTTTTTTTAAATTTAACTTGGGGATTTTATGGTTGAACAGAGATGTAGGGTTCCTGATGCTAGAATCAGTCATATGTCAGAGACTTCCTGCTTTATTGATTCTGAATGGATGTTAAAGGCTAACTTGCAACATTTGAATTCGAAAAGATGGAGATGGCTTTGCACGTCATCGCCTGGCTCTAATTCAATTGATAATGTTTCAGCTGAAAGTTTGTGGGAGGTATGCTCGATTGCTCGGAGTATGACATGGTTAATTATCATCTTGAGCATCATTTTGTGTTTATCATTCGTACAAACGTTTGCAACTATACCTTCTAGAGGATTGCTAGTTCTTGATGATAGATGACAAAGTTTGATTGTAGAATGACCCTATATGGGAATGTACATGCTGTATAATTATTTGCTTCAATGCTTTGAAATTTGGGACTTTTTAGAGTTCATACACTATTATTCCCTATCTAATAAAAATAAAATGAAGAGATGGAAAAGAGGTCCAAAAAACTTTCATTTATTGATTTGGCATTGTGAAATTTATATCTTTAGGTATAATATCTATTAATTTAATTTGACATGATAGTTACTAAGTCCCTGTATGGTAATGAGCTAGTAGCTGGTTGACATAACTAGTTAACTGGTTTGACTAGCTCGTTGCATTTGATCTCTTTAAACCATCTATTTTACTAAAAACCAAACTAGTTTATTGCAAGAATTGCAACAACTCTGACAAAAAGCTAGTTAAGCAGCCTTTTTGAATCAGCTTATTGTATTACCTTTTAATTATCTATATTCCAAATACTAAAAATAGCTAAATTTGTGGTCAAACCATCTGATTGTTTACAAAAAGCTAATATCTCATCAATCATTACTTTACCAAACAAGGCCTTTTTACTTTTAGTACTCATATATAGTCATCTAATAGAGTATTTAATTAAAATATAAATACTATACTAGCTATTCAAGTAATTTTGAATGATTGGTTTGGGTTAATTTTTTTCTTACGAGAAGTGAAAGAAGCATTGTCTGGTCTAATAGTTGAAGTATTAGTAGCCGGGCTAATAGGTTTTTTTTTCCTCATTGGATATGTAAACTGGAAGTTTAGGAGAAAAACTAACACGCTATTTGTCAAATATGGGTGTTGGCTGATATATTTCAATGTAAATATTTTATAAGAGTTAGGCTTTTCTTGTTGCTATAGACTAAGATATACTTCCTTTGTTATTTTTAAATGCGATGTGGGAGGGGGGGGGGAAGGGATGCGCGTTATATTAGGAGAGGAGAGATAGAAAGAGTAAAAAGGACACATGTGATAGAAACATAGATATAGAGAATCATTGTTGAAATAAAGTAATTTGCAATAAATTTGCAACTTCCAAAATGGAATATGCTGCGATTAATAAAGATTGGGGGAAGTATGTTAATGAGACGTGTCATAAGATTATTCGTTGGTTGCTTTTCTCGTGATTAGGATTCATGAGATGGGAACACTTCTTTGATATTTTTCCCTTTAAAAAACTTTTTACTGCGCTTTTGAATGACTTTTGTTGCATAAATTAACCTAGTTAGCCTGTATGAATTTTTCTAAAATTTGTTTGGAAGATCTAGCTTGTTATGCAAACCTCAGCAAGGTTAGCTCATTGCAAATAGGTATAGAAGAGAAAAGTAAAGGACCTGTTGAGCTTCTAAGAGTAGTTATTTAAAATTTTCACTGTATGTTTTCTGGCTTTATTTGTGTAAAAGTGAATGCCCGTCCGGTAAAATTTTGGGGGATATGGTATGACCATGAGCTTTAGCTGATATGTGCATGTCTTATCAGTTACTTATCCAGAGTTTGTAACTTTGTCTATTTCCTTGCTGCCCCTCAGGATCTTAAACCCAGCATCTCATACCTACCTCCTGGTGAACTCGAATTGGTTCAGAAAGCCCTTAAGGTATCACTTGAGTATCAATTTTTTCCTCATTGGTGAATTCTGTATCTTAGATTTGGGGATTCATGTTGATAAGCTGGCTGGCACAGCTTGCTTTTGATGCTCATGATGGTCAAAAAAGACGCAGTGGGGAGCCCTTCATTATTCATCCAGTTGAAGTTGCACGTATCTTAGGAGAACTTGTAAGTTGGCGTAACTTTAATCTATGTTTTTCTTCAAGTTTGTGGTTCTATTTTATGGATTGTGATCGTGATTTTAGGAATTGGATTGGGAGTCTATTGCAGCTGGGTTATTGCATGATACTGTTGAGGATACAAATCTTGTAACATTTGACCGGATTGAAAAGGACTTTGGTTCTACTGTTCGTCACATAGTAGAAGGGGAAACCAAGGTGCTACTTCTAACAGTTCGAGAAGATTAGCCATTTAGCTGTTTCAGGTCATTGTTCTGAATCTACATCTGTATCTTCTTTTGTTAGGTTTCAAAACTTGGAAAACTCAAGTACAAAGATGAAAACAGTTGTGTACAAGATGTAAAAGCAGAAGACCTACGACAGATGTTTCTGGCAATGACAGAAGAGGTGATTTGGCACATTTTGCTGATATCTCCTTATTATTTTGTCTATTGTAATTACCAGTTGATGATTAAATTTCTGATTTAGGTCCGTGTGATCATTGTCAAACTAGCTGATAGATTGCACAACATGCGTACACTTTCACACATGCCATCTCATAAGCAGGTAATGTTGAATTTAAGTTCAATGCATTGTTGTTACATTACTAATTTACTTCTCTTTCCTATTTGTTCCATCCAGAAAAGTATAGCACTTGAGACTCTACAGGTGTTTGCCCCTCTGGCAAAGTTGCTGGGAATGTACAAAATAAAGGTATTTTTGTTCACCTTCTATCAAAAGCTTTTTTGTGTCACAATAATATTTGGATGTAGTGTTGTCTTATATGAGTTGGTGAACTATTTTTTATGTCTAAGATAGATTATCAAATGAACTTAAATGTGTAAATGAAGTTGTTGCCTTTCACTACTGTGAATATATCTCAGATTTAGTAGCCACTTCCTTCGGTTAAAGTAGTTGTTGCAGTAATTGGGCCAGGACTTTACGCCTATGTGTGCTTGCCATTAATTCTCCCTTAATGGGCAGTAACTGCAGCGGATCTCACTAGTTTGGATATAAAACCGTAAAAAGGTTTCCTTATGTGTTGGTGGTGTTATTGTAGTTAAAATCATGTCACGTAGAAATTAGGATTTCGTTCAAGTGGCACATCATTCTTGTTTAGGCATGTAATTATAGGTGATTTTGAGGTTTTGAGAAGCACAAGATCTAATACGTGGCCTATGTAATGCAAAGAATTAGTACACGGTGTTGAACCTAGGGCATTGTGCAAGGGAAATCTTTGAGGGGTAATAACTCTTTCCCTGCATCTTATTTGAAGACTATTTCATCTTGGGCTCAAGAGCTTTCAGATCAGTGGTCATAGACAGGCATTCTAAAACAAGCACTTGAGCTGCACAGACATTTTACACAAAAAAACCTTTTTAAAATTGAAGTAAAATTTCTTTACAAAAGTTGTATCTTGAAACATGAGTACTAAATTGAGCTACCGTGTTCTGGAACTGTCTACAAGTATTAAGATTGACTAGATATTTCACGTTCAGCTTGTCATTTTGATGCCTTTACCGAACCATCTGGGCATGTGCAGTTGCCAACTTATGTGTGAAGTTTTGGCTTATTATTCCTGATCTAGTGGTGTGTCTCATAGAGTTTTCATGAAATCCTATTATATCAAATAAAGTACTTTATGCTTTTCCATTTGGGATCTAATTTGTGGGAATGTCTTTTCTGTGTTGCAGTCTGAACTCGAGAACCTATCATTCATGTACACAAATGCTCAGGAGTATGAGAAAATCACCAAAAGAGTTTCTGAGCTTTATGAAGAACATGAGAAAGAGCTAAGTGAGGTAATAGTTTTTTCTTTTCCTCCATGTAAATGTGTGATGAAAATGTCTGCTATGTTGTTGGATCTTTTTATGTAAGTGCCAGACTGCTCTGACATTGAGAAAGTCTATTCTTTCCTGTTACATTGAGAAAGAATCGTAACTTACCTGTTTTGATTCATCTATAAGATTTTGTTGAAAACTAACTTTGTTTGTATTACTTGTTTATTCCTTTTGCTTACTGTGCCTTTCCTTCTTTTCAGGCAAACAAAATTTTGGTAAAAAAGATTGAGGATGATCAGTTCTTGGACCTTGTGACTGTTAATACTGAAGTGCATGCGGTACTTAAAGAACCTTACAGGTCCAGCTGTTCTTTGCCTTTATTTCTATTCTTTTTTTTTTTTTTTTTCCTTTTTTTTAAATTGTTGAGCCTTGTTGAGTTTGCCAATTTTTTTATGTGAAATGCTGTTGCCATAGTACCTATGTATGAGGGAGTCCAGTGCCCGGATTGGCCTGATATGATGGGGTACATGCTATTTTTTGTTTCCGTTGTTTTGAGTTTTCATATTAGTCTTGTGGATACAACAATCTCATGTTTGTGGTTACAACCAAATACCGGTGAATTTATTGTTGAACTAGAGATGCAGAAGTAGCTTTTAACAGATGCACCATGTTAGGATCCTTGGCTGTTGCATGACATTTATTTTAATTACCTGAATTTTTGAGATAATTAATCTGTATCACATATTCACTAATGCTGTCACTTTTTTACTGGTATACCTGGAAACAAAAATGAATCTTTTCATCTTTTAGTATATGTTTCTGTAAAGAATTTTGATATTGAAATTGAGTGGGTGTGTAAAGCTGATTGGTTTTGATGAATTTGCAGTATCTATAAAGCTGTAACCAAAGCAAATGTTTCTATAAATGAGATCAACCAGATTGCTCAGGTGCTTTCCCCTTTCTTATTCTATTTTAACTATCAGAACAGTTTTTAAATGTATATTTAGTGAGTCAATCATTTAGCACCATCTATCTTTTATTATAATTTTAGAACTTGCTGGCTGCTTTCAGCTTCGTATCGTTATCAAGCCTAAACCTTGCAGTGGAATCGGGCCTCTGTGTACTTCTGAGCAGGTGAAAGTATCATTCTTTGTCATGTTTCCACAAAGTTTTTAATTGGGGATTTATTATTGTTTTATTTTATACACTGTATTTTGATATTTAGTTTCTTCTGATTTTGTACCATGCAGATATGCTACCATGTTCTTGGGCTTGTACATGGTATATGGACTCCAATTCCTAGATCTGTGAGTTTCTTGATCTCTTACAATAGGGCGTGTTATGGAAATTTAAGGAGTTCTTCTTTTGGAACATGTATCTTTTCTCCTTTTCCAATGCATTAAATATCTTAGAGCCAATGGCGGATGAAATCTTCTAAATTTGCTCTGTTGATGTCTTTCCTTCTGTGAACAGATGAAAGATTACATTGCGACCCCAAAGCCTAATGGTTTTCAAAGTTTGCATACAACAGTCATCCCATTTCTTTATGAGAGCATGTTCCGGCTGGAAGTTCAGGTTGCTAAAGAAGTCTCTTTCTCATTTCAATTGTCCGCTATATAAATTACGGGGGTCTGAATACTCCAAATAAACACATGGTTCTCTCAATTTTTATTTATGTCTTCCCATCAATGTTTAATCACAAATTTACAACAGCTGATCTTGCAGGCCTCTGCATATAGTTAACTATTGATATGTATGTGTGTTAAGTAAATAAAAAAATCTTGAATTTTGCTGTTAAATTATATGCTGTTATCAATTGTATCATCTCATGATTCTCTGTGGCCCTTTTCTTCAAAATTTTCAATTGTTTTAGATTAGAACAGAGGAGATGAATCTAATAGCTCAAAGAGGGATTGCTGCTCACTATTGCGGGAGAGTCTCTGTTGATGGTTTAGCTAGGAATTCAAGAGGGAAGCCAGTCTGTTTTAACAACAGCAATGCAGCACTAAGGGTATCCTATCTGTCATGTATTTGAATTTGTGTTTATACTAGTCCCTTGTGAATTTTATATTGTGTTGGCCTCCGCTTCTCCTTCACCACCTCCTTTCCATCGTGGCATTTTTCGCTAATTTTATGGATAAAGTCTTTTCATTCCTCTAGATTGGCTGGCTCAATGCAATAAGAGAATGGCAAGAAGAATTTGTTGGCAATATGAGCTCTAGAGAGTTTGTAGATGTCATCACGAGGGATCTGTTAGGCAGCCGTGTTTTTGTATTTACTCCCCGTGGAGAGGTAAAGGATGCTGAATATCTATTTGAGTTAGTGACCATATAGTCGATAAAAATTATAATTATCCTCAACGTTTGAACAATGATATTGCTTCTTGTTCTGGACAGATAAAAAATTTGCCAAAGGGAGCAACAGTTGTTGACTATGCATATATGATCCACACAGAAATTGGAAACAAGATGGTGGCTGCAAAGGTATATATTAGTTGTTAAGCAGGCGTCATTGTTATCTTCGTGAATTTTTTTGTAATCAGATGTGCACTTTTCCTCAGGTTAATGGGAACCTTGTTTCTCCGACGCATGTACTTGCCAATGCTGAAGTTGTGGAGATAATAACTTATGATGTAAGTGCCTGGCTGACCTATATTTTTGGCTAAATCTAAATTTGTTATCTGAAGTCTATTTTGCTGAGGTTTCATATCTTTGTACTCTGTCTAATTCTTGTCTCGTAACTCCCTTTAGAATTGGAAACCTTTAATTATAGCTGTTGTAGTGATGGAACTTCGAAAGATCGAAACATATGGTCTACTGTAATGAGACTAATGACTACATCTTTTATGCTATCTTTGGGGATTCATCTCAATATAGTATGTGTGTTAAGGGATTATAAAACTTAGGAAAGATTATTATGTCAAGGTACCTCTTCACATAAAAAGTTACAGGCCTTGGCTTTACCATAAACTCTTCTCATGCATCACCTTCTTGTTGTTGATTGGGTAAAGTCATAGTGTCTTCTCTTAATTTCCTGATCACAAAGCCTGGCTTGCTCGTTCTTCAGATAACTTCTGTAATTTTGCCAAGAAACACTTGCAGAAACTCTGAACCGCAGTTTTTGCATTTCTTTTGAAAGGCAAAGGTTCATATAAAGGTGAAGCTCAAGGTCATTGTCTGGACATCAGTTTTTAAGGACACTCATGATAATTTGTAGGTGTAGTGGCCAACCGGAGCTTTGTCTGCAAATGTTTGTGAAATGCGCTACAAAGGTGCAAAGTATGATCCGCATCATTTCCTTCGTTGTGTGGTGGCTGGTGTTCAAAAGCTTGGTTTTAATTTATTTTTTTTTTAAATTTTTTTTTTATTTATTATTTATTTATAAAATAAGGGAGTTTTGGTGTTATGCTTCTTTGATGGGCCAATTGTAGGTGTGTTTTTTTTTTTTCGATCTTGTAGGAGAAAGCAATATAAGTTGCTTTGGAGTTGCACACCTAAGGCAGCTATTGGTTGGTTTGGTTGAAGAGTTGATAATCAATGACCTTATCCATCATAGAAAGGTCAAAGGTTAATGGAACAATGGAATTATGAGGTGGCAGTGTTGTGGGATTACTCTTTTTATATTTATTTATTTTTTACTTTTACGTTGTTCTGTGGTGTCCAGTGTCTTGCCCACAGCCCAAATATTTTCTTCCTGATGTCCAGTGTGACTGGCATGTTTTTTAGTAATTTTTGGAAGGAGGATGGCTTGTCCTTCCATTTATATCTTCGTTTGTTACAGCAATTAGTATTTAGTATTTATGTTTCCGCAAGTAGCTGCAAATTGATTTTTGTATTCACATCTTTTTGATATTCCATGTCTTAGGCTCTCTCGAGTAAATCTGCTTTCCAGAAGCACAAGCAATGGTTGCAACATGCTAAAACTCGCAGTGCTCGTCATAAGATTATGAAAGTGAGTTTTTACTGATTATCAGCTAGATTACTGGGTTGATTTGCTGATGTCTATGTTAACAACATTTTGTTTGCACAGTTTTTGAGGGAACAAGCTGCATTGTCTGCTGAAGAAATCACTACAAATTCTATCAATGACTTCATTGCTGATTATGAAAAAGATGTACAGGAGGAGACCTTGGACTTTTCCAGAGCGAGCAGGCCAATTTCAAATACAATATTTGAGACTTTGCTGCTACCTCAAAATCCTGAAGATCTTCAGCTGTCAAATGGTGCTCTTTGTATACCAAAGGTCAATGGGAAACATAATAATCTAATAGAGCATTCAAGTTTGGATGAGGGGCAACTATTATCACAAGATAACGATATTGCCAAGTTGATTATTGCTAATACAACAAGGCCTAGGGTAGTCCTTCCAGAGCTAGAAAGTTGGCAAACCAGCAAGATTGTTGCTTGGCACAGCATTGAAGGGAGATCTATTCAATGGCTCAGTGTAGTTTGTGTTAATCACCGAGGTAATTTTCTGGTTTTTTTTTCTTTGCTTCAGCTTTTGGATCATAATGTGCTAAGTTCATGGCTCATTAAAATGTCTTTGCTCCTTATCTATTGTGAAGTGGACATTGATTGTGCATATTGGTTCAAGGGTCAGCCAGAAACAACCTGTTCTGGGAGGGGGGGGGGGGGTGGGTTTAAGGTTGGGTATGTTTGATCCCCCTTACATGTCTAGGGTGGGATCCTATTAACAGGCATTTGGGTAGTGTTGAAACTGTTGATAGTGTGATGTCGATGTGGTTAACATTCATTGTGGAAAAAATATGCATTAATTTATTGGGTTGTCAAATTTAAATTACTTCCAAGATGTACTAGATTTTTTTCATGGAAATATAACTCCAAATCCAAATGTTTGCACAATTAATCAGAGGTTTGATTGTGATCATTTTTACATACAAGTGAAATTATAAGAGGATGATCAGAGGCTTGATGTATTGATGTATCGATATATTATTAGAAGTATCAGAGTTTAAAGCCTGTAAACTTTGACTCTAAAGTCAATATCTAAGAATTATAGGAAAATATGTATAAAAAAAGCTTTTGAATGAAAGATGTCCTGAATTTTTGGCAAGGTTCAACTCCTATGTGATATTTTCTTTATTGGAAGCTATGTATAACATTGACTAAATGACCATAGTAATTTATACATTAGTTTTTTCCAATTTAGGTGAACCCCACTTGCCCTATTAAGGCTATTATGTTGAGAGCAGGATTTTTGGTGCAGTTATATTCATGAGTTCACTTGCAGTCTGCTAAAGAGTACGTCAAGTCTTAAGTTAACTTGGGTAGTCAGATAAAGGAAACACTATTATAGATTTATTCAGTTTCATGTACTCTGAACTCCTTACTGGAGTTTTTTGTTTTTTTTAGTATATATATATATATATATATTTTTGTTTTTTTTTTTTTTTTTTTTTTTTTTTGGGTCCTTCCCAGTGATACTCCTTTCTCATGTAAGTGATTTTCTAACTATAGGACTAGATTTCAGTGAACAACATATGCAGAGAGGACTTGAGAATTTCTCGGTTTATAATATGGTCCATTCAAGTGAGAAGTAATTGATGGCTAAAAAAAATAAAATGTTTAGACTCATTAATTTTGTTTTACATTATGGATTATGCACCAATTCCCTCATACTGGTTTCTGAAATTCTGTACACCATAATATTTTCAGGTATGATGAGCCAAGTCACAACAGTCTTGGCATCTTTGGGGATCTCAGTGTGTTCCTGTGTGGTGAGATGAAGCAATCAATACATATTATATTAATATGAATCTTTTTAAGGAGTGTGAGTGACTTATTTGCTTTTTACATATTTACCCAAATAGGCTGAACTTGACAGAGGGAAGGGTATTGGAGTCATGCTATTTCACATTGAAGACACTTCAAATAATCTGGTATTTTACTTTGTTTTGTCTTGAATTAGTCAACTTTTCAAGCTTGTAACAGCTAACAATTTCTAAATTCATTCCTTTTCAGAATGATGCTTGCGCAAGAATTGATCTCATACTTGGTGTTCTGGGATGGTCCACAGGCTGTAGTTGGTTGAGCTCCCCAGAATTATAGAAAATGCTTATATTGAGCAAGTTATGTATGGATTATTCAGAAAGAGGAGGAGGAGGAGGGGGGGGGGGATGAAGAAAAAAAGGTGTGGCTGGTTGTTGGTATCACATAATATATCGTTATCTGGTGTTCTTCACTGCAACCCACTATTTTTGTTCTCCAAGCAATTGCTGCCTTGCAGGCTTGTGAGTGGAAGTTGTGTGTGAAGAGACAGAGACACTTTCTGATGATTTGGTTTGTTAAATCAGAATCATGGATATTTTTGGTTAAACATGGCAAAATAGATAGCATGAGCCGATTAGCTCATATACTAAGTCAGGGTAGTGTATATACAGAGAAGAGTTGTATAGTTAGGAATAGGTGTAAAGGGGGAATACAAGGCTCCATCCGCTGGGAAAGACAAAGGGAGAAGCCAACATATCTATGTGTTAATTTTCAGAGTACATTAATGTATTTACTTATCTATTCATTTTCTTCTGCATGACTCTTCTTGGAATCATGAAGTCTGTTTCGAACTGGCGGTGATTGTGGTGTAAACTAGTTATGCTGCATTCTTCGCTCAGGAGCTTGACTGTAATTCTTTGTTGACATTAATAAAGGGTCAATGATACATTGATCGATATTGAAGGGTTTAAAACCCAAATCATGATTGACCATTGTACATTATAAAAGTTTATGGCCCCTTTCTTGCTCTCTCTATTAGTGATCCTTTTGGATTAACCATATGTGTTCCACAAAAGATGGTGCAAAATTTCACTTACATAATTCAAAATTATAAAAGTTGTGATTATAAGTAGCGAATATTGTATAATAGTGGATTCCTAGATGGTAAAAGTTTTATGTTGCCTAATATAATTTATACTAGTATATAAAGATAATTTAGGGTTGAGATCAACAATAGAGAAAAACAAACAAATCCTTAGTTTTGCAATTGAGTTACTTCAAAGTGGGATTTATGAGAAATCTTCAAATTCTCAACTCTCAGGCTCTCAGTTATGTTATGCCAACCACTCCAATGCCACATCATTTCGTGTGGAAATTTAGATCATCATTTTAATCATAACTAAAGAAAGAAAAACCCTATTATATTGTAGCACTCCCTCACAAGAAATGGCTTTCCTCTCTAGAATTAGGGTTTTTCTGTCGATTTCACGGTTGACCTCCATTGGCAGTCTCTCTGACTAGCCATTCTCTGACTAGTAGAATGGTAGATATGCAAATCTCCGATTTGGTGAAGACGAAGGTGGAGTAGTGGACTTAGGGGCTGTAGAATCATTGAATTTGATGGAGAAATTTAACCTTATGCTAATAGGAAGAATTGTGATTGAAAAACTTTATAAAGTTGAAGCTTTCAAATCCACGATGACGAAAGTTTGGGCGTTATCCGGCAAAATTGTGATCAAAGTCCTCGGCCCTAATCTCTATGGCTTCCAATTCTTTCACTAGAGGGATAAGGAAAAGGTGTTACAGGGGAGGCCGTGATGTTTCAATAATATGTTACTATTGCTCAAGGAGGTAGAAGGGGATGAACAACCAAAGGCTGTCACACTCGTTCGCTCTCTGTTTTGGGTTAGGATTAAGCACCTACCCTTTAACTGTAGATCGGACTCAGATGTTTGAAAACTTGTGTCGAATGTAAGGGAGGCCATGGAAGTTTTAGGTGTTTACAGGCGAGTTTGAGTAAATTATGTCAATGAAATTCAACATTGAGAAATTCGATAGGCAAGTGATCGAATTTTGGCTTGGCCAATGGCAATTGAAGATGAAAGCCATCTTGGTTCAAAGGGGATGTCACAAGGCTCTTGTAGTTTTATCTAAAAGGTCTTCGGGCATGACGATTGATAAGTGGGTGGAGATCGATTAGAAGGCTCTTTCATAAATTCAATTATATCTTTCGAACGAATTTTGAGAGAGTTTTCCAAGGAGACGACTGCTGCAGATTTGTGGTTGAAGTTAGAGTCACTTTATATGACAAAAAGTGTGACCAACCATCTACTACTCGAATCTAGAATTCATGATCTTCATTTAAAGAAGCTAGGTAAACTGCTTAAGTCTTATTTAGATGAATTCTTCTCTATTTTTATGGATTTGCATAACATCGATGTTGAGATCGATGATGAGGATATGGCTATTAGGTTGTTGTGTTCTTTACTGTATTCGTGTAAGCACTTTTGAGATACATTATTGTATGGGAGAGATGATTTGAGTTTGGAGGATGTTAAGAATGTCATAACTCTGAGATATTTAATTGACAATAAATTGGTTAATAAATCAAATAATCCTGCTCAAACTAATGCTTTGGTTGCTCATTGTGGTAATAAGAAGTTTGGTAAAGAAAAAGTTTGTAACTATTGTCATGTGAAAGGTTATATCAAAGCCGAGTGTTGGAAATTGAAGAAGAAACATGAGGAGAAAGCACAATGAGGACAAATATGTAAATATTGCAAACGCCGACGACGATGATATTGCACTTTAGGGTTACAATTAAGCTTTGGGATTGCGGTTTCTACAATCTCTTCATGATAAGTGACCTTTTGAGATCTATTGGTGAAACGAGAAACCGTGTAGATTTTAAGACTCATTTTGAGATCTATTGGTGAAATGAGATCACACCTTAGAAAGCCGTTAATATTTAAGACTCCTTGTATTATTCTCTTGTTCTTTCTCCATTATAATGAAGAAGCTCTTGAATCCCCCCACTTGTGGATGTAGGTCTAATTTGATTGTACCACATAAGTCTTTGTATTATTTGTTTATCTTCTTAATTTATTGTTTTTCTCGATCTTATTTTTCATTAACTTTTTCCGCATTAATCAAACACAATTACACCCCTTATTTCCTTACAAAAGGGTATTTGGAGAATTTTGAAAAACACGATGGCATTTGGTGAATTTTTGAAAAATCCAAGGGCATTTACTGAAATAATTTAAATGTATGAGATGTACTTGTGTATGTTTTCAATTTCAATTTGACTGTAGTATACTCTCATAGTCATGAATTTTATCCTCTTTCCTTTGTGGCTAAACACTACTTTATAACAACATAAAGTATTGGGTGAGGCTTGGTGTGAGACAACCTTCATTAATATATGGCTTAGTATACAAACTTTGCGCACATTCCTGACTTATCAGCAACTAATAACCATCCTTCATTGCTACTCATCTCTCGCTATTCTCCATTTTCTCACTCCTAAAATAAACTCTATTATCCAACAATCAAGCTACCTCAAAAATGGCGAATACTTTTCTACCTTCACAAACCTTTTTAAGTCCGCGTTTCCGGTGTCTCTGACAACATTTGGCGAAAAACGATCACTTACGCTGACGCCGGTAGAGGAAAATGGTGGGTCTCCAATGTTTCACCGAGGTTGATGATGAAGGAAACGCCAACGTTTCATCATAAAATGTTATCAAAAATTTTCTCTACTATCATGCTATATGATACTTCCTCCGTTTATTAATGTTAGTCCCATTTAGAATCTTTTGACTATTTAAAATTAGAGAGAATCTTCTAAATTTCTCTTTATACATAAGAACAAATATAGTCATATGAGATCTAGTTTTATTCGTCTCGATCAGTATATTATTAATATCTAATTCTTATAATTTTAGCTGTTGTGAGATTAAAGATATTTACAATCAAATATTTGCATCGATATATACTCCCTTCGTGTTTAGGTAAATGAACGTTTTGACTTTTTGCACTATTCATCTGATTCATTTTGACTAACGTTTGCTATTAATACATAAGAATAAATATAGTATTGTGGATACTTGTTGGAATCGTCTCAATGAATAGTTTATTAATATTCAATTGCTATAATTTTTACTTTTTGATAATTAAAGATATTATTAGTCAAAGTGTTGCACTAACATACGTGCACAAGGGAAGTTAAATGTTTCATATATTTAAACACGGAGAGAATAATATTCATGGTTGTGAAATTTGCAATTTAAAAAAGTCCCTATTTCTTACTAGTGCTCAAGTTGTACAATCTAAATCTCAATCACTTTCTCTTATAGCGAGGGAAATTCGGGCTTCTATTGGATAATCTTGTGGTAGAGCTATGTAGTACTTGATAACTCACGTTACCAGTTTAGTCCCTTTCTTTCTTCTTAGATTTTTTTATTTTCTTTTTATTTTTTTAAAGTTATTGTTAAATTTGGGTTGATTTATTATGAAAACTTTGTTTTTGGTAATTGTTTGAATGATATGATTAATTGTATGGATGATATCTTTAAGTGTTTAGGCTAGATGATATGATTAATTGTCTAGATGACATGGTTAATTATCTGGATGATATGATTAATTGATTGGATGATATTATTCATTGTTTGGATGATATTAATTATATTAAAAAAAATAATTGTTTTGGTTGGATATGTAATATCACTTATATGTCTAGATGATATGATTAATTGTCCAGATGATATCTTTGAGTGGCTAGGTTGAATGATATGATTAGTTGGCCGGATGACATGATTATTTGTCTTTATGATATGATTAATTGTCTGAATGGTATTTAAGTATTTGGATGATATGATTGATAATTGTTTAGATAATATGATTAATTGGCTGGATAACATGGTTAATTGTTTAGATAATATAATTTATTATTTTTCAAAGGTTGGGTTTTCCTTATTTTGAGCTTGTCTCACGAAGCCATTGGTGAGGCAAGTCTCACCTAATAATTTGCCTTAGCTTATAACAATCAGGATCATATCTTTCAAAACAAGAGTTGTGTTAGTACTTCTAGTGAGATGAGATCAAGAATTTAAATATTTGCAATAGGATATTCGCAATTTGCATTTCTCAATTTATTTAGGACATAAATGACTTGTATATAGATTATGTCACTCATCTTATTTAAGATTTTTCTATAATTTTGTTATTGATTACTAATTAGTTTCATATCATATCACTAATAAATAAAGCAGGATCTCACAGCCAGAATACGAGACATCGACACTTGGAATTTCAATTTATTGCCGAATGTCGCGTTACGTAGGCAACAAATAGGTATTATTGTGACACATATGCAAGATGCTAAGTAAGGGAATTTTAGATAGATTTCTTAAGATAAAAATGTTGTATAAAGTTTTATTATTAATATACTTTTAATATTTCATATATACAAAATTAATCATAACTTTTAATAAATATCTTATAACTCGGTTCTACTTCCATCATAAAATTCTTAATAAAAAGTTCTTTAAATAAGAACCTTTTATAATATATTTAATTTATTTTAAAAATAATAGAAAAACAGTAAAAATAATTTTAGTTTGGTAAAATAGTTTTAGTTCAATATAGTTTAAGTTCAATAAAAATAATTTCAATTTTATAATAATATAGATATCTATTTACAAATAAAACTACAAAAAATACACTATTAACTAATAAATAAAGTCGAATCCTGTAGCCAGGCCATGAGACATCAATACTTGGCATTTCAATTTTTTGCCAAGTATCGAGCCATATAAGCGACAATTATGCATAAATATGTTACATCAGATGTCATGTAAGCGATACCAGATAGATTTGTTTAGGATAAAAAAAAGTTATTTTAGAGTTTAAATTTCGATAAACTTTCATCTTTCACATAAATTAAATACTGTATAATTTTCAATGCATATATTATAAAATTGCAATTTTTTGCATCATAAAATTCGTTTTAAAAAAGCTTTAAAATAAGATCCATTTATGATATATGTTAACTAATTATAAAAGTTATATATATATATAAAAAAAATTATTTTCTAAATTTCCAAGATTAATATACAATTTTATTAACTATATACATTCCTATAATCGTAATGATTTTTAAATCTTGAAAACAATACGATACTAATACTATTATATAGTGTCATAGAAAATTTCAATTAACAAGTGATCATTAATATTATTGAATTAATATCAGATTTCTTGAGTTGTAAAATGAAACAACATAAATTGTATACTTCCTCTGTTCCTCATATGTTGCATCATGGGGATGGGACAAGGATTTAAGAAGAGCGGAGAGATAGAGAGGAATTAAGATAGAGACCCATGTGATGAGCAGAGAAAAATAGTGAAAATATGTGCAAATATGAAAATGTTGCAATATTTGTAAAACTTCCTTAAATGGTAATTGTTGTAAGATTTGTGAAACCGATGAATTATTTACTAATAAAACTACAAAAAGATATACTACGGTCTAAATATCCTACATTATTAGAAGAAATTATATGCCATTTACAGAGTATTCCGTATGTGATACAGTTTAACATACAATCCAAAAAGTTTATTCTAAAATTTTATTGTCAACTACACAGGGCATCGCTCGGGCACAAAACTTGTTTATTTATATACATTAAAACTCAATGGGAAACACATGAGTCTGCCACGTGTCACTAATACTAGGAAGATGATGTGGCGTCATGTCATATTTTTAAAGATTACTATTATTCATTAAATAAAAATTAACAATTGTTAGTATTAATGTTTGAACTCATGACCTCATGTTTATTATACTTTAACTTCAACAGCAAGTTCAATGGCATGTCTTTTGTCTATAACGTTTTGTTAAAAAGAGTTAATTACATTCATAAACTTTAAGATTTAATGTTTAATTTCATTCTTGTATATTTAACAACAATACAAAAATTAAACTCATTTCTTTTATTTGCTCATACATAAAACCTGTAGTTGCTTTAAATATGTAACCCAAAATATACATTGAAATTTTTTTAAGCTAATGTTTTTCTTTTATAACAATTGAATATTGAAGTAAAACAATTTTAGGATACTAGATATTGATGTTTAATAATGATTGGAATTATATTTTTAATAATACGAATACTGAAAAAATGAAACTAATTTAATCTATATTTATATTTCATCACATTTTTTTTAATTATTAAAGCTCATTTTTAATATACATATAATAACTCGGGGCATCATTCGGGCCAAAAACTAGTTCATATTTTAAAACTCCAAATCTAGGATGTCCAAAATTGATATTTGTGATAACTATGAATAATGTAGCATAATATTATAACTATTGTAGTAAATAATGTAAATTCTACATCTCTAAGTTTGCATTCCACATTGTGGTATGAACCCCATTGAAAGCACTTTGGGATGAGGATTCCTACATCATCTTACTTTTAAATAGCCTAACTCGCTAACCCAAATTGTTTGTACAATCAAACCATAAAATAGAGAAAAACAATAATATACTCTTTAATTAGTACTCCCTCCATCCTTGTATTAAGAGCCTGTATTCTATTTTGGGATAACCAAAATTAAGCGCTATTTTTATTTATAGGTTGTACTTTTTAACAATATTATTCTCTTTTTGATGATTTGTCATATTTTTTCTTTATCTTTTTTGTATTTTTGACATCAAATCCCAATATTTTCTCTCTCTTTCTCATCAATAATATCTAACTACTTTGTACTTTTTCTTTCTTTCTATCTCTCTCTAACCCCACATGCATATTTGTACTCCCAATTATTACGAAGTAGTTTTAAGGAATCTACAACTTTCTTAATTCTCGGGAAAAAAACCCAAATAGGTTCTTAATAAAAGGGCGGAGGGAGTAATCAAATTACTATATTTAATTATATATATATATATATATATATTTTTTTTTTTTTTATTATTTTTTTTAAGGAACTATTTTTAATTAGCTTTGCTTAACCAAACTTTTTCCAACAACTTTTGTGTGTTGCTGGCCACACTGTGTGGCTAGCTGACACACATTAAGTAACCCTTGATCGACGAGTAACCTCTGACCGGTTAACCCATAACCGACCAAGTAACCCCTGACCGAGTGAGTAACCCCTGACCATGTATCCCTGACCGACTTAGTAACCTCTGACCGAGTGAGTAACCCCTGACCTCCCGAGTAACCCATAGCCGACCAAGTATCCCCTAACCGAGTGAGTAATCTCTATAACACTAACAAAATAACCCTCATAATAGTTGACCACATGGTGTGAACAGCCACGTATAAAAACTTATAAAGTTTTTTTTATTTTTGTAATAAAAAAGAAAAATTCCCAATTGATAGTTTTATAGGAGGTTGTACTTGTACTTCCATAACCGCAATGTTGAGACCCCACAAAAGTGTCTAGTCTAGGGTCTATCTCATTATAATGAGTAATTGAGTATTGTATAATCTTCTTTTTCCCTCCCCAAAATATTTAATTGCTTCTTTTTCTTATTCTCCATTTCCAAAAAGCACCAAAACAATCATTTTTCCTCTTTAACTCCACCTCACCAATTAGGCAATTACTCCAAACTACGCTCCATTTCCAATTCCCAAATTATGAGATTATTCCGGGGCAAAGAAACCGCCGATTCCTCTCTGTCGCCGGAAATTCCTCCACAACCGTCACCACCACCACCGGCGCCGTCGGTTACGGGCCCAGCGCGGCCGATTAGGTTCGTATACAGCGATGAAAATGGCAAGTTTCGCATTGATCCAGAAGCTTTGGCTGTTCTTCAGCTTGTTAAGGAACCAATTGGAGTCGTCGCTGTTTGTGGTCGTGCTCGTCAGGGCAAGAGTTTTATTCTTAATCAGGTTTTACTTTCTCTCTCCTCTTGAATTTTGCACTTTTTTGTTTGTTTGTTGAAGTGGTCTGAAAATTGGGAGCTTTTGATTTTGAAGTGGATTTTACTAGGGTTTATAATTGTGGTTGGTTGAATTTTTGTTGACCTTTTTTTTCTAAGTGATTTGATTATTGATGAATGTAGTTTGTGAATTGTGATGTAGTAGCATGCAATTTTGAGTTGAAAACGAAATTTTGACAATGTGATAGTTTATATGTGCTTTAAGGACTGAATTTGACAGTTAATTAGTTGTAGAGTAATTTTCTTGATCATATAGGATCAGTGATTTCGGTTTTTTCGAATTGATGCTGTAGATTTCTGATTTAATTCTTGTAATCGTAATGGATCAATTTTGACTTATAATGTTATAATATGTTAGCAATATAGGCTCTTCAAATTGAAATTATAGATTATTTTAAGACTGAAATCAATGTTAAGAGTCTTGCTACCACAAAATCACAATTGTCTATACTTTATAGAAGAAATCATAAATATAGGTTTTTCCCAGACCTGATTATTGGGCATGTCGGGTCAGGTGAGTGTTGGTCATAAGTGGCATATAAGGGTTCTGGTTCTTGTGTCTTGTTAATAAAGCCTTCTGAAGGAAGGATTTCTGCATGTGTTTGATGCTGTATTATCATATAAGAGAAGCTTACATAACTTATTAATGGTTCTAGCTTCTTGGGAGGAGCAGTGGATTTCAAGTTGCATCAACACATCGGCCATGTACAAAAGGACTTTGGTTGTGGAGTACGCCTTTGAAGAAGACTGCTCTTGATGGAACAGAATATAATCTTATACTGCTGGATACTGAAGGAATTGATGCTTATGATCAGACTGTTAGTGCTACTTCTGTTTTTGATTCATTCTCTATACGTATTTCACTTAACCATTACTGCATGGCATCTTGGCTGTCTGCGTCATGTCAATAATGGCTGACTTATCTATGTTTTATGAGTAATTGTGCTCAGTTCACTTCCTTGCATTTTATTTACACAGTATTTTTACAGGGAACATACAGCACACAAATATTTTCTTTGGCTGTTCTCTTATCCAGCTTGTTCATCTTCAACCAGGTAGGAAAACTTTTTAGTGATTGGTCATTGTTCTTGGGTTGCATATTTAATGTGTATGCAGCTTTATCTGTTTTCTAAGTGTTGCGCTAGCATCAAAATAATAGTGGTTATTGATGAAATATTTTTCATAATATAGATGGGTGGAATTGACGAGGCTGCATTGGATCAGCTTTCCCTTGTGACCGAAATGACTAAACATATACGTGTTAGGGCCCCTGGAGGAAGGACCACAGCTTCTGAACTTGGGCAATTTTCGCCAATCTTTGTTTGGCTTTTGAGGGTAAATTGCTTTGTATCCTTGAACTTAGGCTCTTGGTTTCTTTGATTTACATGTACATTATCATGCAGGACTTCTATCTGGATTTGGTTGAGGATGATCGAAAGATAACGCCTCGTGATTATTTGGAGCTTGCGTTGAGGCCAGTTCAAGGTAGTGGGAAGGATATAGTTGCAAAAAATGAGGTATGTGTGGCAAGGTTCTTCTTGTTGGCGGTGAAATGTAAAAGGATGATATTTTATTTTTCTATTCTCTAGAAAATAAAGAATTTGCTTTAATCTATATATGTCAACTTAATCATTATAGATTATGAAGTCTTAGTTGTACTCTGTTGTTCTACTCATGCATGTCACATTAGCTGTTTATGGTTGTCTCTCATTTTCCCTGGTTTCTACATTAAATTATTAAACATACAAATATACTAGTACAAAATATAAGTTAGATTATGGAGCCAAATATATATTTTTGGCTTTGGGTTTACTTCCTCCTTTCCACTAAGTTCTTCCCACTTACTATAGATCCACACTCCACATAACAATGAACATGTATAAAGTTATATAAGTGGGAACATGTGATTACCCTTTAAGGAAAGAGATTGAGACATTGAGTATAAAAATATTAGTATCTCTTTGACAAATAATGGAATGAAGCAATAGTGGGAAGAACCTTATAAAAAATGATCCAATATTTTATGGAATAGAGGGAGTACTAGATTGTTGTAAATTGGCTTTATTAATTTATTTATTTTTTAATGTAAGATGATAATTTGCTTTTACATTTAGAGTCAAGTAGGGACTATCTTTTTGTCCTAGGGTGAGGGGTAAGGCTACGTGCATCTGCTCCTCCCTAGGTCACATCATCACCACTTACTGTGGCAGCCTCTTTTGTGGAATTGGGTTAAAATGATTCTAATATATACTAGTTGGCAAATGTGGTTTTGTTCTTTGATTTTTAGCTCTGATTCCTCTATGTGGACTGTGGAGATAGCTTTTGGTTCCTGGGGTTATGGTGACTCCTTCAATGCCATGTGTACATTTCCTCTAGTTCCTCTGCGTCTATCCCTGGGATGGTGGTAGCTGGAAGCCCTTGCTTGTTTAGTGACTCTTTGAAGTTTGGCACCCCCTTTTTATACCAATATCAACAACCTTTTCCTGTATCTTGGATATATTTCAACATGATTTATGGTTTAATGGGTTATAATATGGTCTAATGGAGTATTGGCTAATAGGCATGTCTGGGAATCAAATATTTGTATCTGACATGGAGATTGGGTTGGCTGTGGATATCTAATCGTTACTCCACCTGCTTTGCTGCTCACCTAGAAACCACTACGCCACTAGACGAAGTTTTCTTTGAGAGGGGTTTAAGTATGGACTTTAAATGCATTTTTTTTTATCAAATATTTTGCCAGTGCTCTAATTGAGTATGTGAAGTGGGGGCACAGGAATCTTGGGGACTTAGACCCATTGGGTAATGTTGGCATGTTGCCTTCTGGTGTGGGTGTGGATTTTGGGGTTTATATGCATTGCTAGTGTGTAATGGCAGGTGGGTGGAAAATTAAAGTTATAGCTGACCTTTGTCCTGTGTTTGGACCATTGTTATTGATGTTCTTGCTTATGATGTGGTGAATAAATTACTAATAATATAAAAAATGAACATGAATTGGTTTATTATTTTGATGATGCAAATTATATTAGTGTATTTGGCTCCACTGATATAATACCTCATGACTATTAGATTCGGGAATCGATCCGTGCTCTTTTCCCTGACCGTGAATGTTTCACCCTTGTTCGGCCATTGAACAGTGAGACTGAACTTCAGCATCTTGATCAAACACCAGTAAGTATCTTTATTCTCCAATAAACTTTTGAGTGGACTATTCTCTCTCTCTCTCTCTCTAACATTTGCAGATTATATTTATTGTACACAGCTGCACAACTTTAGACCAGAATTTAGATCTGGTTTGGATGCATTAACAAGGTTTGCATTTGAAAGAACGAGGCCCAAGCAAATTGGTGCAACTGTAATGAATGGACCTATGCTTGCTGGTTTAACACAATCATTTCTTGATGCATTGAATAATGGTGCTGTTCCAACAATAAGTTCCTCTTGGCAGGCAAGTCTTCCACAGAATACTCTTGAGCAATTATCTTATAATTTTAGTTATGATGCTTGTTTAATTGATGATGCATGGTCTTGAATAGAGACAAATTACATACATTTTCAATAATGAACAATATTCCCCCCCTCCCCTTAACCCACCATACACACTTATTAAGGATTTTAATTAGTTATTTATTTATTATTTATTGCGTGATTAAAATAACAATGTAGTGTAATTACCAAAGAATTGTTCTCAGTTTACATCCTATCTAGTAGCAGCTAGCACACAACCACTAAGACTATAGAACTAAAATGCTAAGCCTAAAGCTTGCCAGCCATTATAAATGCATCAGTATGTCAAGATCCCCACCATACAAGAAGAGTTAAAGCAAGACACCCTTCATGTGCACAGGTTCAGCTAAGACAAAAGAGAGCTCCTTTCGTCAATAACTGAAAACATTCCTCCCTAATTGAGTTGACTCAATTTTTAATTAGCATTTAATTAGCATTTATTGAATAGTAATACTGCATATTACATATAACTAGGAATAATAAAATTTGGTTAAGCTGAAGGACGTTGAGGAGTGGTGAAAGTAATAACAAGAAACTGAATGAATTTTTGTCTGTGTTCAGCCTTATAAAAATGGCAATGACCTGGACTCGGTATACACACTAAATTCTTTGTTGGTGAGAATTGGGTAAAATCCGGAATAGAAGCTCGTTTATCTCAAGATTATGCTTTAGGAACAAGGAAATTGGGAAAGTTTCAAAAGTTCTTTTCCTGTCTTTGAGTTGCCTGGTTTAGTTACACTTCTGCCCTTGTATAGGATTTAAACCTTTATAATTCGACTTTGTGTTGTGCAAAAGATTAATTAATAAATTAATTAATTTATTTCTTTTATTTTTTTTCAGAGTGTTGAAGAAACTGAATGCAGGAAAGCATTCAACAGAGCTTCTGAAGAATATATATATGCCTTTGACAAGTCAAAGCCACCTGAGGAAGTAAGGGTCTTTCCTGTATTGTACTTTTATATTATTGTTTTATTTCTATTTATATTTCTCATGCCTTTTTTGTAGGCAGCACTTAGAGAGGCCCATGAAGATGCAGTGCAAAATGCTTTGAGCATATATAATTCAAATGCTGTAGGAGCTGGTTCAGCAAGGCAGAAATATGAGATGCTTCTGCAGAATTATTGTAGGAAGGAATTCGAGGTAGTTAAAGTTTGTTTTGGTTCATTAGATATTTGTCGAAATAATGCTTTACTCAGTTGAATGTAGGGTTCCTTAAAGTTCTCAATGTTTTAATATTTCTCAGTCTTCAGTTACTACTTACCATAATTGCTTTCCTTCACATAGCTCTTTGTTATATATATTCTAATGCAGAATTATAGGAAAAATACATTCATGGAGGCAGATTTACTATGTTCAACCGCAATTCAAAATATGGAGAAACAACTAAGAACAGCTTGTCTTGTCCCTAATGCAGAACTAGTTCAAGTGCTTAAGGTTAGAAATCTTTCCTTAAATTCTTGTTATTGTAAGGCCCATTTGCAAAATTTCCAGATGCTGTAGCTTCTGTTGCTCTATGGTAACATGGTGTCATTTTTCAACTGTGGTCAAAGAAACTTCTATCTGTAAAAGGAGTATACAATGACATGAATAAAGTGGCTTTGCGAGAGCATGTAGAATTGGTTAGACGTAAATGGAGGAAGAAAATCTTTGTGGATGATCATAGCAGCTCCTCTCCCCCCTTCTCCTACATACCTAGGTTACTGAGTAATTGATTGACGTGAGGAGAGGCACTTATGGGAGAAGCACTAGCAATTAGAGGGCTTCCATTTAGCAATGTAATATATTTTTTTGGGCTATGGATGCTGACAGTAATTTTGTATTAAGAACAGCTAAACAGTTACTAATGACATAATGCTCAACAGTGATACCTTGTATTTGTGTCTTCAGTATAAATTGTGAACAGAACTGACATAATAATCAATATTATACATATATACCGTAATCTTGTTCAACATATCTTTCTTTAAATTTAAATTGGTATGTGATAGGCATTGCTTGTTCTAACTAATGCTTAACTAATAATTGTTGATGTACACAAATCACTATTGCCACAATCAATCAATCAATCAAAGCCTTAATCCCATAAGTGTGGTCAGCTTCATGAACCAAAAGTGATTATTCCGTGTAGTCATTGACAAAAATCTTCCTCCTCCAACCCTTACGATCCAATGCCTCATCCTCATGCAAATCCATATACTTCATATCCTTCCTAACTCCTTCCAACCAAGTCATTTTCGGTCCCTCTCGCCCTCGTTTAACCTCTCCATGGTCCCACTCTTCCACTCTTTGTACCAGGGCACCCTCTGTCTCCGTCTTACATGCCCAAACTAACGCAGACGATTTTCCCTTAGTTTGTCTGCAATGCCTGTCACACCTATTTTCTTGCGAATAACCTCATTTATGATTCTATCTCTTAAAGTGTTCCGGCACATCCACTTTAACATGCACATTTCCTTAACCTCCATCTTTTTAATGTGCTACTTCTTAAAAGCCCAACATTGTGTACCATAGAGCAACACATAGAGCAACACTGGTCTTATGGCAGTATTCCCTTCAACTGTAAGGGGATGCTTCGGTCATATAACACTCCCGTGGCTGCTCTCCATTTAAGCCACCCCGACTTAATCCAGTGGGTCACGTCTTGATCAATGTCACCATTTTTCTAGATGATCAACCCAAGATATCTAAAACGTTCACTTATGGTCAAGTCCTTTCCATCCAAACTCACCACATCATCGCTTGTTCCCAAAGCGTCATACCAAAATTTTTAGTCTTACTTCGACTTAGCTTAAACCCTCTAGATTCCAACCTTTGCCTCCATTGTTCCAATTTGGCATTAACCCCATCTTTAGTTTCATCCACCAAAACGATATCATCCGCAAATAGCTTACTCCATGTCCTGAACATATCGTTATTGCCACAAATCAACAAATATCTTGGGCAATGTACTCCTTTTCATGGTAAATATGTATGGATAACTCAATAAATCCAAAATAAAGAGAACTGCAAGTCCAGTCATTTCTTGAACATTGTGGCCTTATGTGCGCAGGTGCTTGATGATCTTTTGTCTGAGTATGAAGCTTCATGTTATGGTCCTGGGAAGGAAGAAAAGAAGGCTATTTTCCTTCAGCGAAGGTCAGTGTTGGTTTTTGGTTATGCTTTCTTCTCCTGTGTTAATGATTTATCTAATGGTGTGTAAATTTTCCCAGTTTTGAAGATCTAATAGCTGAAGTTGCTAGAAAGCAACTTGATAAGGTTGGAACTGAGCGAAGTGCCCTTAAGTTGCAGTGCCAGTCCCTTGAAGAAAATGTGGTTTTGCTCACCAAGAAATTAGAAGCAAGTGAGAAGCAAAAGTCCGAGTACCTGAAGCGCTATGATGATGCTCTAAGTGACAAGAGGAAAATTGCTGATGATTATACAAACCAAGTAACTAACTTACAAAGTAAACATAGCTCTTTGGACGAGAGATATTCCAGTTTATCAAAAACGCTGGATTCAGTCAAGAAGGAATCTTCTGGATGGAAAAAGAAATATGAAGATATCTTATTGAAGCAGAAGGCTGAAGAGGATGACGCTTCTGCAGAAATAGGTGTTCTTAAGTCTAGGGCTAGTGCTGCTGAAGCAAGTCTGGCTGCTCTTCGGGAACAAGCTCAGTCTGCAAAAGAAGAAGCTGAGGAGTGGAAACGGAAGTATGATATTGCTGCCAAGGACGCAAAGTCAGCCCTTGGAAAGACAGCTGTCGTGCAAGAAACAACAAATAAGAATATGCAACTAAGGGAAGATATGCTAAGAGCTGAATTTGTTAAGACTTTGGCTGTAAAGGTATGACATACTCCGCAACTCTATTTAAATAGCCTCCTTTCTATCTTAGTTCTGGCTTGAGAGTCTGTCAAATAGGAGTAGTCACGAATTCCTTTGCTCATAGTTATGAGATTCCTGTTCTAGAGATATACTACCTCACCTCTGTTCCCAGAGGATCTTTAACATTACTATTTGCAAACAAGTTTAAGGTAATTGGAGAAAAAGTGTTGATATGGTGAGTGGTTGAAAGAAAGAGGTGGATAAAGTAAGTGTTAGTGTAAGGAAATAGTAGGAAAAACTAGGAACGAGATGGAATTGTGTAAATATTGTAATGTTGTTTGTGTAAATATTGTAATGTTGTTTGCAAAGAATAAAATAAAGCAGACGTTTAAACAACTTTTGGGAATGAACTAAAATGGGAAGTGTAAAGATTTTGCAGGAATAATGGTAGTGCAAAGGAGGTTTTTTGTTATTTTATTTATTTATTTATTTGCAAATAAAATTCAGGAGAAAGAGCTCAAGGAAAAGATGGCAAAGGTGGACCAGGTTGAACAACAGCTAACAACTTTACAGCTGGGGTTGAAGGTGAGTATATGTGATTTATCTGAAATAGCTCTATTAACTAACTAGTGTTTAGACATGCCTTGCTGTGTGATCATAGAAAATGATAGAGCTCAGCCTTCAGTAAATATCAAATATAAGTGGCCACAATAATAGAATCGATTAATAGTAATACTCATGCAGTTTCAATGTGCTCTAGTGAGTGTTAGTAATTTGAACCTTGATATTCTTGTTTCCTTTGCTTTCATATTTAGTATATTATTGGTGAATGATGATGGGCCATGGATTTAAACCTAATGATTGAAGTATTATTATTGTACCATAAATCAGGGTTTTAAAGCTCATAACTACTATGAAAAGAGTACTGATAGCTGTTTAAGTTTTACATCCCAGATATCATCTCTTTACTTTATTTGTTCGTGTTGACTTAGATTTTCCTTCAAGGGGATTAACAATGGACTAAATCTGGCCTGTAATAACTAATTTCTATTGACCAAGGCTCACTATAGTTTGAAGTGAAGGATGAGTGAAAATTACAAGAATCAGAGCAACACTTACCTTTCTGCTGGCTTTTCTATGTCAGATACAGTCTAACTTGACATGAATAGTTAAAAGAAATTTCATAGTGAAGCAAAACCGAGTCAATAAGTAGCGTTTTTTCTTTTTTTTTTTTTTTTGGGTAGAAAGAGTCACAAGGGCAACGATGTAGATTTGATTTGATCTCAAGTCTTGGGTATCACCCCCCAAGACTTTTACCAACTAAGCTATTTAATATCCACGCTCATAAGTAGCTTGTGAAAAGCAATGCGCATTTAAAACCTACCGTTGTGATGAATTATAAAGTGTAATGGAGTACTTGATGAATACTCTGTTCTAGACTGGATTGGGCAAACCTTTCATGGCCTCACTCTTTCATTTCTCCTTTAAATTACTGTAATGTTGTGCAATTGTATTGACATACAGCTTACATTTATGATTTTTAATAGTTTGATTTATTGTTTTCTCAACTTTTTTAGGCTGCTGAGTCAAGAGTCATCAACTATGATATGGAAGTATCAGATTTAAAAAACAAGATAAAGGTGCTGGAAGAGGAGTTGGAAGCTGCAAAAGCGGAAGCAAAATCATTTGAGAGACAGTCAAAGATACTTGAGCAGGAAAAAATCTATCTGGAGGAGAAGTATCAACCTGAATTCATGATGATTGATGAGCTACAAGAGAGATGTAAAGCTGCTGAAATAGAATCCAGGAAAGCTGTTGAGGTTGCTGATCAAGCACGAGCAGAAGCAGAGATTGCTCTAAAGGAAAAAAGTGATATTCAGAAAATATACATGGAAAGATTGGCCCATATTGAGAAGGCAGAGAGGCAGATTGAGAATTTGGAGAGGCAGAAAAAGGATCTAGCTGATGAACTTACTAGAATACGTGCATCAGAAATGGATGCAAAATCTAAAGTGATATTGCTGGAGGCTAGAGTTGAAGAAAGAGAGAAGGAGATAGAATCTCGAATGAAGTTAAACAATGCTGAAAGATCCAGCACAGTTCAAGTACTTAATGAATTACTTGAAACAGAGCGTAGTGCTCGAGCAGAAGCCAATCGTAGGGCTGAAGCTCTCTCTGTTCAGCTGCAGACCACCCAGGGTAAGCTTGATCTAGTGCAACAAGAATTGGCTTCTGTTCGTTTTAATGAATCAGCCTTGGAAGCGAAGCTCGAGGCTAGTAAATCTAATGGGAAACGTTCAAATGTGGAGGCCATTGAAATGAAGGTTGATTCTACTGAGGATGATAGACTTATTACTCGAGTCAAGAAGAAGCTTAAGAGCATTGGCAGCCCTTTCCGGCAAACAGCATCATCAGAAGATGTCCATCTGGTTTTTGGGAGTGGTGAAGATGTTACTGAACAAATAAATTCAGAAGATTATACCAAGTTTACCGTTCAGAAACTAAAGCAAGAACTGGTGAAACATAATTTTGGTGCTGAGCTGCTGAAGCTGGCAAATCCTAGCAAGAACCAAGTCCTTGCTTTATATGAACGATGTATCCTTCATAAGTATTGATCAGCTGGCTTACGGACAAGTAGTTATGGTAGCATATGATTTACATGCCTCAGTTACCATGTTCAAAAGGCAACTACATGGCTTACCTTGCAGATTAATCTTCATTGTGATTGGTTAGTCCTTTGTCTCAGTGTCATGGAGTTGGATGGCGTTCTACTGGGACTGGGTTTTTCGGTAACATAATCCTTTCTTGAATTTCTTGCTGTGAATATAATTTGATAGGTTTGCCATAAAGAATTTTCTGCAACTTTTTTGGCAGTTTATTCCTTCAATGGCATAGGTGAAATGCTATTTATGTCTGGCTGTGTCGATGTGAGTTTGAAATTGTCTAATCTTTGTCAACTGTATAAATATTCTTGCAAGGGTGTCTATCTTTTAAAGGTCATGTTTTGGAACTGCATATTGATTTGGGGTTTTAAGATAGGTCGGAGAGGTTTTATAACAATTCGTGCTAATAGTTTGTTGGTGTGGAAGTTCTTCCTGTACTGTACATCTACTTTCTAATAATGCCGATTTTTTTTG
The DNA here is from genome assembly GCF_001683475.1 of Chenopodium quinoa. NCBI lineage: Eukaryota > Viridiplantae > Streptophyta > Magnoliopsida > Caryophyllales > Amaranthaceae > Chenopodium > Chenopodium quinoa. The sequence continues at coordinate 2,907,715 of NW_018743977.1, read as the reverse complement.
AATACTTTGTATCTGTCTCTGTAACACGATGCTTGTATTAGCTTTATTTGAGTTTGCTCTCTTGTATAAAGTCTAATCAAGTCTTGGCATATCACCAAATTAGGTACAATATTTCATCATAAATATTGCAGTATGGTATTTATTTATTTCAACCAAGCTAGTAGGAAAGATTGCACTATATAACCTTAACGTTGGGGTTAATCCCCACAAGGAACAGTTTGGGGGTAGGACTGGTAGGTATCCCTCCCTCTCACTTTCAAAGTGTCTAACTTGCAAATACCGTGAAGGTTGAGGTATAGTATGGAATGGAACATTTGTTTCACATTCTTGATAGGTGCCTAGAATGCCTCATTGAAACAATGTCCAAAAAAGTACAATCCAAGACAGGAAGATAAACTTCATTAATCTTAATATATTAAAAGGGATGATAATTGGAAGAACGACTCCAAAACCATGATCATAATTCCTATTACAAATCCTGTTGCAATTGCTTGAGCCCTCGCATAAAAATAATTAAACTTATAGGGTGTTTACGTAGACGAAAGGTCCAACTTCGAAGAGGCCAGGGTGCTCATTAGATTTAGCTATAGGAGCACCAGAGGTGCCTTTGTTAGTATCAGTTGGGAAAATGCAGTCATGTTCGCCATGGCCGGGGCTGTCAAGGTACACTCTGCAGTCATCGCTGACACGTTTGTATGGCAAGTCGATGAGGAAGAAACCTTCATTATCCGTCACTGTTGACTTGATACGGAACCAGGGACAGTACACCTCTACTCTTGCCCCTGTCAATTTACCACAATTTCTATGTGTCATCAATTTTAATCAATGGAAATCTATCTTACAATGTTATGTGTTGAAGTATAGCGTTCTCAAACAACACATACGAGTGCCTCCCATTGATAAAAGAAGTTAAACACCAAAGGATCTACTCGATCTTATAGCCATAAAGTTTTGAGATGGACTTCCTTGGACTTTTAAAGTGACTTGAGTATTATTAACAAACAATAGAATTGATTTTAAAACAACTTTTTCAGATAACTTGCATCAAATAAGAATAAACTTACCGATTATTACTGCTAGTTATTACCGCTAAAATGCATATAGTAAGAAGATTAACATAGATATAGGCCTTGTTTGGTTGACAAACAAATTCATGGGAATTTTAATTTTCTAGGAAATGAATTTATGCATGCTTGTTTGGTTGACAATAATGTAGGAATTGGGACTTCTTAGGAAGTTCCACTTCCCACAAAATGGAGGAATTAACTTACCTAGTCCTCCCTAGGTAAGTGGAACTTCCCATAGGAAGTGGAAATTCCTATATTTAACCAAACAATTTTTGAAAATTCCTATAAATTACAATTTCATAGGAATTGAAATTTTATAGGAATTTCTACTTCCTACATCCAATCAAACAAGGCCATATTGTGAATATGCTATGCAAGAACTCGCGTTATATACCTTCTAGCGGAATCCAATTATTCCAATCATTGTTATTTACGCAGAAGATGGTGCCTCGGACCTTAATATCACTTCTTTCTGGGGCAAATACTGGCATATCTACGCTAATGTCGCCGTTAACATTGTTATCAAGAGACGTAATAATACCTAGAAATGCAATAACAACAATGGTGTCTAAGAAGATATTAGAATAAGAAGTCATTGCTGTGAAATTTTAAAACCTTTGTTTTTCAACCTTAAAAATTTTATATACTTCTTTTATTTGGTACTACATACAATATTACAATATTCTTTGACTTCTTATTTATAAGACTTGTACGAAGTTAATATGTTAACTTGTTTTTCAAGGTATACGTGTATCTTATGATGTGCATGTTTTACAATTTATTTAATTAATATACTTTTGTATGTTCTGGAATTTTATTTTTGCTGCTCTTAGCTACGGTACGGCCTGCGGGCGACTAGTTAAGTTCACGTTTGTTGCCGGCGCAACTAAATGATTTGCACAGCACTAAATCTTTATGTCAACTCACTTATCGACCAACTAATATACTAAAATTGTCGCTTTACTATGAACGATGTGTCCTTCAGAAGTATCGATCAGTTGATGCTCATGGACACGTAGTGATGGTAGCAAATGATTGAGTATGCTAATTGATTTTGGGCTTCAATCATTAGCTTAAACTTTTGATTGAGTTGGTCTTTAAACAGTAAAAGAATTTAATACTTAGGACCGGCCTCATCAAATGAATCCTTAGTTACGCATATTGTAAAGGCAACTATTAGTTTAGATGAACTACTACGAGAGGGGGGTGAATTGTAGTAGGTTCCAGTTGGTCAATCTTTTGCGGAATATAAAACAAAATTTAAAAGGAACTTAAAGCACACAACAAGTTTTACGAGGAAACCTTGCAGGGCTCAACTGGAAGTAAAATCTCGACCCTTCTCGGGATTTGCAAACCAAAGCTTCACTGTAATAGGGCAACTCCTAGTCACCACCTATTACTCACAAACCTTTCTCACAAGTTCCTACCCACCAACTTGCTACACTCACAAGCCACTACCCGTAAGCTTGCTACCTCACAAGTTCCTACCCGGAAGCCTGCTACACTCACAAGTTTCTACCCAACCTAACAAACTTAGGTTCACTCAGCACTTAAGTTTCTACCCGGACACTTGCTACCTGATAGGACCCTATCCTACCCAACCTAAGTACCACACTTAGGTTCACTCAGCACTCCCAGAGTGCCTACACTCTACTTCTCAAGAAGCTAAGCTCACTCACTGTGCACTCACAACTACAAATTAATTATAGAGAATTCACACTCACCCCAAAAACCAATTACAACACAAAGACTCACTCTAATATATAATTGGAAAGCTATTCATGAAACCCGAAATCAAAATGATAAAGCTTAAACCTTTGGCAAAGTTACTATTAAGCACTTAGTGGTTTTCACGCTAAAACTCTCACTTCACTTCGAAGAATTTCTTCCTTATTTATAGAAGACGTCAACTAGCAAAGTAGGGTTTTGATAAAATGATAAGTTAAAGATAAATAAAAAATTCAAACTTATCATATTAAAACAAAAATCAAGTAAACTTACTTTTGTTTTTAAGAAAACCTTTTCTTAGTCAAATTCGTTTTTATAAAAGATAGAGTTTTATATGAAAAAGATAAAACCAATTAAAACAGATTATAAAAGATAAAATCAAGTAAAACGGATTTTAAAAGATAAAATCAATTAATTTTTTTTTCATAAACTCAAGATAATCTTTTACGAATTAAATAGCTTGCCAAGCTCTATCTGATTTCTTATAAGTCTCATGCATATCAATCAATTATATATTTACATCAACCCTAAATAACAAACTTATCTTTAATACAACCTAAGTTATGAAGTTCATCTTTCAATTGATATCTCGAGCTCTGCATTGGTTCTTGATTCTTGAAGTCACGTTCCAGCATTACACTAGAACTCACAGACCAAGTCATTACAACCTGCTGTCATTCATCCCCAGCATTACACTGGAACTCGCAGACTAAGTCCTGTTGGAACTTGTTGTCATGCTTCTGTTAGGAAGCTCTTGATATGTTCCTGTTAGGGAACACCTTGTAGTTCCATCCAGCTTTGTTTAGAGAACTTCTTTCTAGAACTCTTCCTCTGATCTTACTTGCCATCCTTAGTTTTCTTAAGTTCCTCTGTTCCAAACCTCACTTCAACTCCCAGAGTTTACTCATTCTGCAAAGATCAAAACACTAGAAAAATCTTATTAGATAGAAGTTTGCTCAACCATCAACATCATCATCAAAACCTCTTGAGGGTCAACAACAACTATATGGTGTACCTTGTAATCCTATCTCTCGGCGGTATAGAGTTGGATGGTGTTGAAGTGTAACCTATTCTAACAAAACATGTAAGAGCCCCACACTGACAAAAGAAGAGAGAAACATTTTACAAGGTTAAGGGACTCCAACACTTGTATTTAATAGATGGCATTCTATTGGGACTGGGTTTTGTGGCAACATAATCTTTTCTTGAATTTTTTGCTGTGAATAATTTGGTAGGCTTAGCTTGACGTAAAGAATTTTATGCAACTTTTTTGGCAGTTTGTTCTTTCAATGGCATAGGTGAAATCATTGAAATTCTATTTAAATTTGATTGTGGGAATGTGAATGTGAAATTGTATGATCTTTGTTATAAATATTGTTACAACTCTTGCAAGGGTATTAGTCAATACTTAAAAGTCATGTTTTGGACTGCATATTGATTTGTGATTTTAAGATAGATCAGAAATAATTTATATACAAAAATGGCGCTAATGATCATCATTTTAGTTTGTTCGTGTGGAGCCGTGGAAGTTCTTCAGGTAATGTACAATTGCTTTCTGGTTATGTTTAGTTTTTTGTAATTCTTTGTACAAAGTATTTGTCACTATAACACTATGCTTATATTAGCTTTATTTGAGTTTGATCTCTTTTATTGCGTATAAAAGTCTAATCTAGTCTTGGCTTATCACCAAATTAGGTACAATATTTTCTCACGGAGCATTTAGAAAAAAAAAATCCTTAATTAGTTGAAACAAGAGGAAATACTATTCCCCTACCTTACTCCGTAAGAAACATGGTATGAAACTTTTGTTTGGCACTTGTGGCAGGTGCCTAAAATGTCGTCTCATTGAAATAATGTCAAACAAGAAAGGAAAATCGACAATAGTAGTCTTAACTTTGACCGTCTTTTTTTTTAAGACTCCTAACTTTCAATTAACTTGGAGCAAACTCAATTTATAAGGTTTTTATCCTAAATCAACCACAATTTCCAATCAATTGTTGACATGATCAATTCCAATCTCAGATTTATGTTCTTGACTAATTAAAAAGGTCTCAATAATTGATTATATATCTCAAGCTTCAAATTCGCTTTAATTTCTTTTATTTTTTAATCACATAGGAAGGATTCGTGGTATATTATTGGGAGAGGAAAAAGATAAAGAAAAAGAGAAATCCATGCATGCAATGAGAACGGGATATAGATTATCATTGGTACTTACTTGCAATGTCGTCTCAATGTTCATCAAACCATTATGACATTTATTGCTGGCATTATTTTGATCATCATTTTTTCATTCAATTTAAAGACTTAACATCACTCGACAGCAATTTTGATTCTAAAAGTTCGAATGACCAAATATTAAAAAAAATTATAGTAAATTTTATAATCTCCATCAATTGACAAAAATAGAGGGTATAAAAATTACCCACCCTTTCTCTCAACTCACAATCTCATATGACACTTTGATGAACTAAGCATCATCCCTAATAGAAGAGCAAAATAAAATACATTTCAGAGACAAATAAAGTGCAATTGAAAACACACAATTATATGTAGTAGTAATTATTAATCTATCTCGATACATAGATTGAATAGATCATTGAAAGGAGTTCAAAGTCACGCACGATCAATTCCACTTTCAAATCCCGTTACGTTGCAATTGCACGAGTCCACAGCCCTTGTCACGTAAAAGACATTAAACTTCTGCAGGAGTGGTTCTGTAGACGAAAGGTCCAACTTGGTAAATGCCATTCTCATCAGATTTAACTATAGGAGCACCAGATATGCCTTCGTTGACATTAGTTCGGTAAATGCAGTCTTCTTCGCCATGGCCGAATGTATCAAGGTACACTCTGCAGTCGTTGTCGAAACGGTTAGCCGGCAATTCGACGATGAAGAAACCATTTTCATCCGTCGTTGTTGACGTAGTTTCGAACAAGGGGCAGTACACGTCTGCTATTTGCCCTGTCAATTTTACACAAATTTATGCATCATTATTATTATTATTACAAATAGGGACTATGTGATAAGGAGAGAGAAAGAGTGAAAACATATACGTAGTACAAATAGTCAAATGTTACAATATTGTTGAAACTTCTTAATATAGTAATTGTTGCAACATTAATTAAACGGAGCAAATATATATATTTGTCTTACTTTCACAATATTCTCGTAATACTACCACTGTTTCTTATTAGTTGCAACACAGAGTTATTATTTGTGAGACTTGAAAAATTCCTTTATTACAACTAATAAAAAACGAAGGTAATACAAAACATCCAAAAGTATCATAAAACTAAGTGTATATCCCACAATTGACGCATTTATTTATGAACAAATTTAAAAAGTGGTCGTAGTATAGACTAACTAGTCAAATAATGACTTATAAACAATACAAAATTAAGTGAAATGATGTATACTAACATAACTACTTTATTTATTTATTTTTTTACGTTAATGTATATATAATTTTGACCATAAATATATTTAATAAAATTATAAAAATCCAATGTAACGAGAAGTCGAAAATATATATCAATATGACAATTTATATATACTCTGTAGTTACTAACTTACAATATTTTACATACATGACAACATTGAAATTTGTATAAAAGTACACTTTAAGTTAAAAGATAAATAGTAAAAAAAAAAAAAAAAGTCAAATTGTTTCGATTATGCTGAAATGGAGATACATTGGACAAACTCAAACCCGAAAATAAGTCCAAGGTTTCCTTTATAGTGAAATGAGGTTGGCCGATCTCCATTCTCATTTTATGAACCTATTTGACCTACTATGGTTATCCTAAATTTTATTCATTAGACATTATAAATGTTGAATATGTTTTGAAAAGTATTCTAATAAAAATCATATATGGTTTATCTTGGTTTTGAAAACTATTTGTACATGCATAGAATAAGAAGACGAACATACAGATTAATTAGCACACATATTTACCTTTCAACGGAATCCATTTATTCCATTCATTCCCCTTAACGCAGAAGATGGTGCCTCGAACCCGAATAACATCGGTGTTTTCCCGGGTTACTAATGGTACATGTACACTAATGTCAACAGCAGACACAATACCCAAAAATGCAATAACAACAATGGTGGCTAAGAAAATATGAGAATAAGAAGCCATTATTGCTGTAACAAACCTTGTTTTTCAACCTTAATATATTTATTTTATAAAAATTTGCTTATTTTTTGGTGCTACATACAATATGCCTGCCTTGTTATATATACTAAGCTATTATGTATTTTATAATTTGCATGATTTACATGTATATTAGTTTTTTAATATACTTCTTATATGCTGGAAATGTTTTGTATTTCTTAGTTACGGCCTGCAAGCGGTTAGTTAAGCTCACGTTTGCAATTGTTGCCAGCGGAAATAAATGATTTGCACAGCACTAATTATTACAACCTCCGTTCCTTTATTTTTGTCCCATTGTCATTTTTTGGGTCAAACTTTGAAAACTTTGACCATAATTTACAGTTAATCTATAAAAGATAATATAGTTATGAGCGATCTTGTTAGATTCATCTCATTGTATATTTTATTAATATCATGTTTTTATAATTTTTACGTATATGGAAATAAAGATATAGACGTTTTAAAACGCGTCTTGGAGACCGCGCACAGTCAATGGGCCAAAAAATAGGAACAGAGGGAGTATTTTGCATGCCAACAGATTTCCCCACTAAACAATTTCATTGAATATATTTGTCTGTATTTTTGAAAGTTTGACAAAGTTATTACCGACTGTTTTTAGAAATATTTTTGAAATGTAGGGTTTTCTTTGTTAGAAGATAAGTCTAATAAGTGAATGCCAATTATTGATTTGATTACACAATGCTCATATAGGTCCAAACACTTGTGAACTCATATGGCTCTATGTGAGTAATTATTGTATTATTAGTGTAACTTATGGCTATAAATACAATGCCATAGAAGTAAGAATACAATGATAACACTACAACAATTTCACCCATCTTCTTTCACTCTTTTACTCCTTTTATTAATCAAAACTTTTCTATCGGTAAATTCTTTAACACGTTATCAGCACCAGTTTTCAGTCAGGTATATTTATACCTACTTCTAAAAATTTATAACAAATAATACTATCTACTTCTAAATGTTTCGAGGAGTATGCTCTATAGTTGCCCATATTTGGGATCCTCTATAACAGAAACTCAAACATTTACTATATATACCTCAAAAACAACGGTGAAAGTTCTCTTACTTGTGAATTTACTACTATCATCTTTTGTTTATTCATGTTGATGTTTCTTTGTTTGATCCATGTTGATATTACATACTCATTTTACGTAAATTTTTATCTTAGTTATTATAATTGCTAAGTAGTAGCTTTGCATGCATATTATTATTAACTAGATTAACAAAAAGATGCAGCCTTTTACACTTATTATTTTTCTTACTTTTACATACTTTTTGTGTTTCTTTCCGTTTTCGAACCCATGATCTTTTATAGATATTAGGGCTCTCGGACCACTATGGCTTGCATTCCCAGTGTGATAACCTTTTACAATTATAAATATATATATATGGACCATAATTTTATGCCAGTACGTTAGACTATTATATGATATTTTTACAGTTGTACAGAACAGTAACGGATAAACCTACCTCTATAAAAGACGGATTTTTCCCCCAATTTCACCACAAATCCCTTATCCTTTCCCACTTTTTATCCAAAAATCACCTAAAAAAAAAAAAAAAAATAAAAAAAATTCACCCCCTTCTTCTCCGATATGTTCCCCGACGACGGCAACCAAAACACCCAAAACACCCACAACTTCACTTTTGAGGAAGATTTAATGAAGATAAAACAATATTTCCTTCTAATTACGGCGCTTGTAATTTTATTAGTAGCAATATTAATTTTTGTCATTATGTATAAGTAAAACTCACTTATTTTGTCGTTTTAGTATATTAAAAGCTTGTTTTTGTTTTATTATGTATGTTTGTTGTTATTAATCATCATTGTATAATATTACCGTTATCATTATAATTATTGTTACTACTGTCATTGTTGTCGTTTTGCTGTTTTTTTTGCAACTAACATGATTAATTTTTGTCTAATCATATAATTACTCACAATAATAAACCAAGGGGGAGAAAAGACTATATTATTTATGGTTTATTATTATTAAATTTAATTATCACGTGTCTTATTAACTTAATTATAAATATGGAAGAACTAAACATGTGAGTTGTACATATAATTTGTTATTATAAACTAATTATCACGAAATTTGTTGTAGCTAAAATGGGAGACCTTATGAAAAGACAGTTCAGCATCTTAGATTTATCTGGAAAGAAATTTCTGGAATGGAAAGTGGACGCAATGATGAATTTGAAAGCTCAAGGCTTGGAGCACACTGTTAAAGAAAATAAAAGTCCCTCTGGTCAAACAACTGATACTACCACTTCTTCAATGACTGTTGCAAAACCTGTTACTGAACAAGATAAGGCAAAAGCCTTAGTGTTGTTAAGGCATCATTTACATGAAGGCCTTAAAACTGAGTACATGATGGTTGAAGATCCCAAAGAATTATGGGATTGCCTTAATGAAAGATTTGGACACCACAAAAGGGTGCTCCTTCCTAAGGCATTATTTGACTGGACAAATTTACGGTTCCAGGATTTCAAATCTGTAATTGATTATAATTCAACCATACATGAGATAGTGTCTATATTGAGATATTGTGATCATCCAGTTTCGGATGAACAGATGATTGAAAAAACACTCACTACCTTTCATGCAAGTAACATACTGTTGCAAGAACAATATCGTGAAAGAGGTTTTAAAAAGTTCAATGAATTAATGAGTGTATTGCTTGTTGCGGAACAAAATAGTGAACTTTTGTTGAAAAATCATAACCTGAGACCAACTGGGTCTTTGGCCACTCATCATGAGGCAAATGCAACAAATTCCTATCCACCCGAGTCAAATGCTACAAGAAGAGGTGGACGTGGAAATTACAATGGCCGTGGAAAAGGCCGTGGAAATTATCGCGGACGAGGCCGAGGACGTGGTAGAAACAATTTTCAAAGAAACAGTAATTTCAAAAATTTTGAAAAACAGAAGGGACAGTCATCTGGAAGCCACAAACAAACTCTTTCAAAAGGAAAAGACACATGTTACAGATGTGGCATGACAGGACATTGGGGACGTACCTGTCGTACGGCCAAACATTTGGTAGACCTTTACCAGGCTTCTGTAAAAGGCAAAGAGAAAAATGCAGAAGCAAATTATGTTAATGAAGAAAATGCTCCATGTCCTACCCTTGATGTGTCCGATTTCTTCATGGACAATGCTGAAACTGGGAATGATTTCATTCTTGGAGAAAACAACAATGCTTAGGTTCCCCATCTACTAATGTAACATATGCTATGTTTTAATGTATTTTTCTTAGTTCCCTGTATTTTAAATTTCTAGTCATGTACTTTAAATCTTTATCATCAATAAACGTTTGTATGATATTATTCTAAACTAATCTTAAATTTATTTTATGAAGATATGGATCTACCTGAAGTTAGTTCCGAATATCAATGCCTTTTGGACAGTGGAACAACACATACTATCTTAAAAGATAGAAAATATTTTTCACAACTAAAGTTGTTTCAAGCAAATGTAAACACCATTTCCGGGTCAGCTAAATTAATTGAAGGATCTGGAAAGGCTTGTATAATGCTTCCAAATGGAACAAAATTAATAATCAATAATGCTTTATATTCGAGTAAATCTCGAAGAAATCTCATAAGCTTTAAAGATGTACGCCAAAATGGCTATCATCTAGAAACAATGACGACAGATCAAAAAGAGTATATATGCCTCACGGCAGAAAAACATGGCAAGAAACATATATATGAGAAATTGCCAGCATACTCTTCGGGGTTATACCGTATAAACATACGACCCGTGGAAATCAATATGATATCTAACCAGAAGTTAGATGACAAACATTTGATTATTTTATGGCATGATCGTTTGGGACATCCAGCAACTGGGATGATGCAAAGAATAATAGCACATTCAGTTGGACATTCAATAAGAAATGTCAAAATTCCCCGATCAGATGAATTAACATGCTCTGCATGTTCACTTGGCAAATTAATAATAAGGCCATCTATGAACAAAATTGCTACTGAATCTCCAAAATTCTTGGAAAGAATTCAGGGAGATATATGTGGGCCAATTAATCCAGCATGTGGACCATTTCGATATTTCATGGTTTTAATTGATGCCTCTACACGATGGTCACATGTTAGTCTACTTTCAAGTAGAAATGTTGCCTTAGCAAAATTACTTGCCCAAATCATCAAATTAAGAGCACAATTCCCAGATCATACAATAAAGAAAATAAGACTTGACAATGCTGGGGAATTTACATCCCAAACATTTAATGATTATTGTATGTCAATTGGAATTGATGTTGAACACCCAGTAGCTCATGTTCATACACAAAATGGCCTAGCTGAATCACTAATTAAGAGATTACAATTGATTGCAAGACCATTATTAATGAGGTCAAGATTGCCATCATCTGCTTGGGGACATGCTATAATACATGCAGCAGCGCTAATTAGATTGAGACCTACAGCTTATCATAAATTCTCACCACTACAACTTGTTTGTGGTCGAGAACCAAGTATCTCACATCTAAAAATCTTTGGTTGTGCTGTATATGTTCCCATTGCTCCACCCCAACGAACAAAAATGGGTCCACAAAGAAGGCTGGGAATTTATGTCGGGTTTGAATCCCCCTCTATAATTAAATACCTTGAACCATTGACTGGTGACTTATTTACGGCTAGATTTGTGGACTGTCACTTTAATGAAACAGTATTCCCAGCCTTAGGGGGAGAGAAAGTGGACCCACATAAGAAAGAAATTGAACTCATTTGGAATGCAACACAACTGTTGATGTTAGACCCACGAACAAATATGTGTGAACAAGAAGTTAAGAAAATTGTTCATTTACAAAGTGTTGCAAATCAATTGCCCGATGCATTTGTAGACACAAAGAAGGTGACAAAATCACATATACCAGCAGAAAATGCCCCTGCACGTATTGAAATCCCAACTGGTAATAAGGCCATAGAAAATGAATCTCAAGCACGCAGAAAGCGTGGAAGACCACTTGGTTCAAAAGATTCTAAGCCAAGGAAACTAAAAAGATTGGATGGAATAGAAAATGAGACTAATAATGTTCCCCCGTCAGAAGGTCAAGAAAGACCAAATGTGGATGAAAGTAAAGAAAATGATGATAATCCAAAAGGGGACGAACAAGAAGACAACCCTACGGGGAATGAACAAGATGTTCAAAACATCGATAACAATGAAATTTCAATGAATTACGTCTCTACAAAGACTCAGTGGAATAGGAAAGATGTTATCGTTAATGAAACATTTGCAAATTCCATCGCAATCGACATCGTGTCTGATGAAAATGATGTTGAACCAAGAACTGTAGAAGAATGTCGACGTAGGAGTGATTGGCCAAAGTGGAAGGAGGCAATGCTGGCTGAGTTAAAGTCACTTGAAAAACGAGAAGTTTTTGGGAAAATAACCCTTACACCGGCAGGTGTAAAACCCGTTGGATACAAATGGGTATTTGTAAGAAAACGTAATGAGAAAAATGAAATAGTTAGATACAAGGCAAGACTTGTAGCCCAAGGATTTTCTCAAATTCCAGGGATTGATTATGAAGAAACATATTCTCCAGTGGTTGATGCAACTACATTAAGATTTCTGGTAAGTTTGACAGTCACAAAAGGACTGCAAATGCGATTAATGGATGTAGTGACTGCGTATTTGTATGGGTCACTCGATACGGACATTTACATGAAAGTCCCCGAAGGACTAAAACTACCAGAAAACCACAAGCCTAGACAACTGCTTTCCATAAAACTAAAAAGGTCACTTTATGGATTGAAACAATCTGGAAGGATGTGGTACAACCGTCTGAGTGAATACCTTATGAGAGAAGGATTCAAAAACAACCAAGTTAGTCCCTGTGTTTTCATAAAGCGATCACAATCAGGATTCGCTATCATTGCAGTTTATGTTGATGATTTAAATATCATCGGAACCCCAAATGAACTCGAGAAAACTGCAAAATACTTGATGAAAGAATTTGAGATGAAAGACCTTGGGAAAACTAAATTTTGCCTTGGACTACAAATTGAGCACTTGAGTCATGGCATTTTTGTCCATCAATCAAATTATACAGAAAGAGTTTTGAAACGTTTCTTCATGGACAAAGCAACCCCAACCAACTTCCCAATGGTTGTTCGTTCTTTGAAAATGAAAAATGATCCATTCAGACCCCGAGAAGAAAATGAAGAGATTCTGGGTCCAGAAGTACCATACTTAAGTGCAATTGGAGCCTTAATGTACTTAGCTAACAATACTAGACCCGACATAGCTTTCTCTGTGAATTTGTTAGCCAGGCACAGCAATGCACCAACATATAGGCATTGGAAGGGAGTTCGACACTTACTCCGGTACCTACGAGGGACACAAGACCTTGGTTTATATTACCAACCAAAACAAGATGCTGCTCTCATTGGGTATGCAGACGCTGGATACTTATCAGATCCTCAAAATGCCAAGTCACAAAATGGATATGTATTCACTTATGGCGGCACTGCAATATCATGGAAATCAACAAAGCAGACATTGACCGCGACATCATCAAATCATGCAGAGTTGATAGCCCTCTATGAAGCAGGACGGGAATGTGTGTGGCTGAGGTCGATGATCAGTAATATCCAAAAGGAGTGTGGAATGAACGCAATAACAGAAGACCCAACCATCATCTTTGAAGACAATACAGCATGTATCGCTCAAGTAACTGAAGGATATATTAAAGGAGATAAAACGAAACATATTGCCCCAAAACTGTTCTTCACACATGATCTGCAAAAGGACGAGGAAATAAATATCCAGCAAATTCAGTCTTGTGAAAATCTTGCCGACCTTTTCACCAAATCACTTCCTTCGAAGAAATTTGAACAGTTAGTTCACAAAATCGGAATGCGACATCTTCGTGAACTATGCTGAGATCAGGGGGAGTATTATATGTACTGCACTCTTTTTCCCTTCGATCAGGTTTTTATCCCACCGGGTTTTTCCTGACAAGGTTTTTAACGAGGCAGTATACCAAAGCATATAATACAATAATATTGGTGTACTCTTTTGGCTATGGGTCTTATCCCATAAAGTTTTGCCTAACAAGATCTTTAGTGGCATTCAAGGGGGAGTGTTAGAAGATAAGTCTAATAAGTGAATGCCAATTATTGATTTGATTACACAATGCTCATATAGGTCCAAACACTTGTGAACTCATATGGCTCTATGTGAGTAATTATTGTATTATTAGTGTAACTCATGGCTATAAATACAATGCCATAGAAGTAAGAATACAATGATAACACTACAACAATTTCACCCATCTTCTTTCACTCTTTTACTCCTTTTATTAATCAAAACTTTTCTATCGGTAAATTCTTTAACATTCTTTTCTTTTTTTTTTTTTAATTATTATTTTTAAGCGGCAAATGTAAGGGTTAGCTATTAGAGAATTTGATGAATAACGTAAGATAGATGAAGCAAAAAGTGAAGAAGTGTAAGAAAAAAGTGGAAAATCTATCTATGAGGATGTGTGAATAATATGGATGTATACTTCGTATATATAGTGTCAAATAAGAATGCTAAGGTAGTAAAAGTGGTTTCTTAAGAATAAAATACAATACTAAGTCAAATTTTTCAAAAATAAACACAACATAACAAAAAGGGAGGAACCTTTTAGCGATAACAAAATATTTAAAAACAAATCAAAAGTGTAAAATGTTGGAAGTTCTTGATGTAAAAAAAACAAGAGTGTTGAGTGAATGAAAGAAAACAAGAGAGAGTGAGAGTCATAAATAAAAAGGGGAAAAATCCCACATTGGTGGAGGGAAAGGTTTTTTCCTTATTTATATATTGTAGTATGTTAGTACTACTTATTTGAGTGACTTGGAGGTGGGTGTTGTACCACACACACGCGCACGCGCCGAGCCGGGTCGGGCTCAGGCCTCGGGACTTTGGGAATGCGCGGGTGTGGGTCCTTTTATCTTTTTGGAGGAATTTTATTTGAAAGAATATTCCTTGTTTATTCTAGCCGTTTTTTGACTCTTGGGATTCCCTGATTGCTTAGCCGTTAATCCCTTGATTACAGCTAACCGTTACACCTTGATTATTGCTCCTGACTGACCAACGTTCTTCCTTTGATTGTGGGAAATAACGGTCAGCCGTTTTGCTTGATCTTCGTTGAACGTTGCTTGATTCTCGGCCTTAATCATATGGCAGTTTCAACATTTTCCTTGCTGCCCGTTACCATTCCATACTCTATATAAACCTATGTTTGCTTCTTCGATCAACACAGAAAAACTCATACCTCTCTCTATTCTCTTAGCATACTATACACTGTTCTTAATTTTTCTGGGCAAATATTCTGAATTCCAGTCGGGTTTGTGAGTGCACATAAACTCCGGCGCCGTGCTTATCCTAGAGGGCAACCGCTTCTTGTCTACTGCACCGGGAGGTAGCGCGAAATCGTCTTTTAGGTCAGTGGTTCACCACGACACGGCTACTGTTTTCTGGTTCACGCATCAAGAGATAAGTTTACTGTTTTATTGTCTTTAGTATCATATCAGTTTAACAATCTAAAAGACGAATATGGCTTCCAAATTTTTGATTCCCGATATGTCTAAGTTAGAACCTCTTGATGGCAAGAATTATAAACATTGGGCTGTTAGGATGCGTTTTTATTTGGAACAGATTGATGTTGCATATGTTCTTGATGATATTGTTGAACCTGTTCATAAGGATGATATGTCTGAAACTGATGTTAAGTTTGCTAAAGATGATAGAACTTGTAAGGGCATGTTGCTGCATCATATGTCAAATAATCTGTTGGATATTTATATGGGTTTTTATCATGCTAAGGATATTTGGGATGCTTTAGAGAAAAAATATGGGATTGATGATACTGGTGCTAAACGTTATTGTGTTAGTAAGTGGTTAAGTTTTCTAGTTGTTGATGATAAGCCTATTATTGATCAGATTCACGCTTATGAGAATGTGTCTATTAATATGGCTGCTGAAGGTCTGTCTATTTGTGATATTACCCTTGCTATTGTTTTGATTGAGAAATTCCCTCCCTCTTGGAAGATTTTCGTAACTAGTTAATACACCAAAAGAAAGACCTAACCTTAGAGGAGCTTATAGGACACCTCAAAATTGAGGAGGAAAACCGTATCAAAGACAAAGGCCATTCTATTTTCCCTTCCTCTTCTTCTGCCAAAGCCAATCTTGTTGAGCCCAAACCAAACAACTGGTCCAAAGCAAAAAACAGTTATCTTAAGGCTAAGGGGAAGACTGAGAAGTACAAGTTTAAGGGTACCTGTTTTGAGTGTGGGCTGATTGGTCACAAAGCTACGGATTGTAGAGTCAAGAAGAAGAACAATGGACAGAGTCAAGCGAATCTTATTGAGGATTCTAACGTTATTGTTGCTGTTGTTTTAGAAGCTAACTTTACAGGTAATGCTACTGAGTGGATTGTTGACACTGGAGCAACCAGGCACATCTGCGCCAACAAGGACATGTTCACCACCTATGACAAGGTTGAAGGTGAAAATGTCTTCATGGGCAACTCAGCTTCTGCCTCTATCCAAGTCAAAGGGAAGATCGTTCTCACTCTTACTTCTGGAAAATTGCTTACTCTCACTAATGTTTTGCATGTTCCAGAGATGCGCAAGAATTTAATTTCTGGCAGTTTACTCATGAAGCCTGGACTAAAGCTCTCCTTTGATTCTGATAGATTAGTTCTTACTCGCAACGGGGAATTCGTGGGGAAGGGCTTTTGTAATGGGGGGCTTCTTACTCTTGATGTCAAAGTTAACACTATGAATAAGAATGCTAATACTTCTTCTGCGTAGATTGTTGAGTCTATTGATTTATGGCATGCTAGATTAGGTCACGTTAACATTGATTCGATTAAAAGACTTAAACATTTAAATTTGATTCCACGTTTTTCTAACACTGATTTTTCGAAATGTCAAATTTGTGTTGAAGCCAAATTCACAAAGAAGCCATTTAAATAAATAGATAGACAGACTGAAGTACTAGAACTTGTTCATAGCGACTTGGGTGATTTTAATAATCACGAGAGCAGAGGGGGTAAAAAGTATTACATTACCTTTGTTGATGATTGTTCACATTTTTGCATGGTTTATCTTCTCAGGTCTAAGGACGAAGCTGAGGAAATGTTCCTCAAATATAAAGCTGAGGTAGGAAACTAATTGAACAAGAAGATTAAGAGAGTTAGGAGTGATAAGGGTGGTGATTACAACCCTAACACTCTTAAATCATTTTGTGAGCAACTCGGCATTGTACATGAGACGACAACTCCCTATTCACCCGAACAGAACGGTATAGCTGAAAGAAAAAATAGAACTTTAAAGAATATGATGAATTCTATGCTTATTAGTTCTGGACTTCCTAATAACATGTGGGGGGAGGCTATTCTTTCTGCTTGTCGTGTTTTGAACAGGGTTCCTCATAAGAAGCTTGACAAGACTCCATATGAGATATGGAAAGGTCGAGTGCCAAACCTGAAATATTTGAAAGTGTGGGGGTGCCTAGCAAAAGTAGGCATACCTAGTTTCAAGAGGAACAAAATTGGTCCTAAAACGGTTGATGCCATTTTTGTTGGTTATGATATCAAAGTGCAGCTTATCGTTTCCTTGTTAAAGGTGCTAACAACTCTTATGCAGGCAAGGGATGCAGAATTCTTTGAGAACATTTTTCCTTGGAAAATGTCTCCCCCTTATGATAGTGAATTACCTACTAGTAGTTCCGTTAGTTTACCTATTGCTAATTCTCCTATTTCTAACGATGATTCTGTTTTAGAGCCGAGGAGAAGCAAAAGGGCACGAAAGGACAACAATTTTGGTCTTGATTTTATTACTTCCTTTTTATCTGAATCTCCCTTAATTGATTATTATTTTGTGCATATCTTTGTTGGAAGATGATCCAAGAACCTATGATGAGGCAATGAGGTCAGTTGATGCTGTATTTTGGAAAGAAGCAACTGATAGTGAATTGCAATCAATTCTCAATAATAACACTTGGGAATTGGTTGAACTTCCTAGAGGTTGTAAGCCCATTACTTGTAAATGGATCTTTGGGAAAAAATTGAAAGCCGATGGATCCATAGACAAGTATAAGGCAAGGATAGTGGTAAGGAGTTTTACTCAAAAGTTTAGCATTGATTATTTTGATACTTACTCCCCTGTTACTAAAATTACAACCATTAAGACTCTAATTGCTCTTGCTTGCATTTTTTATCTTGTTGTTCACCAAATGGATGTCAAAACTGCTTTATTGAATGGTGACTTGGATGAGGAGATTTACATGGTCCAACTTGAAGGGTTCGTTGTTCCGGGCCAAGAGAACAAGGTTTGTAAGTTAGTCAAGTCATTGTATGGGCTTAAGCAAGCTCCAAAGCAATGGCATGACAAATTCGATAAGACTATGACTGGTAATGGTTTTCATGTTAATGAAGGTGATTCTTGTGTTTATTCTAAGCATGATATTTTGGTTGTGTGTTTATTTGTCTTTATGTGGATGATATGTTAATTTTTGGGACTAACTTAGATCGAGTAAATGAGACAAAACAGTTTTTGAGTTCGAATTTTGAAATGAAAGACATGGGCGAGGCAGATGTGATTTTGGGAGTAAAAATCAAAAGGACTCCAAATGGCATCTGTCTTAATCAGTCACACTATGTTGAAAAACTTCTTAAAAAGTTTGACTCATTTAATGTCGATCCAGTTAAGACTCCATATGACCCGAGCTTCCACCTAAAGAAAAATAATGGTGATCCAATTGATCAGACTGAATATGCTAGAATTATTGGTAGTGTTATGTTTCTTATGAACTACACTAGACCTGACATTGCTTATTCTGTTAGTAGGTTGAGCTGGTACACTCATAACCCAAGCAGTGATCATTGGATTTCTCTAAGGAGGTTGCTTAGGTACCTTAAGGGTACTATGGGTTGGGGTTTGCATTACTCCAAATTTCTAGGAGTTTTGGAGGGTTTTTGTGATGCCAACTGGGTATCCGATAATGATGAAGTTTACTCCACCAGTGGCTATGTCTTCACCCTTGGGGTGGAGCCGTATCCTGGAAATCTTGTAATCAATTTTATACTGTTATGTCTACTATGGAACCTGAGTTTATTGCTCTTGAATTGGCAGGTCATGAGGCAGAATGGTTGAGGAACATGCTTGCTGATATTCCACTGTGGGGGAAGCCAGCTCCTTCAGTTGCACTTCATTGTGATTCGCAAGCTGCGATTGCTGTTGCACACAACCATGCCTATAATGGGAAGAAGAGACACATTCGTCTGAGGCATAAGTCTGTCAGAAATTTGTTGTCTGAAGGGGTGCTATCACTAGACTATGTTAAGTCCGGAAAGAACATTGCGAATCCGTTGACTAAAGGCCTATGTAGA
The DNA here is from genome assembly GCF_001683475.1 of Chenopodium quinoa. Classification (NCBI taxonomy): domain Eukaryota; kingdom Viridiplantae; phylum Streptophyta; class Magnoliopsida; order Caryophyllales; family Amaranthaceae; genus Chenopodium; species Chenopodium quinoa. The sequence continues at coordinate 2,888,320 of NW_018743977.1, read as the reverse complement.
AAACTGGTTTTCGAAACATCGAAAGAGTTGGGGCTAAAGCCCATTGTATGAATTGTAAAATAGTGAACTCCTACTCACAATGAGTTCAAAGGGGAACATTATATAATAATTCGGAAGCACAATTTTTATCTTATTTGTCCATCTCTAGATGTTTGTTTTGTGCTTAGCTACAAATGAGAAAGAGGTTGAGCATATGGCTCTTAATGAACCCATATCCATATTTTTGGTGGTGTGTTGTTGCTCACACTTGATGGGATTCACCTACTTAGGTGTGGAAATGTGGCCGCTTCCTATGAGTATTTCGTGGGCTTATACTCTAGAGCACCTATGAGCATCCAGGCTTGAACATATGGCCAGTATAATGCGTCACCTTTATTCGCGGAATTTCAGAATATTATACATGTTCAATTGTGTGGCTCAAAGTGACGGGTCCCTAACTCCCTATTGAGTTCAAGGCGAAGGTCACTTGGTAGGTGAGGTATCATAGCTTGATGTCCACTATGTGTTAATTCAAGTCGCGAGACATTGAGATTTATGCAATTGTTTTATTTTGCCCAGAATTGTTTTTCCTTCTTTTCTTTTTCATATCTTCGAACCTGTGGGGGATTGTTGGAAGTTCTTGATATAAAAAAACAAGAGTGTTGAGTGAAGGAAAGAAAACAAGAGAGAATGAGAGTCACAAATGAAAAGGGGAAAAATCCCACATTGGTGAAGGGAAAGGTTTTTTCCTTATTTATATATTGTAGTATGTTAGTACTACTTAGTTGAGTGGCTTGGAGGTGGGTGTTGTACCACACACACACGCGCGCGCGCCGATTCGGGTCGGGCTCGGGCCTCGGGACTTGGGGTCTTGGGGAATGCGATGCGCGGGCGTGGGTCCTTTTATCTTTTTGGAGGAATTTTATTTGAAAGAATATTCCTTGTTTATTCTAGCCGTTTTTTGACTCTTGGGATTCCCTGATTGCTTAGCCGTTAATCCCTTGATTACAGCTAACCGTTACACCTTGTTATTGCTCTTGACTGACCAACGTTCTTCTTTTATTGTGGGAAATAACGGTCAGCCATTTTGCTTGATCTTCGCTGAACGTTGCTTGATTCTCGGCCTTTAATCATATGGCAGTTTCAACATTTTCCCTGCTGCCCGTTACCATTCCATACTCTATATAAACCTATGTTTGCTTCTTCGATCAACACAGAAAAACTTATACCTCTCTCTCTTCTCTTAGCATACTATACACTGTTCTTAATTTTTCTGGGCAAATATTCTGAATTCCAGTCGGGTTTGTGAGTGCACATAAACTCCGGCGCCGTGCTTATCCTGGAGGGCAACCGCTTCTTGTCTACTGCACTGGGAGGTAGCGCAAAATCGTCTTTTAGGTCAGTGGTTCACCACGACACGGCTACTGTTTTCTGGTTCACGCATCAAGAGATAAGTTTACTGTTTTATTGTCTTTAGTATCATATCATTTTAACATAAAAATCATAGATAACGAAAAATGATTTATTAGATACAAAACCCTACGCAAATTAGCAAGGGAGCCATAAAAATTTAACACCCGTGAATTAATACAACCCTTCGTACTTCAAGAACTCTACACAAGATTCATGTTGGGGTTATCCTTCCTACTTAGAGGACGGAGTCCATTTTTATTAGGCTAGTGTACTTGTTTTAACCATACTAGTCATTTGTCTTGGGGCTCATATGATGTAATGGGTGCAAACAAGTCAAAGAGGTCGGGGTTGAAATAAGGAGATTAGCTGTTGGAAATCTGTGTGCACAACAAGCCTGTCACGCACAAAACAAAGGAAAAGGCAGAGAAAAGGAGCGAGAAATTAAAGGTGGTTCTTCATAGAAGTTGATTGGTTTTGCCATCCGACCAAGACCCAAACGAAAGCCAATATCGACGCCAAATTTTGATACAACATTCTTGCCACCCATGCTACATATTCAATAGTTGGATTATCGTTTTGTGCTCTAGATGTTGGTAATCTCTATTAGCATTAATCTCTCCATAGCTGAGTTTATTCATTTATTAGTGATGTCGTCCATCATTTAGTATGGGGTAAATTTCAACTAACTTGCAGTAACCTTAACTTGATTTGGAGTAATTTAACCATATATAGTTTTTTGTTATAAATATAAGGGTAATTTTTATGGAGATAAGTTTTGTAAGGGGGTAATATGATTACTTCTATGTATGTATTAGTTTAGTTGTGATTTTTACAAGTTACTGCATGTAATATATTTTTTTGTAACTAGGGAATTTAACGTGCGTGATGCGCGGTTATAGCTAATCATGTTCGGGAGCTCTTTCGGTGTTTTAGAATTGTTGGTAGTGTTAATGAGTAAAATCAGTAAACAAATATTTTTAGATGTATAAATGTCCACGCACTATTATTAATAGTTCAGAAAAAGGGGCAATGAATATATTAAAGGGTATAATTATCCAAATACTACTATTTATAAAAGTTAGGAAAATTTGCCAAGAATAATACTACCTTTCAGCCATCTTTCAAAAATGGAACCACCTTTGATTTATCTCAACACGACCTTTGACACAAATTTGCCAAGAATGGAACATGATCGGTTGGTAACCTGTTCAATAGGTTACCTGTGACACGTGTCACAACGTCATTGACCAATTTTTAATAATTTTGTTTTAAAAAAACCTTAAAATTATATACTACCTCCGTTTTTATTTAGTTGACACCTTTCTTTTATCATGCTTGCCAACGCACTATTTTAACGATTAATATCTCTAATTCTCGAAATTGTAAAATTATAAAAAGTGGATATTAATAAAATATGCATTGACACGATTCAAACAAGATCCCACTTGACTAGGTTTTACCATAGCTATAAATCACAAAAGCTAGTCAAAGTGTAATTACTAAATAGTGTAAAAGTCAAATGGTGTCAACTAAAAGAAAACGGAGGAAGTAATTAAAAAAAAATCCTTAAACAAAAAAAAAACCTACCTAGCCCCCTCCATCACCGGAAAACACAAGCGGCCAACCCCCCTCCCCGCCCCCAATTTAGTCCCCACCTCCCTTACCCGTCCGGCCATCAACGATTATTCTGACCCCTCTCTCTACCTCATCCCCGATTTCGACCACCCCTCCTTTCCCTATCCTAGATTCTAGCACCCCTACCATGCCTTAAACCTATCAAAACAAGCCCCGAAACCCACCCTACAACTCCCAAAACCACCCCTGCAACCCCCAAAACCAGGCCACTTCGAGGCCCCCAAAATACCCCGCAACCACCTGAAACTCATCTCACCTGACCTACCCCCTTACACCCACAAACCACCCTCAATGTATGGATTTTGGGTTCGCCTCGAGGTTCGACGGTTTGTGGGGCTGGGTCTTGAGGCTCACCAGTCTTGAGGTTCAACGTACGATTTGTCAGTCTTGGGTGGGGTTGGGTCTTGAGGCTCGTCGATCTTTAGGTTCGCCGGCAGGATGCCTGAACGGCAATGGGAGGGATTTTTTTTTGGTTTTGTTTGTTTTTTTTTTTAAAATTTAAGTTCTTTTTTTAAAAAAATTAAAATTTTTATTATTTTTAAATAAAAATATTAAAATAAAAAAAAGCTAATCACAATGTGACATGTGTCCAATGTAATCTACAAAACAGGTTACCGGTTTTTTGTTCCATTCTTGGCAGATTTGTTTCAAAGGTCGTGTTACTTTGAGATAAATCAAAGGTGGTTTTATTTTTGGAAGATGGCTAAAAGGTGATATTATTCTTGGCAAATTTTCCTAAGAGTTATCTCAAACTTTTAAAAATAACTAGGGTGGCTAACGGGCGCAATGCGCGCGCCATATATAGCTAGCCATTTTCGGGGATCTCTTTTAGTTATTGACAACATAATGAGGGTAAATGCGTAAACAATATTTTTAGGGGTATAAATATCACACACTATTCTTAACAATTTTTTTTTTTTAAAAAAAAGAGCAATTAACGTTAATAAGGGCAAATAAGTAAATAAACATTTTAGAGGGTATGATTGTCTAAACACTATTCATAAGAGTTAAATCATTAAATCACACAAGAAAAAACTTAGAGGCAATAAACATCATATCAATAGGGGTATATAGTGAAAAAAAATATTTTAAGGATATAATTGTCCTCACACTATTCATAAGTGTTTTCTCATACTTTATAAAAGGTAGGGATAAGATAGGAAAAAGAGCAACTTTGTCTGTTAAAGTATGTACTCGTAAATTTTATGATATCGAGGTAGCTTTTCATTATTTTAGGCTAGTTTTAATTTCATTATACATTATTTATTGTACACCGATTTCTTTAGGCTGCATACACTAATACAATTAAAGAGGAACAAGTATACTAGTGTCATAAAGTCTTGTTTTGTTCAACTTATTTTTACTTTTTTCAGAAAAAATAAGTTCAGTCAGATCTGATGTTAAAAAAAAGGAAAATTTAACATCAATGGACTAACCTTTAGCCGGTTCTCCAATAATAGACTAACCTATAAATCTTTTAGTTTTGGACACAAGTTTGCATAATTTCGCCAAAAATAGACTGAGCAGGTTACGTTACCTGTTGTAACCGGTTTACTTGGTGACGTGGAACTTACCGTTGGGTTTTTTTTTGTTTCTTCAAAATAAAATTCGTGGGTTTGTTTATTCCTTGAACCAAAATTCTTAGAAATTTTGTTCTAAATTGTTTGGCAGCAATGGAGAGGGTTAAGCATCAAATTGAAACATCAGGGTCTTCTTCTTCATCAAGGGGGGTAGGGTTTCATATGGGAGGATTAAATGTAGTTGCGGAAGAGATGCTATTGTGAGGTCGGTGAAAATACAATTTCAGACACAACATTAACAACAACAATCCAATTAACAACAATTCAATTAACTACAATTCAATTAACTATAATTCATTTAACTACAATTCAATTAACTACAACTCAATTAACAACTTAACATAGCAACAATTCACAATTTTTACTAGGCAATTTCAGACCATAAAATCAACAAATTACGATAACAATTTTGCAATTTACATCGAAAAAACTACGATTTAGGGTTCTAAGAAGTGCATACCTCTACTGCACCAATTTTTAGACTTAAATGGCTTTCCCAGTAGCTTTAATTTCGCTTCAACGCTTCCAACAAATCAGTTCAATCGCAAAAGCAATTTAGGGAAAAAAAAATCTTTGGGACTAGCAATTTGCAGTGTACGGATTGTAAATGAAAGAGGAAGCAGAGTACTATGGGTAATAGGGGAGGAGATGACCGTATTTACCAGCATTAATGGCGAACAAGACATTGTTAGTTGATAGTTAATGGCGCTTCACTCTCAGTTGGAGGGAAACGAACTTCCAAGGGTCAAGATGTCTAAGGTTGACTTCGTAAACGGTTCCAGGTTACCTTAGTCTATTTTTGGCGAAATTATGCAAACTTGTGTCCGAAACTGGAAAATTTAAAGGTTAGTCTATTATTGGAGAACCGGCTAAAGGTTAGTCCACTGATGTTAAATTTTCCAAAAAAAAAGTTTAGATTAGATCAAATCAGAAAATATAAGTTCAGTTCAGATCATATCAGATCATCATTTTTTGTGCATTTTTTTATCGCTAAATATCTTTAATTTCGTAATAAAAAAAATTATGAAGATTTCATATTATAAAATACACATAACTAATACGACTCCACTTGATATATTTTTCATTATAGTTTATCATACACTACTTAAGGTCAAATTTAAGTCAAATCCGACAATTAGATCATACCAGACCAAATCAGATCAGATAAATAAAAATAAGGTGAAATAAACAGGCCCTAAGTATTCCCCTTTGTGAGGAGGGATGCCTAGCGCTTTCCCTCTTTTTCTTACCTTTCAAAAAAAAATAAAAAAAAAATAAAAAGCAAACAAGGATTCTTTTCTGAATAGACCACGTCAAACAAGATCTCTTGGGCCTTAGTTGTGGGCTAACCATAGTTAAGCTGTGGCATTTTTCGGTTAGTTGGTTGCAAGTATTCGTGCACTAGGCTTCCACTATTGATGGTTCTACCTGCTTTGTTGAACCTCTTCTTGCTTGCTTGTCTACGTTGCTCCCTTACAAGCTGTTTCGGGTGTAAACAATGGGTCTTTCGGATGGACCTTTCCTGTGGGCTGAAGACTAAACTCGCCCAAGTGATGGTTGGGGCGAGGGTTTCCTGCACAATAAATACACGTAAACTGGCATCGGAGGTGGTGCCGAGGAAGGCCCCTCCGATGCCGAAGTTAGTACAGTGTTTAAAGAGAGAAAGCTATGCAAGAGTATTAATTGCTTAAGACTTTATGTAGATGAATTGAGAGAGGGAGAAGTCAAGGCTTTTATACCTTGCACTTAAGAGAAATATTGGGCTCTTTAGTTACATGGGCTTGTCACGTGGACTGGGCCGCTTTGACTGACTTGGCATGCTTGAGGAGAGTTTGAACCTTGAGGCTTGATTAAATCATTTATAGGCCGGCACAATTGGAGTAAATTGGACCCAAACACAAGCTACAACCCAAACTCAAAACCCATCTTGTGTCTTCAAGCCGGGTCACGTGTTGGGCTTGCGACCTACTCCGTAACTTAACTTTCCGGTAAAAAACCTAAACCTCAGGGCAAGTACCTTAGACATCCTAAAAAACACAGATATTTTGATAATGTTGCCAAACTTTAGGGGCATCTTAAAAAAACTTTTCAAATGACAGTGATGAACGGGATTTGATTCTAAGTCTTGAGTACCAACTTTAATATTTTAACCAACTAAACTAGTTGGCTTCCATAAAAGTATTGTATGAATACCTTGGCTTTTAACTGAAATTACAATTTAATTAAGAGCGATCAAACAATCCTTGAACATATAAGACAATTGCACCCAAATATTAAACCAAAAAAAGCTAGAGATCCTATAGAAAAATGTACTTCAATTCCTCTTAACCCCATTCGAAGGTATTTGATTAATTACATTCACAAAAAGATGGTGCCTTACATTCACATAAATAATGGAGAGCGAAAGGAGAGAAAAAAACCTCTCGACAGAAGAGGAGGATCAGATGCGTAGGTCTAATAAGAAGTTCAAAAGAACACCAGACCAATCACCAATTGGGAATTCGAATCAAGAGGCTGTGAATGAGAATGTGGAAATGGGCACAGTGGTGGAGGAAACCCAAAGTGGTCAACTGCAACCACCGAACAAAAAGTCATACAATAGTATGATTAGTCACTCTACTGGGAGTACAAAAAAGGGGAATGATATGCCAGATAATGGAGGAGAGGAATCGGAGGATGATATTTCGTCGGATTGTGATTCAGACGATGAAATGTGTCCAAATATACTCCTATCGAAAGAGGAGAAACAGAGACTTTTGGCAAAATGCCCTAACTTTTAAGCTTTTTGATAAAAAGCTAGGCTATGAGGTGCTAATTAAGAGGCTGAGATTCAAATGGAGTCTTAAGGGTGACATATCCCTAACTGATGTTGGATTCGAATATTATATTGTTCGATTCACTAATATAGATGACATATCCCTGACCCAACCCAATAACCCAACTCGAAGTCACTGAGAGAAACCCGAACCCGACCCGACCCGAACCCGAACAATCCGAATTTGACTCGATTTGACCTAAATTTCATATTTCGTAAGAATATTCAGTTTACACTATTTTTGATAGTTTCTAAGCACAACCCAAAATCGACCCGAAATCTGACCCGAACCCGACCTGCTGACCCAAATTGCCACCCCTACCCAAGAGCCTTGGATCATTGGTGATAGTTATTTAACTATTAGAAAATGGATTTCGAATTTCGTGGCGGATGATTCTCTGATCAAGCATCTAACAGCATGGGTTAGGATTTCTCAACTTTCTATGGAATACTTCGATAAAACATTCTTGAACAGGATTGGGTCAAAGATTGGCAAAGTTATAAGTATAGATAGGAACACTGAATCCATGAGCAGAGGGGAATATGTCCGATTTAGTATTGAAGTTGATCTTTCGAAACCACTCCTTTATAAGTTTCGTTTGAATGGGAGGGTATGGAATTCAGTATGAAGGGCTGAAACAAATTTGTTTCACGTGTGGAAAGTTAGGTCACAAGGAAGCCAGCTGTGATATGGAAATTACTCAAGATGATGCTGGAAACAAAGTGCTGAAAAAGAAAAATGTTGAGATTCAATAACCTGTCCATAAAGTTTGTCCGGAAGAACATGATCAGTTTGGGTCTTGGATGCTAGTCCAACGTAGCACACGTAGAAGTGCCACAAAAAGTAAGGGAGTGCTTGCTTCTCAGGAAAAGAAAACAGGGGAGAGCTCGAATGCTAAGACCAACAACTCAATTGCCAAGCAAGCGGCTAACCAAGGTTCGGACTCGAAGGTCCAAGATCAGACCAAGACTATAACAACTTGGGAAAAGAAGGACTCAAACCAGGTTGAGACCAAGGGGTCTAGGTTCAATGTACCAGCAATGGAAGAAGATATGGTGCAGACAGATTTTGTCAAAGGAGGTCAACCATTGGAGGCTGAGAATATAGGTGATGATATGGAGTTACTTTCCTCGGATAGAAGGTTTCCTTCAAAGTGTGATTAATTTAGGGGATGACAATGATTTGTCAAAGGTAGATAATTTGAATAAGGCAATTTCCTTTGGGGAGATGGATGTTGATATGGAAAACCAGGAGGTGATCAATTTGGGCGATGCTACTAGACAAATTAGGAGTGATCCTCAAAATTTTAAGGAACATACTTCCTTAGATAATCGAGATATTAATGAGAGGAATATATCTCCTACCAAAAATAATTCTTCTCCTCGAATTAATTCTCAAGATAAGGAAAACTTTGATCCTGCGATTGCTTCCTTTTCTGAACAAATAAAAAATAGGAAGGTACTCCTTCTAGGTTGAAAATTCATAATTCCGTGGCGATATCTCAATCTGATTCCTCATTGATTCACAATGACAACCCTGTGGATCCCGATCACTCTAGAGGTGTGCGCTCCCCCAGCGTACACGGCGTTCATCGACTATCAGATGGAAGGGCCAACCTTGGCCAAGATACATCCAGTTGGCAAACAAAGCTCTGTTGGAGGTGAATTCTTACCTCCTACCTCTGCACAGCCCGCCGGCGATGGTGGCAATCGTGGATATTCCAATGGAGACCAAAGGACCGTTGAGGGCACTAATGGAGGCATACCTAATGCTTCTGCCTAATGTGCCTTTAAAGGTATATGACCGATACCCAAATTTTCCAGCATTTAACATGTCAATTAAGATCATGGTATGGAATGTTCAGGGTGCAGGAAATAAATTAGCTGCGATTAAGGAGCTAATTAGAATTAATAATCCTACTGTCTTGGCGCTTGTTGAAACTCATCTAAGTGGGGAACAACCTCAAAGGGTGTGTGATAGGATTGGCTTCTTGGGCCAATTTAGGGTGGAAGCTCAAGGTTTTAGTGGTGGTATTTGGTTGTTCTGGAGAAAAGAGGTTGTTTCTGGGACTATTTTGGATAATAATACTCAACATGTGGCTGCGGAAATTGTGAAACATGGTGAAGATCCATGGTTGTTCTCGGCAATATATGCCAGTCCTGATTCTACCTTGCGCAAGGACATGTGGAGGGAACTAGAGAATATCAAGCATGCATACTCGGGTCCATGGTTATTAACCGGAGACTACAATGATACAAGTAGCATGAATGAGAGAAGTGGTTCTGGCAATTCAGAGATGCAAAGCATTCTCTAATTCTAGCCTCTACATAAAAATTCAAGCATTATAAAAACTCTTAAAAACTTGCTGTAATTTAGTTTAAAAAGATTAATTTCAATAATTTTAATCAACTACAATCAAATTCCATCAATAAACATTAATTTAGAAACTTAGGGTTTTCAATTTGGGGCTTTTTAATTTAAAAACTAAATCTCAAAATTATATACATATTAATCATGATTAAAACATCATAAAATCATCACACACACCAAAAAACAATAATTAATCAAGGTCGGATTAAATTAAAACAAGAGAGATAGTTTTTTTTTGTTGGGTTGCGCACGCACACACCACGGCAGAGCTGTTGCCGACACTCGCTGGTGGCGGTGGCCGGCCGGTGGATGGCTGTGCTGGTGGCCGGCCACGTGTGTGTGGCGTGTAGGTGTGTGGCGTAGAGGTGAGAAAATAAAAGGGAGATGGGAAATTTTAAAGAGAGAGAAAATAAGAGCAAAGAGAAAGAGAGTTTACCTTTGGGTATTCTCCACCTTGGGCAAAGTCTAATTTGCTCATAAGATGGGTATTTATACCCTCTTTCAAACCCTCCTACTTTAAATCCCCTTTCTACCCTTAATGATTCCTACTCCTATTCCAAATGACATTTGACTTTCTTTAAAACTCCATGGATTTTAAACTTAATTTTATAAATTAATTATACCCCAATGTTTCTAATTAATAGAATAAAATATTTCCAAAGTAATTAAATAAATAAAAATGAACTTTTAATAAAAATAAACCTTTTTAAATTATTAAAATACCATAAATAATTCATTTTGAATCATTTAAATACTTTATAAAATAATGTTTGAAATTAATATACGTATAAAAATACGGGGTATTACAGTTACAATCCCGAAGCCTACGAATGTCAAGACCTCCTATAGTCCTATCTCTATGAAATTGGTGACATGATCCCACCTAATTCTAGGAGAATAATGAATATTTTTTACCTTATTATTCCATAAAAACTTCCTACATCTTCGTCTTTCAAGATTATCAAGCATTGCAAATGTGATAAATTAACTTCCATATGATAAACCGGATAAGGGTCAAGGATAGATTCAATCAAGGTAGATCGACCAGCTAGATTGAGGAGTTTGGCTTGCCAACCCTTAATTCGATTCATAGTTAAGAAGTTAAGAGTCAAATAATTGCAACTTTTTAATGTACTAGCTAGGGAGGATATCAATCCCCAAGTATTTTCCAAAGTTGAAACTACTCTTTAAACTAGAGGTGTCAAAATCACACTCGACTCAATCCGATCCAAAATCGACCCGAAAAATATCCGATTCAGAATTGGACTCGCGTGGACATAATAATTTAGCATGACTCAACTTTAAAAATTGACCAGACCCGACCCGACCTCATCAGACTCGATCCGATCATCCGAATTGACACCTCTACTTTAAACTAATGGGGGCTGCCGCACTATTTCTAACAACATGACACATTCCTTGGGAAACATCATAGAATATTTGTTGTCATTACTCCTAGCTAAGACCTAAAAGCATACCAAGCTCGTTAACAATGTCCATCATAACTTTAACAAGCATTGCAAGAAGAAGCTCTACCAAAAGGAAATACATCATCTGCATAAAATATATGAGGTAGATTGACCAAAGTGCTAATTTTAATAGGTTTCTAATCGCCAATTATGCTGGCTAACTTTATCTTCAATCATTAGAGAGAGTCTTTCATGGTAGAGGACATATACTTGTATGCGTCACACGAAGTGCACCTGCGTGGAGCATACGTGAATATGCTTGGCAATCATAGGAAGTTGGATTTGACATATAACGATAGGGACAAAAAAGTACGGAGCCGCCAACAAGTTTTTAAGGAACTTGTAAACCGTTCATGGATCATTTAAAGCAACCACTAGAGGTGGGCATGGGCCGTTCCGGCACGTGGGTGGCACGGGCACGGCACGGTGGCCCAACCGTGGGCCTTGGGCCGTGCCGTGAACAATATTTTTGGAAATCGGCACGGGCACGACACGGCACGGGTGGGCGGCACGACTTTTGGCCCGCAGGCCGGCCCTCAAGCACGACACGAGGCACGACACGAGGCACGACCGAGCATGACCCGCCAGGCACGACCCATGCACAACGGCCACATTTTTGATTTCTCCAACAGCAAAAAATGGCTATAAACGGCCATATTAACGGCTATATTAAAAGCTACTTTGCTTCCTAATTCCTATAAATACTTCATTTCTTCCTCCATTTTTTTCCACAACTCATCTATTCTGTTATTCTCTTATTCTCTAATTCCTACTCTCTTATAATCTCTACTTCTCAAAAAAAAAAAAAAATCTCATATAATCTTTAATTCTCTCAATTATAAAAGTTAATATAAAAAAAAAATTATAAGTTCGGGAAATTAATTAGCGGAAAGCAATCGAAGCATCGTTGTAAGATCTAACTCAAAGTTATTTTAATTTGTTATTGTTATTATTTTTATTATTATTATTATTGTTGTTGTTGTTGTTGTTGTTGTTGTTGTTGTTGTTGTTGTTGTTGTTGTTTATATTAATTTATTATTATTGTTATAATTATTGTTCTTGTCACTATTATTATTGTTATTGTAATTATTATTGTTGTTATTATTATTGTTATTGTCATTATTATTTGTATTATTATTATTATTATTATTATTTATTATTATTGTTATTGTTATTTGTATTATTATTATTGTTATTATTATTGTTATTATTATTAATCATGGCATCAAACCCGAACCCTTCTTCCTCCTCTAGGAAAGCCAAGTCAAAACGTACTAGTACTAGTAGGGAATCACCAAATCCAAACACTTCAATGCCCCCTCCTACCATGCCCAATCCTAACACTTCCACCCCATTCTTCCATCCCCAAACCATGGGAGGGTTTCAACAATTTAACAATATGTCTCCTTAGAATATGTCTAGTTCGGGATTTCAAGTAAACCAATCTTCTCACCTCATTTATACGGCTCACAACATGAATTTTCTTATCAAACTACCCAAAATAGCCAAACAAATGCCACCGGGTCAAGTGAACAACCCCCCAAAATTCCAAACACCCAAATTCCAAACACCCAAATTCCAAACACATTATAATGGTGTACCAAAGAGGAACTTGCCAATAGCAAGCAAAAGAGTAATGTTTGGGGATTTTTCCTATTAAGTAGAGATGGAACCAGCGCCAAGTGTAAGACATGTAACAGAGTTTACTCGGCCGATACCAAGGGAGGGATGGGACACCTTGGTAGACATGTAAAAAAATGTGGTGGTCCATCTAGTGATCCAACTCAACCCAAAATTTCTCAATTCTACCCACAAGGTTTCACTTACAGTTATGAGAGAGATAGAGATGAACTTGGGAGAATGTTAGTACATGCCGAACAACCTTTTCTTTTTGCCGAAAATGATCCTTTCAACAATTACAATAACCGAGCACTACAAACCCAACACAAAAAAATCTCTAGAAAAATTGTCCGTTCGGCTGCCATGAAATCTTTTCTAGAGTACAAAATGAAGTTACATGATGAATTAAGTAATCTTACTTGTAGAGTTTCTTTGACTTTTGATGCATGGGATAGTGGTTACGGATATCACTATTTGTGTGTGAGTTTTCATTGGTTGGATAGTGATTGGTTATTACAAAAACGGATTATTCATTTTAAAATGATTGAATACCCCCACACCGGTCTTAATATTTCTCATCATTTAATGCAAGCTATTGATGCATATAATCTTAGGTCCAAAATCATGTCTATGACTTTTGATAATGCAACTTCTATGACATTTTGTGCAAATTTAGTTAAAGCACAATTGACCGACTTCATATTAGATGAAGATGCACTTCATATTAGATGCATTTGTCATGTTATTAACTTGTGTGTGAAGGATGGAACACAAGTAATTGGTCCATTTTATCACAAAATTAGAAATGCTATTTTGGCTATTAACAGTTCTAACATGAGATTTCAGGAATGGAAAACTTTTTGCAGGCAACAAAGGATAAAGGCTATTAAAATATCAACGGATTATGTAACTAGGTGGAACTCCACCTATGAAATGTTGAGTAGGGCAATCGAGTACAAGGGTCCATTGACAATTTTTTAAAATAAAAAATTTCCATAATTTGCTTTACTAGATGATGATTGGTCTAATTGTGAAAAATATATGCAGTTTTTACAATTATTGTAAAGTATGACACATTGTTTTTCTTCTGTTTATAATCCTTGTGCTCATTCTTTTCTTAGTAATGCATGTTTACTTGCACAACTTTTCAATGAACACCGATCACAACACGATTATGATGGATATCTTCCATCAATGGAGGTAAAATGGAGTAAATATTACACTACTATTCCTATGATTTATATTTTTGCTTCTATATTAGATCCTAGGCAAAAGTATGATGGCACATTTTTGTTAATTGATATTTATTTTCAATGCATGAATATTGAAGATGATGTTGATTCTTATAAAAATAATGTAACCGATCAAATTTTTTTCCTTATATAGAGTGTATGAATCTAAATATGGAACCGTGACTCGATTTGCTCCTTCTCATTCATCCAAAAATGTAAGTAAAAGGGCCAAAGGTTTATTTGCACAAGCTGCTAACATGATGTCTAAGTTTTCAGGTACTAAATCATCATCTAGGAGAACACAAAGCGACGTTTCGGAGTTGCAAATGTACTTAAGTTACGACTTCATGAAAGACATGGATGACGAAGAGAAGTACGACCTCGACATCCTTGAATGATGGAAATCACAAAACTCGAAGCATCCAATTTTGGCGGAAATGGCACGAGATATTTATGCTATCCAAGTCTTCCCCGTTGCCTCCGAACGAGCTTTTAGTGCATCAGGGAGGGTTTTAGACGATAGAAGAACAAAACTAAAACCCGAAACACTTGAAATGTGTGTTTGTTTCAAGGATTGGTTGGATGCCGAAACTCGCTGCCAAGATCGTACTTATGCACAAAACGACGACGATGAAGGAATGTCGGGTTCTACTAGTTCTCAATCAATGCAATTGGCCGATGAACAAGAATAAGAAGAAGAAGACGAAGACGAAGAAGAACAACAAGAATAATTAGATTATTACATACTATTAATTATAGCTAATTTTTGTATTATTGCACCCTATATAATAAAATAAGCTATAAAGTTAAGTTATTCATCAATTATTTTACGATTTTATCATTATAAATTATTGTATTATCGATTTATCGTATCGACTTATAATAAAATTAAATAAGTTATTCATCAATTTTTGTGTTATCGCACTCGTAAATTTTTAAATTATGTGCATTGTTATTTTTTGCTAAATAATAATAAATATGTATAATAATAAAAAAAATAACATAAATAATAAAGAGTAAAAGAACTATAATAAATTAATAATAAAAAGCACATTAAAAATATAATAATACAAAAACATAAACATAAATTAATAAATTATTTAAATATACTTATTTTACAAGTTGTTAAAAAAAATATATATCATTTTTTTTAAAAAAAAAAATAAAAAAAATAAGTGACGGCCCGCTGCCCGGCACGGCAGGCACGTGGGTCGTGCCGTGCCGTGGGCTGGGGTGTGCTAAAATGTGGCCCGGCCCGGCACGAGCCACCACCAGGTACGGCCAAGCGCGGCCCGCGGTGGCCTGGCACGGCACGGTGCCCACCTCTAGTAACCACGAAAAGGGACAAACTGAAAGGCAACAACGATGTGATCCATGAAGGTTACACCCCCATTCATAATCCATGAGATTACTAACTCTAAAGTGCCCCTGAACCATAATTAGATATTCGGGGATGAGGTACGGATTGAGTCATGAATCCAATGCCACCCATATTAGCCTCTACTCGATTCTTATAGCAACATTTATTAATTGCAACTTAAAAGACATACAAACAATATTCAATTTGCTCCAAACTAATTCATCTAAGTTGGTTGAATATTTAATGCACACATAAATCTAATTATTGTGATCACTTTATTAAACAACAAGATTACTAGGAACCTAAATCGGTTGTTCAAATTATCTTATTAGGCGTGATTTTCAATTTTTTTTCCAATTAAACATGCAACATAGGTAATCAAAACAAATAGAATCAATCAAATAGATCAAATAAGCATGCATAAAAATATTGAAAGCAACTCAATAATAATTAGAGAACGAATTAAAAGCATCCTAAATATGATACTAATAAATTATTAATAACATCCTAGGCATGATACTATCAAGATTAATAAAACGCCTAAACATGATACTAATAATTAAAAAACAATCCCTAAACATGATACTAGCAAAAACAAATATTGTAGAATTAATAAAGAGAAAGAATAATTAAATCTACTTAATTCGATTATGAAACCTTGCAACTACATCATGATTAAATGGTTAGTAAACTTCAATAAAATAATAAATCAAAGAAACTAAATTAAATTAAAGAAAACAAATTAAATTGCGTTTAGATTCAAACCCCCAGGGTTTATGATCAACTTTTCACGCCGTGGACTACCGATAGAGATTCGAGTGCAGTATTGATGCCGAGGAGCACTCGAAGAAGGAATTTTGAAAGATATTGTGTGAGAGATTTGAGAGAATATTAGCAGAAAACGGTGTCCGTAACCCACGATGGGCCACGATATTTATAGAAAAATAAACGGAAAAAAGATAAAAATCATATCATCTAAATCAGAAATTGCATCACGCCAGCTCAGCAGTCATCGCGTGGCGATGAAAATCATCGCTGCGCGACGGAATCTGGCGCCACACGACGAAATAGTTGCCACGCGCCAGAATTTACTTATTTGAGTTTTATTAAAATTAGTCTTTGCACGTCCCGGTTATAAAAATTTATCTATTTTAATATGGTTTTTGAATACGTCTAGACCTTTAGAAGTTCGTTTCAAACTCAAATTACATTATGAATTAAATGATTTTTTAGAAAATTGAGTTAGAAATTAAGAATAAAGAATAAAGATTAAAACAAGTGGATTGGGCTCAAGATTAAAATAAATATGGGCTAGAAAAGTTAAATTAAATGGATTTAGAAATAAAATTAAGTACTCCTTTATATCAACACTAAACCTGAACCAAATGGCAATGAAAGGCTTCCTCATCATCGGGTTTCGGTTGGGGAGACATTTTTAGGTGTCTACAGAAGCCCCCACTTTTACTGAGTTTGTAGAGACCCAAGTCTCGAAAATGAAAGTCAAAGTAGTCGATAGGGACGGAGAATGATTTAAAACGTTTTGCGATTTTAAACCACCCTGTATACGCCGATACCTGAAGAAAAGTGTTAGTTACATAGATATAAGAGTAAAGAGATAGAGATGCATATCCGACATCAGTTTGCGGCACCCCAAATACATTTGGTAGCTTTCTGTGCCTTGAGAAATCTATCATGAGCTCCTGCGCCTTGAGCAACTCACTGAATGTGAACGAATGAACAGTGACAATTCGCTATGCCCGTAGAACATCGTCGGATGAATAATTGACGACTCACTACTGTCGTAGGACGTTGTCGAAAAATGGTTGACAATTCGTTACGCCCGTAGAACATTGTCGGATGAATGAATGATTGGCAACTCATTACGCCCGTAAGACGTTGCCAAAGAGAAATTGACGACTCACTACGCCCGTAGGGCGTCGCCGGATGATTGACAATTCACTACGCCCGTAGGACATTGTCGAAAGATGATTGGCAACTTGTTACTCTCAGAAGACGTTCCCGGATGAATGGATGACAAGTCTCCGCGCCTACGGAAACGTGTCGTAGACTCCTGCGCATCGAGTAGTCTACTAAATGCGATTGGTAGTATTCTACGCCTCGGGAATATACCAGATGATGAATGATAGTCTTTCACGCCTCGGGAATCCTATCGTGAACTCCTACGCCTCGAGTAGCTCACATAATGAAAAGTGAAATTCTGCGCCTCGGGAATCACACTAAAAGGGGTGTTCGCGAGTCGAGACAATGCTGCAAACCTCTACGCCTAGAGAAGTTAGCAACAGTTGACAATTCGCTGCGCCTCGGGAATATTACCTGATGATGTAAGAACACAAGTCTCTGCGCCTCGAGAAACCTGCAATATGAATGTATGAATTGTAATCCTCCGCGCCTCAGGATGAATACTAAGGGTTGAATGGTTGATCTCGACGCCTCGAGAGATTAACCAGTGCCTGGCAGGAAAAGATAAAAGTGTCTTCGATTGCCTCCAAAGAGAAGGGCTGAGTATTCTGTGTTGAATTTCAATTTTTACGAAATGAAAATATCATTGAATTTGTTACCAAAATTTATCCAAACACTATTATAAGTTTCAAATTTTTTAAAATATATATATGGAAATATGACAGTTACATATATGAACCCAGGACTAAACCAAAATAATGCTTGAGATCTAATGAAAAATGTGCTTCATTTCTTCATTCTTAACCGCATTTAATAGTAATTACATTCACAAATTATTAAACCAAAATCCTAACAAATATCATGTTCAAAATCACGATCAATTCCTTTCTTCAAATCCATCTACAATTGCACAAGCTCTTTTGTAAAGATAAACACAATTCATATTCATTAATTCATATATCCGATATAGGTAAAGCTGGATTGAAAACAAAAGGTCCATAGGAGTAGAGGTTAACATTATCCGGTTGGCGGACTGGGTTTATAAGAGGGGCACCGGCGAGGCCTTGATTGGTGTTAGTCGGGACACTGCAATTGTTTCCGTCGCCAGGTCTATCAAGGAACACCTTACAATCGCTGTAACGTTTAGCAGGCAAGCTAATTGTGTAGTAACCATTTTCATTTGTCATTGTTGACTCTACTAAGAACCTTAGGCATGATACCCTTGCATATGCTCCTGCATATTTTCAACAATTTTTGTACATCATTATTTTTACTAATCCAAACATTAACTTAAATAAGGGGCAATATAATCTATCTATCTATATATATATATATATATATATATATATATATATATATATATATATATATATATATATATATATATATTGAATAGTAATATAATCTGTGTATGAAAACATGTAAGATTCCTTAATTTTACAATTAAAAAAACAATGGATTTATCATTGACAATTACCCTGTTCACTTCACCTTAAATAAATAATATTAAGTAAAAATAAATTCAGCAAAAATAATTTTAGTTCAATAAAAATAAGTTTAGTTCAGTAAAAATCAGTAACTTTAAAGAAGAAATATTACATAAAATTAATAAAAATAATTTCAGTTCAGTAAAATTAATTTCAATTCAGTAAAATTAATTTCAATTCAGCCAAAATAAGGTGAAGTGAACGGCGCCTAATATAATTAGATGGCGTATTTTTAAAGGAACTATAAAAATCTATATGAAACAAGTAATCCAACAAAAATCCTCATATATATAAATATATAATCATCACCTAAAAAATCCAATCTTTCATCATTTCATGTATAGTGAATTGAAACAAATGGATTACCACCTCTGTTCTTTTATCATCTAGTTTGACTTTTTTTTCGTTTTTAGGGAAACTAATTCAATTTCATCATTGATATTACTCTGATATATTGGATATTAAATAAAATTTAAGTTGCAGAGATATTTTATTTGTAATTGTTTCTCAAAAGCATTTAATTTTATAAAATAATCAAAAATTCCATGATTTTGAAAACTATGACAAATCTTAGTAGCGAAAAATTAAAAAAGAATGAAGGGAGTATCAACTAATCAACGATCTATAGAGTAAAGATACATAAATAGCATCAAATACCAATAAATCTAAAAAATTATCATTACCACCAATTAATACACTGCTAAATATAAAGAAATTAATGAAATATAAATCTTACCTTTCATGGGAGTCCAATCATTTCCATCATAACTAACGCAAAAGATGGTGCCTTGTACCGTTGAAGGAACAATATTTTCTTGGGTGGTATTTTTGGATACATAGTTTTGTCGGTTAACATTTACTCTGTTTTTTGCAGAAGCAAAACCCAGAAATGCAAGAACAAGAATAGTTGTTAAGATCTGAGAATGAGCCATTTTACAACATAACAAATTATTGATTTTCAAGGTTGCAACTTTAAGAAAACCTTTGGTCCAACAATAATAAATATAATATAATATATGGCTAATTGGATGATTTATAGTTTTCATTATTTAATTAGTTGCTTTTAGGATGTGATAGTGGCATAACTCGGTTCATTGCATGTTACAGTACAGGTCAGCAATAATTCTTAATTCCAAATTGCAAGCAAAGTTAAAAAAGGTACTCGTGGTGATTTGATACCAACTAGCCAACCAATTTTGAACAAAACAAATTCATTTGACTTGTAGAATATTGAAACACTATTATAGAAATTTCACAAGGTAATAAATGAGTTAGTTATGTGCGTATTTAGAGGTGAATAAGTTTATATTAATGTTCAGGAATACAAATTATATAGGTTAGATTAAGAAATGTATTAATGTCCATATGAGGACTTTATATATTACTCCCCTAAACAAATGGATAAGGCCTCTAAACTGATAATTGTAGCACAATATTCTAGACATTATAAGTTGACGTCTCGAACCCCCAAATTGAAGCACATCGTCTTGAAACCCCAATAGGGCACAAAGCCACAAATTAGGCAATTAGACCCTCATGATAAGTTGTCACTTGAAATGATAAACTGATTCAAGACATATACAAATCAAACAATAGCATCTTTGTTCCTAAGAAATTTCCACCAACACACTCAAGTCAATGTGACTTAAGATAATAAAATGTAAGGAGAATCTAAGACTGTTAGTGTAAAAAAAAAAAAAAAGGAGAAGTTTTAGTGTCCATCTAAAATACAGTTAAAACAAGCACGCATTGCGTTGATGTGTGCACATAGATCTAGTAGTAATATGATGCTGATGACGAGTATTTATAGAGAAATGTGAGCAAAGTGGGCACGGGCTATGTCGTGTTAGCGTACCTCGTGTTTAATCAGACTATGCCTAGACGGGGCAAGACATAGTACATCATGTGATGCCATCAATCCCCCTTTATATTTTGTATTTCTTTTTAAAAATTGGTCAAAATTAAACAAGCCCGACATTGGGCCGCCCTTTTGTACTTATGTTATATTCTTGCCAAATTTTGAAATGATTGTAAAGGATAATGATGACTAAATCATCATTATCATTACGGCAATTTCATGAAATGTCACTGAGTACTTAAAAAATTTACCAAATGCCATCGCGTTTTTCAAAATTCACCAAATGCCACTGAGATTTAGTACAATATCACCATATGCCATTTTCGTTAGTTGACCATCAGTGTCCGTTAGTTGACCCCACCACTTGCCATGTGTCACCTTCTGATTGGTCCGTTTTAAAAAAAAAATATTTTTTTAAAAAAATAAAAAAAAATGAAAAGAAAAAAAAAACAGAAAACCCTTGAAACCACCCAAACCCCAACCACCACTGCACCCTAGCAGCCACCAACCCAGCCATGCCGCCGGTCCCCAAACCCTTACCGCCAGGACCTGCACCGGCAGGCGTGCCGACGGCCGCCGGCCCCCTCCTCTTCCCCCGTCACGCCAGCCGCTCAGCCTTTTGCCCACATCGCCACCAACTCCACCACAAAACACTGCCGCTCCTTTTCACTGCAATTACCAAGCCACCGCCATCACCGCTTAGCACCTGTTCATCCCCTGACGCCGCAACAGCCCGCAATAACAATAACAACAGCCACGCACTAACCTCAGTTAACATAATCCCTCAATTCAATTCCTCACTGTGCCGCTAATTTTGGTAAGATACAACTCAGTAAACAAGAATGGAGAGATGTATGAGGAGGCTAATTTTGGTAAGATACAACTCAGACCATGGATTATTTCACTAATAAGGCACATTTTAAGGACACTTTGAAGGACTATGTTGTCCAGGAAAGATTTGCAATTAATGTGGAGTATCCAGACAATAAAAGATACACTGCAATATGCTACTCTGAGTGCTGTGACTGGTGCATGCAAGTAGACTTGCATATGGCAGAACTTGGGCAATAAAGAAAATATGGCCCAATGTACACACTTGCAGGAGTTTAGAGACATACAACCCCATATGCAATGTGAAGTGGGCTTCTCAGAAAGTCATGGAAGACATTAGAGCTAACCCAGACATTCCTGGGAAAGCACTAAATGAACTTTTATTCCAAAGATATGGCATCTACATGAGGCAGTCCACTTTATACAGGTTAAAGAGTTGTGTAGTTGAGAAGTTGTTTGGAGGTTATGATGTGTCATACTTTCTTTTGCCAACGTATGCTCAGATGTGCATGGAAATAAATCCTGAAACTAAAGCTTTTTGTGCCTGGAAAGAAACTGAGTCACTCCCTAAATAGCTTCAATTTAGTAGAATTTCATTTCCTTTACTGGATAGTGGAAAGGATTTCTTAGAGGTGTTAGACCTTTGATTGGTGTAGATGGAACACACCTCAAAGGTAATTATGGGGGAATCTTGCTTTCTGCTGTGGGAATAGATGGAAATAATGAGATTTTCCCCATAGCCTATGCAGTAGTTAGCTAAGAAGACAAGGAACCATTGAGTTACTTCTTCTGGAATTTGCTGAACATTGTCAAAGATTCATCAAGGAAGCATTGGACCATCATTTCTGATAGGCAAAAGGCAAGTAATTTCCCTTTGAGTGTGTTCGTATTTCTTTTGTAATCAATACATATGAGCATACTAATGTTAAACTCAATGTTTCAGGGAGTTGAACTAGCTTTAGAACAGCTTTGGCCAGAAGCTGACACAAGGTTCCGCTGTAGGCACCTCAGTAGGAATTTCAAGAGGAAATTAAATTTCTAGGCCCTTTGATGTATGTTCTGTTTTGGAGAGCTTGCAATGCAACTTCAGCATTCACAATTCGAGAAAGCTATGAAGAAGCTTTAGAAAGACGGAGGTGAAAATGTGATGGCTTGGTTTTCAGACTTGGGAGAACAATCCAAGTGGAGTAAGCATAAATTTGATCTTAATGTGTACAATGACTCTAATACATCAAATTTTGTAGAAAGCTTTAACTCTACACTTGGGGTGGATAGGTGTAGGCCTGCATTAACTTTTCTTGAAGGTAATATGTGAATAACATGCTTTGTTTATATTATCATGTGAAAATGTTGTGGATACTTGTCTAATTTGGACAAAATATGCAGGAATAAGGAGGGTGTGTATGGTGAGAATTGTAACAAAGCTTGAGAATGCAAAGTCATGGAAAGATGAAGACATCTGTCCCAAAATTGTGAAGCTAGTGAAAGAGATAGGTAAGGCTAGCTCAAACTATAGAGCTTTCAAGTCCAAGCCAGGAGAGTATGAAATCCATGAGGGCAGATCTCACTTTCCTCTGAGTCTAAACAAGAAGATTTGTTCATGTGGGCATGGCAACTAACAAGGGTGCCATGTAGGCATGCCATTAGGGCCTTAATTGATGTAAAGTTAGACCCACATGACTTTGTCAGTTCCTGGTACTCTGCAAAGACATATAAACAAGCCTATAAAGTCAGAATTAACCCAATTCCTGACATAGAGCAATGGCCTGCTGATGAATCAGGCAAATGTATCATGCCTCCTAAGATGAAGAGAGGAATTGGAAGACCAAGTAGGAATAGAAAAAGGGAAGAAGGAGAAGAGCAACCAGGCAAAAGATCAAGAATAGTTAAATGCAGCAAGTGTGGTTACTTTGGGCATAATAAGGCAACTTGCAAGGGAGGCTTAACTGGTAAAGAGTTGCAGGCATCTAAGCCTGATGTCATCCAGAATCCTAGAGTTAGAGACTAATCTAATGCAGCAAAGGCAACAACATCTGAGGCTGCAACATCTAATAAGAAAGGAAAAGGTCCCGCAAAGACAGGGAAGAACCTTAACTGAAGCTCCAACTAAATTGATGCGTCACAGTTGCCTAGCCAACCAGTAAGCCTATCTCAAGCTCA
Organism: Chenopodium quinoa; assembly: GCF_001683475.1. NCBI lineage: Eukaryota > Viridiplantae > Streptophyta > Magnoliopsida > Caryophyllales > Amaranthaceae > Chenopodium > Chenopodium quinoa. Next base: position 2,864,590 of record NW_018743977.1, on the reverse strand, counting down.
CTTTGAGTCTCTAAGCTTCTAAGTTATTGGCAGTAATTTATGTAATTAACTTTGGTTTTTGGTACGTTAGTTTGTTTTTTGGAACTTTAGTTTGCTTTTTGGTACTTAAGATTGGTTTTGGATACTTAAGTGTTTTTGCAATGTTTGCAAGCATCTTGAAATACCTCTATATATGAAATTAGCCAACTGTGACCTTTTTGTGTTCATTATGTTGTGTTCGATAATTAATAATTGAACAAAGTATATAAAACACAAAGTATGCCAATTATTTTTCAATTTTCATTCATAAATCTAGAAAATACAACCTTCAATTACTCATAATCTATCAATTACATGGCATGACTAAAAGGCACATTACACCAATTTCATTTGAGAACAACAAATAGTAAAATCTGGTAAATGACAAGAGCAATCCTAACAACCATGTATTTGTCGGCTGCAAATGCATATGCTCTGTCTATAAATTCAGAAAATTCCTCTAAAAGCACTTTCAGATTAGCAGACTCATCAAGATTTGTTTCCCTTGTCGTGTTTCCCATAATTTGATCTTCAAAAACCCACATGAACAAACCACAGTGCCTGCACTTGTAATATGTTCTCCCTGGGTTTGAAATAGAGTTAGAAACCCTAATATCAGCATGTCTTGGTGGATGGCAGTTACATTGGATGCGTCTGGCCCACATGGATCTTCCATAGAAGAAGAACCGGTACTTGAAGAATCAACCATGTTAGAGAAATGGAGAAGAGAAAAAATGGAGAAAAGAAGAAATGGAACAATGGAGGAGAGATGAAATGGAGAAGAGAAGAGGAAGTGGCGCATTTTATAAAGATAGGGGAGGGAAGAGGGTTAATGTTTTTGGTGGGAAATAACAGAAATTTTGAGAGGGAAAAGTTGGAGGGAAAGGATTTAAATGGGGGCATATTAGTCCTTTTCATTTTTTTTAAAACCTAAGCTGCTAGTAAACTAGGTTATTAACGTTTAATTAACAAACTAATTACGGCTGTTAAGAAGTCAGAAACTGGGGTGTATAACCAGGAAGTAAAAAAAAAATGTGGTATTGTTGGGAAAAGTCAAAACCTAGAGTGTACCAATGAGAATTTCCCAAATAATTACTTTGAGGATAATTTAAAGACAAAAGGTGCAACAGAGTAGAGGATAGCATTGTCCGAAAGGCGTCTAGGTTTCGAAGGATGAGCACCAGAGAGGCCATCGTTTGTATCAGTTGGGACATTGCAGTCGCAGTAATCGGCGGGTTCATTAAGGAACACCCTGCAGCTGCTGAGGCTGTAGCCTGGAGGTGTGTACTTGGCTAAGTTGATAAGGAAGTAACCCATTTTATCTGTGACTGGTGTCTTCACTGAGAAAGGTGCTTTTTCATCTCCATACTTGTCCTTTAACATGCATGTTACCCTTGCTGTTGCCCCTGTCAATTAATTTTCATATATATTGTAGATCATTATATTAATTTAACTAATGGTATGCAAAGTATGAATTTACATGAAATTTGTAAGAAGTCTCATGGTATGTTACATTATTATAGATGTATATAATTGCGGAGTACAATAGATTCTAGGTCCTCCTTTCTCTACTTTAGTGAATTGGTTGTTAACAAAACAAATTCTATTATTATTGTTCATTGTATCTCAAAAGTATTATCGTGCAAGTCAATTTATTGTCATAAATTCGTTAAATCTGTAACATTATTAAACATGTACTACGTGTGTCTTAAAAGTAGAGTAAGGCTAGAGATATATATAATTATAATAACAACATAACATTAGCTTATTTATTGTTTGCATTGATGTAAACCTATATTAAGATTAGATAGTTAAAGTAATACATCATTTACATGCCCTCAATTTTATTTCAATATCTAGTTCTCTAAAATATGTCATTGAGATCTTTAATAAGAAACTTGTATCACCCAAAAAAAAAATGTAATAAAAATGATAATTTGTCGATACATACTTAGCTTGAACAAATATAACTAGATGATACTAAATAATACTTTTGTCTGTTTTATGTATGTGATCATTGTATAAGTTAAGAGAATTCCGACTAATTTATAATCAAATTTTGACAACAACAATAAATGTAACGGATTTAAATAGTTTTGATTTGTATTTTACTGTTTTTCCTTTCTCATTACCCTATTGTTATTTCTTGCTATAGTTGTGAATTTTTAGAAGTAGTATGATATAATTGGCATACATAATATAATGCTATCAATTGCTATGCATCAGACTAATTATTTACCTTGCATGGGAATCAAATCTTTGGATTCTCTACAATAGATCATTCCTTGAATATTTATAGCATCAGCACTTTTTTCTTGGGGTTTGTATGAGTGTAGGCTATGACCAGGCTTGTAACTTGGAACATTTTCTTCCGGTTCGTAAGTCTCTAAGCTACGCCCAGCCGTATAGGATGAACGATCATCGGATCGGTACGGCTTCAGGCTACGGCCGGACCTGTATTCAGCTGAAGCAATGCTTAGTAACGCAAGAACAACAAAGGTTGCTAAGAAGAAATGAGAATAATGAGTCATTTTTATTTTTTTAAGTTCCACTTCTAATATTATGCCTCCTTTATATTTATAACATCATTTAAGATATCTATTTCAATGTTTCCATAGCTTCGTGCGGTAAGTTGAGCCCACGTTTGCTGCCGATGAAACTTTAAGATTTGCACCGCACTAATAAAATTGAATTGGTATATATTTTGACAAAATATATTAGAAGTCGGTAGGTTTTATATTTGTGAATATTGTATTTATGTCAAGTTTATCTTGTTAGGAGTTTTAAACAAGTTAGATCTTTTGTATTGTGTATATATATTGTGGTAATTATTAATGAAAAGCTTAAGCCGTTTTCTCCAATTATCCTTGACTTTAACATGGTATCACAACCTCTCTAATTTCTAGAGATTTTTTTTTTTTGAGTGAGATTAGGGCTTCAATTTTTTTGTTTTATTTTCGATTTTTCCAAAATTGATTGGTTGATTAAGGATTTATCAAACCCTAATTTATTTTGGTATTAGATTGCGTGCTGTTGTGGTGGCATCTTGTTTGTGGTGCTGCGTAGTAATTGTGTGGTGCTAGTGGTTGTGGTGTGCTACCGAGTGTGCGCCAGGTGTGAGTGTGTGTGGTGCGCCTCTTGTGCGTGCTGTGCGTGTGTGGTACGTCTCTAGTGCGTGCTGGGTGTGTGTGTAGTAATGTGTGGCGCTAGGTTGGTGTGTGGCGCTAGGTTGGTGTGTACGTGTTGTGTGGTGCATTGGTGTATGTGTTGTGTGGTAGTTGGTGCTGTTGTTGCGTGATGTGTGGTGCGCTAGGTGTGGTGAGTGCGTGTCGTGTGTGGTGCGTCAGGTTGGTTTGTGCGTGTGTTTCTGTTGTTGTGCGAGTGTTGTGTTGCTCGTAATTTGGTGTGATGGGTGAAGGCGATTCTCCTCCGATCCTCCTCCGCCTAAGTACGAGCCTTTCACCGATTATTATCTTCATCCGAGTGAAGGTTCTCAATTGGTGATTTGTCCCTTGTTGCTCACCGTCGACAACTATGAAAAGTGGTCGAGATCGATTCTCAACAATCTTCGTTCCAAGAGCAAGCTCGGTTTTGTTGATAGGCTATTGTCAAGCCCGACTCAAAGCACACGGATTATCGTCAGTGGGGTATTGTTGATTCTACTATTGTTGCTTTGGATTTATAATACTCTTGATGCTAGTATTCATTCTACTGTTATTATTCCTGATGATGCTAAAACATTATGGGATGATTTACGTGATCGTTATTCTCTTAGTAACGGTCCCCGTATTTTTGAACTTAAGCATGATATTGCGGATTATAAAAAAGAGGTCGGTCTGTTGCAGTTTATTATGGTGAATTGAATAAATTGCAGAATTTATTGTCTAGATATGTAAAATTGTCTGCTTGTACTTGTTCCGCTGCGAAAGAATATGCTAAGTTGCATGAGAATGAATTGTTGCATTAGTTTTGTCTTGGTTTGGATCCAAGAAGTTTGGCTCTGTTGTTTCTACTTTGTTGATGAGTGATCCTTTGCCTACTATGAATGTTAATTATGCTAAGGTTATTGCTGATGAGCGTAAGCAATCTGTGTCTGAGGCACATGAGACCTCTTCTTCTTCTACGACTCTCGGTTTTAATGCAACAGGTACGGCTTCAGGTTGATCATCGGACCGGAAGGAGTGCACTTATTGTAAGAAGTTTGGTCATGATAGGGACCATTGTTATGAGCTACATGGCTTTCCGGGTGGAGGTCGTGGAGGTCATGGTGGCCTGGTCGGTCGTTTGGTAGAGGAAAGGGTGAGTTTGCTGGTGCTGCTGGTAGTTCTCGCGGTTCTAATGAGCAGGTCTCTGATTCTGATCGTGGGAGTGTTCCTACGAATCTGACGCTCACTGGAAGGAAATCATAGCTGCTGTAAAGGGTGCTAAGTCTGGTTCTTCGTCAGATGGCACTAAACTTGGTACATATAATTCTATTAAGTGGCTCATTGACACTGGAGCTTCCAATCATATGTCTGGTAATATTGATCTTTTCACTGATTTGCATGATATTTCTTTGCCTGTTGGTTTGCCCAATGGGAAGAGCACAACGGCTACGAAAGAAGGAAGAGTTGTTTTGTCTGATAACTTAACTCTCGATAATGTCTTATATGTTCCTGCTCTTAAATGCAACTTGTTATCTGTGTCTAAACTGTTAGAAAAACAATGGTATTTAATTATGTTCACTAGCCCAAGCTATGCATTATTCAGGACCGCAGTTTGAGGAACCTGATTGGAGCGGGGGTGCAGTATGATGGGTGTTTAGGGTAAAATTACCCATGACAAATGGACCAATCCGGACCTGCCACGTGTCCACCACGTGGGCCAATCAGCGTCCGCCACTTGTCACCCTAATAGGTCCAACATGGACTAATCAGGTCACATCATGTTGGCCCATTATCCGCCAACCTGGAAAACGGCCATCGCAGGCCCAATTCCCGAGGCAAGCCCAATCAGTCTTAGGTTTTCCCAGAAAACCTAGTATTGGGCACATACTTCGAGGCTATATAAACATGTCATTAGCCTCCATATTCAACGGAATGACTCTCACCTAGAGAAGTCTAAACACATTGATCACTCCTCCCCTAGAGGAACCAGATCTCCCCCCTTTAATTTCCGCATTTATTACTCCTCAAACAAGTACTAACTTGACCGTTGGAGGCGGAGCTCTCAGGAGTCTCCGTTATTTTGCAGGTACAGGCGGCCGGTTCCAGTCTTGGTGTTGTAACTCTCCCGCAGGACATCAGAAAACCCCGAAACATTTGGCGCCGTCTGTGGGGAGAGTACTTCTGAGATGGCATCCACGTCTGTACCGACTCTTGAAGAGAGGCGTCCCCTAGACGACCCTCAAGATCAGTCGGACCATGATACCGACGAAGAATATGAAGTTGAGACTCACACGGCCCCTGACGGGTCCCTCAGAGCTCGACGCACCCGAAAGGAAGGAACGGGGAGCCTGCCTGGCTAAATCAACAGGCGGCCGAGGGATCTGCCCCTATAACCAGGAATGAACTCATGGCCCTCATGAGTACTTTCAAGGGAAAGATCCAAGAGCTTGTCAATAAAAAGGCTACCGCTCCACCAAAGGAGCAGTCGGCCAGATCAAACCACTCCCAGTTGAAGTTACATGCGCCTCGCATGAAACTACTGGGTACAACCGGCAATATACCAACCTCCGAGCATCCGACCAGGCGGCCAACTACTGCAGGCGTCATACGGCCGAATGCAAAGAGTCAGACGGTCAAGCTTGTAAGCTATTTATTATTATCATAGCAGCCAAAACAGCCGTCACCATAGCTGGTACCAGCCGGCCAGACGACAGTATCTTCTGGATCCGGCACAAACAGTAAATACTCCGGGCCCATTTTGTGGTTAGCAATAAAGCTCGCCACGTTGTCTCGCATGGTTGCGATCCGGCCCCGGGGCACCCTGCAGTAGTAGGGGGTGTTTTCCTCTCTGTAAGAGGCGGACGGCTCTGCCCAATTATCCCCCTTCTCCACTGCATGGGAACTTCTCGCCTCTTGTAGGCGGTTATGTTTTTCTTCTGAGTCAGAAGAACTATGGTCAGAAGAACTATGGTCAGAAGAGCTGGAATCGGACTCGTCCCCTGACGAGTCCGAAGAGGACGACGCCTCCCCTCTCCTAGAGGGGCCCGCCTCCTCTCCCCTAGAAGGAGCAGAAGGTAAATTAGACATGTCCACGGTTAGATGAGAAGGGAACACCTTGGTCCCTCTCTCAGAACTGTCAGCTTGACAGTCGCCTCGTTCCACATCTGGCGCCTGGTCCGCCTAACTTAGTGGTAATATGTATGGCAAAGCTCCACTTAAGAGCCTTAGGGGGCAACCCACTACAACAATTAAAGAGACAAGTACATTAGAGAGAAGCTTGAACATGCGGCACCCCAATGTCGAGCCTCAAGCTAGCAGGAAATATAACAGCCGCAATAAAACCAACCATGATTAGCAAAACAGCCGGCTAATTCATAAAAGTAGCCGGCAGTATCACAAGCATAGCCAACAAGCCTCCCAACTCCACATAAACAAGCGGCAATTATGTGCCAGGCTAACTCTAAAATACACGGCCAAATGCCGAGTTCGAGGCGAAAAGGTTTCAACTCCATGAAAACAAAGCAATCTTCGAATTTTGTTAAACAATGCATAATAAGCAAGTCAACCGGCACTATGTGGATAGCTCAGACACTGGGCAAATAATACAGTCGGCCATCTTTACGCATTTCGTTGTGTATCCAGCAAACTAGCAACCGGCTATTATGGTGGAATGTGGAAACAACCGGCTGTATAAACATTTAGCTTCCTGAGCATTCGTCCATTCAACGCCAAAGCTTCGAATGAGATTAAATGTATGAGCATACATGCGGCTTCCTCTATGCTACAAGCTGGCTGCCAGTGGTCAGGGGCTACTTAAATCACCAACGCACTTAAACAGCCGGCCATCACAACGATTTTGGCTAAGTACGTCAACATGCTAAAAACAGCCGGTCAGGTATCTTAAACTTGGCTGTGTTGGGATGAGGTGAACAGTCGGCTAACTCTAAGCATTTGGTGGTACATTTGGCAAACAAGCAATCACATGTACAGCCTGGAGGTAAGAAAGCTTCGTAAAAAGCCGAAAGAGGCGGCAGCAGCTGCAATAAACAGGCGGCCATGTTTAAAGATGAAGCAGGCGGCACCTGCCCAGCAAACAGCCGTAACCACCGGCTTATGTATGTGATAGTCTTGAATTTAACTCTAAAAACAAGCGGCTGTCTCAACAGTCGCATGAATATTCGGCTATTCGATGCCGAAATTTGAATACAATGACTTCATTTCAAAAGCATATAGCCTACACACGCGTGTATGTCTCAATTCTTGCGAGCTGCTAGGAGAATATCAGCCAAGATTAGGAGCAGCCGGGTGTGGCCATGCTTGTTTCAAACATCAGCAAGCACGTAAAAGCCCACCTTTAATCAGCCGGTCATTAAATCCATTCAATGTGCAAGGCTGAGTATAAGCAGACGGCATGGCACATTATCTTGGAGAGTTTAGCACATGGAGGAGTATTTGAATGGGCAAATACTTGAAGAAGCAGGCGGCATGTCTTGCCCAACTTTGTGATGGGTGGCATGATTGGCTAAACTTGTAATAACAAGCGACATATCAAACGAAGCCATCATGATTACAAACCAACCCAAGTTTGTTTGAACTACAAAAGCAAGGCAGCCGGTCACAAAACAAGCTAAGTCAATGGTCTCAACCGACACTCAATAATCCTACAAACGGCAGCCAAGCAAGCGGCATCCACAGCAAACGCATCAAGCCATGCGTGAGATAACATGGGTCTTCATGTTTTTCAGATCACTTTGGTCTAAATAATGCCCAGCGGGATCAAGCAAAATCAACTAGCTCGAGCTTGAGCAGCTGACCTTAATAACAAAGCATCTCCTGCCTTTAATGAGAGCAGGCGGCCATACGCAAAGCTCCATTGTGCTCGGTTTACTTCAGGTTCAAAGCAAGAGAAACAATAACGGCCCGACATGCGAGCATATTTATGATCTTTGCTATTTTGATAGAACCAGCCGGTAACATTCAAGCTCACAAGCAGCCAGCCACCCGCCATCTATACAGGCGGCTCTCGCTACCATCACAAGTCAGGCTATACGGCAATTAAAAACAGCCGGCACATCACGGCAGAACCAGCCGGCCTTTGAAATCATCGACAAAGTAAGGTGGAGCATGGGCACCTATGATTAAAGCATCCGACAGTAGCACAAGCAAGGGGCGAAAGCCGTATGTTTGATAGACTCCTTGCTGAGTGGAAAACTGAAGATGAATTAGAAACACAAGCGGCATAATAAGCCACCTGTGAATATGCAAGCTATATACAAGTGGCTCGGCAATAGACAGGCGGCATGCCAAATGATTATTGAAAACACCCCCTCGTATCTTGGTGCTATGAGAGAGCCAGCTCTCTTTGATCAACCACCAAAGGAGACCGACACCATGCTTGGCCGGATGTGAAGCTTGAGCAGGCGGCATGTAAAGCGTCGTAGCTCAAGCAGCCGGCCTCAAAACCCAAAGAGTAGCCGATTGCTTGTTCATTGCAAGCATGTGAGGGGCTTGACGCCTTGCATATCGTATAAAACTTGCCGCATGATTGTTCAGGAAGTCTCATCTTATGTGTGAGTTGTCACCATAAGCACATTATCATTATTATGATTGCAAGTAAAAAAAAAAAAAAAAAAAAAAAAAAAAAAAAAAAGCCTAAGGTTAGTAAAACCGGCTGTTTAGGCGGCACCCTACTGAAGACCGTCCTCCACTTATTTGTGTGACAATCTATCAAGCATGCTGAAGACCGTCCTCCACTTGATACTGATTCAGAGGGGCATGCCACTTGTACCTTTACAGTCGGCTACTCTCCATTGAGTTTTTTCACTCTATCCTCAGAGGGGCATGCCGTCTGTACCATTACAGTCGGCTACTCTCCATTGAGTTTTTTCACTCTATCTTCAGAGGGGCATGCCGTCTGTACCTTTACAGTCGGCTACTCTCCATTGAGTTTTTTCACTCTATCTTCAGAGGGGCATGCCGTCTGTTCCTTTACAGTCGGCTACTCTCCATTGAGTATTTTACTCACAATACTTAGCTAAAAAGATTAGGGCCTGGCCGACCCTGTGCCTAACAGGCGGCTACCCTTCTTTGACTTAGCACCTACGTTCACCAAGAACTTACCAAGGCCACCGGCCGAATGATCAGACCAGGCGCCAAGCCACCTGATCAATTTACAAATCTAATACGACCTGTCCCAACATCATAGCAGGCGTCCGACGGCATCCCTCCGGATGAAATTCGTCGCAGAGAGCAGCTCCCTTTTGGGTGGAACATTGTTCTATAAACTAACTACACGGCACCTATACGACTGTCCCCAAGGGCAACCACGTAGCCGTTTTTGAGACAAGGATAACTCTATCACTAACCAAACCAGTGGTAGCAGTTGACATCTGAGTCAGATGACCGCCTGTATTACTTGGGATAAATGCAGGGGGTACCTCTTGAGTTAATAGCCAACAAACATTGGCGAATCAAGGGGATCAGCCGGCCTCCGCCGCCTGGTACCTCTACTACTCAAGCTAGAGTGTGACGGAGACTGAGTAACTCCTAAGTTAACTCATAGTCACTCTCTCAAACTTAGTATGGAGCCTAAAAGGTATGAGGAGTCCGCCTGTTTTTTGGAAAACAGAGGTACTCGACCACTATTCATACTAGGTTGGCTACACTTAAAGCTGCCGTCTGTAACCTAACAGGCGTAGCTACTTTGGTTGGACGTCCTGTTTGACGCCTGCTTCTATGCAGTCACCAAAGCAGACGACCAGCCATCCCCCAACAAAATAAGCTAAGTACCAAACTTAGTATATTGAATCAACGGAGGCCAACGCCCGAATAATGCTAAACGCTTACCCCTTATGCAATAGTTGACAGTCCACCTGATCAGGGGCTATCTGCATAGTAGGGCAAAGAATCGGCATCTGTCTAGTTCGGCGGCAATCATTATTATGATTGATTAACTTTGAAAATGTCATACCGCCCAAGGTATCAAAATTTTCTAAGTTAATCAAATCCATCTCCCATTAGAACTAGACAAGATGCCGACCTAGCAAAGCTTCGAGGGTCTAACTTTCGAAAGGAGCAATCCCTCCTGGAAAGAGAAATTACTCCTTCCGAGGGGCAAATGTTTAGGGTAAAATTACCCATGACAAATGGACCAATCCGGACCTGCCACGTGTCCACCACGTGGGCCAATCAGCGTCCGCCACTTGTCACCCTAATAGGTCCAACATGGACTAATCAGGTCACATCATGTTGGCCCATTATCCGCCAACCTGGAAAACGGCCATCGCAGGCCCAATTCCCGAGGCAAGCCCAATCAGTCTTAGGTTTTCCCAGAAAACCTAGTATTGGGCACATACTTCGAGGCTATATAAACATGTCATTAGCCTCCATATTCAACGGAATGACTCTCACCTAGAGAAGTCTAAACACATTGATCACTCCTCCCCTAGAGGAACCAGATCTCCCCCCTTTAATTTCCGCATTTATTACTCCTCAAACAAGTACTAACTTGACCGTTGGAGGCGGAGCTCTCAGGAGTCTCCGTTATTTTGCAGGTACAGGCGGCCGGTTCCAGTCTTGGTGTTGTAACTCTCCCGCAGGACATCAGAAAACCCCGAAACAATGGGGTCTATATTTTTCGGCTGATTCGTGCTCGAAATCTGCAGGCGAACAAAGTAGTTATTTCAGATACAAGTTTGTTATGGCATAGGCATCTCGGGCATCCGTCAATGCAAGTTGTGAGCTCTCTTCTGGGAGTTTCTAATAGTATTAGTACTCATAGTAGTAACTCTGGTTGTTCTTTTGATTGTGACATTTGTTTTATGGGGAAGCAACCCCGAAACTCTTTTCCGTTAAGTATGAATAAAGCATCTGATATTTTTTATTTAATTCATTATGATATTTGGGGTCCGAATAAGATTGCCTGTAGTTGTGATGCTCGTTATTTTCTAACTATTGTTGATGATTTTTCTCGTGCTACTTGGGTCTTTTTGATGGTTGGTAAATATCAGGCTTCACAGTTGATGTAATACCCCGTATTTTTATACATATTTTAATTTAAATCATTATTTTATGAAGTATTTAAATAATTTGAAATGAATTATTTATGGTCTTTTATTAATTTAAAAAGAATTATTTTAATTAAAGGTCTATTTTTATTTATTTAATTGTTTTCGAAATATTTTATTTAATATTTAGAAACTTTGGGGCATATTATTTTATAAAAGGAAATTTAAAGTCAATGGTATTTAAAAAAAGTCAAAGGACTAGTTTGAATAGGAGAAGGTATCATTAAGGGTAGAAAGGGAATTTAAGCTTCGGAGGGGTTTAGAGAGAGGGTATAAATACCCATCTTATGAGCAAGTTAGATCTTGCCCAAGGTGGAGAATACCCAAAGGTAAACTCTCTTTCTCCTCTTATTCTCTCTCTCCTTTAATTTTCCCCCCTCCCCTTTTTAATTTTTCATACCACCACACACACCACGGTGGCAGGCTGCCACCACCACCACAGCTAAATGCCACCGCCGCCACAGGGCCGGCAGCAGCAGCAGCCCTGGGAGGTGGCACTAGCCACCTTCCCTTCTCCCCTTGTGTTCCTGTGTTTTGGTTAAAAAAAAAAATCTTCTTTGTTTTTTTTAAATTATTCTAGCTTTGATTCAATTATTATTTTTGGGTTGTGTGATGATTTTTATGATGTTAGATTATAATTATTATGTATATAATTTTCAGATTTGGTTTTTGAATTAAAAAGCCCTAAATTGAAAACCCTAGGTTTCTAAATTAATGTATATTGATGAAAATTGATTGTGGGTGATTGAAACTAATAAATTAGATGTTTTTAAACATAATTACAGCAATTTTACATGTTTTTATAAAGCTGGAATTTTTATATAAAGGCTATAATTATGTTTCTTGAAGCGATTTTTAATTATCCATTAATTAGGAATAAAAGTAAGGGTTTTAAATTAATTTTCAGCTTGTTTTAGAGGGTTTATGAGTGATTTAAAGAGTGTATATATTGCTGAAAATTTATATTGAATAGGTATTAATGTCTCTTTGTAATTTTGGGTTGTAGGAGATTTCCAAGGGAGTGATTTTGTGTAGTCGTGGCGATTTTGAGATCATATTCAAGGTATCTTCGCGTACTCGGTAATATTATTTAAGTGTATAGAAGCATACTAGGCTTTGTATAATTAATTCCATGGTAGTATCATGTTAGGTATGAATTGGAATTGGTGATTGGGTTGATGTTGGTGATTGATTATGATGGATTAATGGTTGGAATTAATTATATTGGCATGTTGAATATGAACTACACTTTTATTATTGGCATGATTGAGAGCATGTTTAATTAAACTAAATGTTTAATTTGGTTTGGAATATAAAAAGGGAATTTTATTGTAGTTCATATAATTTTTATTGATGCTTTAAGCATGAGAATTGAGCTATTAAGTGTCTTAGTACACATGGATAAATTATATTGCGGTGTTTATGTGCACTTAAGGTGTTCTAAACACCGAGGGATAGGATTTGCGGTGCCTTATGCACTTAAGGTGTTATTTAACACCGAGGAAGTTTTTAAATTAATTCTTTTCTAAGTCTTTTCCTTTACAAGATGCCGATCTTTCCTAGCAATAACTATCAGATTGGTACTCTAATTAAGAAAGAATATGAACATCCTTTTGACTATGTCCAGAAAATTCATTTCTATTGTTCCCATTTGAGCGATGTCCTAGGAGACAAGCGTTATGACCTTCCTGATCGTGTTTCAGCCATGGTTATTCACTGTCTTCCATATGAACCCCCATATCTTGCTGTCAAAGCAAAGTTTTCTGATTTTTACTTACCTGGGGACATCCCAAACTATTCCAAATACAAAAATTTCTATGGACAGTGGTACCCTGACTACAGATACTTGATTTCTTACCTCGTTAGAGTTGAGAAAGATCATTGCGATCACTTACACATTCCATATCCCAATTACTACTATAACATTCCAGGAGGGAATAATTCCCCTACCACTAGCAATCAATCAGGAAATTCTTCTCCACCACAGGGTAATCAAGCAGGAACAAATGGAGGGCAAGAGGAAGGAGAGCTAAGGGATTAGAGTAACCATACTGTTGATAGTTCCATTATGGAAATTCCAAATCCAAATCCACCTCCAACTCCAATTATAATTGATATTTCATCGGACGATGAGGAAGATGAAGAGTTCATCCAAGTAGAACAAAATCCAGAGACACCTGAACCAATGGAGGAGGAAGATGACCCTGAATTCGATCCTGGAAGCTACAAACAATCGAAGGACAAGAAGGACAATGTTCGAAATGACTAGATTTTTGTAGTTTCATCTCTCTCTAGGGATTCTTAGTTTCATTTCCGCAGTTTTAAGTAGTTCTTTTGTCAGTATATTAATAAGTGGTAGGTCCTCAAGAGTCAATAAACCTATTATGCTGCGTAGGTTATTCGAACTCATTTCATTTTAGTTTTCCATTCATTTTCTTACTCAGCAATAAAATTCTATGCATTTTCTTGTCAAATAATTCATTTCGTTCTCAAATCATTCATTTCGTATCACTACTCCAATAAGCCATTTCTTACTAAAAAAATTCCAATAATCCATTTCTAAACTCTGGGAATTCATTGAATTATTTTTATTTATTATTATAATACTTTATTAAATGTATGGTTGGTTAGCAATCAATATTTGGTTGATCAAGCTGCAAATTTGGGGAATTGTCATTTTGCAATCTCAATTTGTTAGCTTAAAATTAAATGTGTGTGTATAAAAGGTATAAGTTGGTTAGAGGGGTGTCTAACTTGAGAGTTAACCATGACCATAATTAATAAAGACCCCTTATTTTAATTCAGGCGAAGAAAGATGTCAGGAGGAAGTGGTAACAACAATAATGAAGGAGAACTGAGTGAGGTTGTGAGGCAGTTGGCAATGGTCGCCCAACAGTTGGCAAGAAATTCGAACAACAATGGAGATGCTCAGGGAGAGATTTTCAAGAAGGTGGCACAAAGCAAGCCACCAACCTAAGAGCTTGATCTAACAGTGTTGGAAAACTGGTTGAGGGATTTGAGAAACTGTTTGGGGCAGTTGGTTGCCCAGAGAATTCGAAAGTAGGCTGTGCTACCTATTACCTCAGGGGTGAAGCTGACATTTGGTGGCAACAAAATGAGGCTACAATTAAGGCGCTACTTGGGTTTAACAGGACTATGTTTCAGGAGAAGGTTAGGGACAAGTTTTATCCTAGTTTCTTACAGAAACAAAAGGCTGAGGAATTTGCCAACTTAGCAATGGGAGAAATGTCAGTGAATGACTGAGTACTACACCAAGATTATTGAACTGTCATGATTTGCCAAGCAGTCTATTGCTACAGAAAAGTCAAAGGCTAGGAAGTTTGAGAGTGGATTGACTACTGATTTGCAACTAAAGCTGTGTGGACAAGTATTCGAAACCTTGGATGAAGTGCATGGGAGGGCTGCACACCTTTATGCGTTGGAGTTGAAGAAAAAGAAAGAGTTGGCTGAGGTAGAAGGGAAGGAAAAGATAAAGGAGGTGGGGCAAAACTCTGGAAACCCGCAAGGTAACCAGAACAATTTTAAGATGCAGAAGTACCACCATAACAACAACAACAACTTCCACAATAACAACAATTTCCAGGGTAACCTCGCCAAGGTGGGAGAAACTTTAATGGTGGATTTAGGAACTCTAACCAAGAAAATAACAAAGGACCAAGGCATTTCTACTGCAAGAGGTGTAGGAACAACCACCCTGGTAATGAGGGAAATTTGGTTACTTGTCGCGCATGTAACAAGTTAGGGCACAGGGAGTATGAGTGTTTCTCCAAAGATCCTAATCGAAACAAGCAGGGAAATAATCAAGGAAGGGTTCAGAAGAACTTTCAGGGAAACAACTATTCAGGGAATAAGGGGGCACAATAGAATAGAGCGAAAAACAACAATAATGGGAATAATCAGGTGAAGAATAGAGCTCCAGGAAAACTCAACGTGATGAGTAGGAATGAGGCTGATTCCACGAAGGATGTTATTACTGGTACCTTTTCTATTAACTCTATTCCTGTTAAAGGTTTGTTTGATTATGGTGCAACCTTTTCTTTTATTTCAAAGGCCGTTGTTTCAAAACTATCACACTGTTTGAAAACTGTAGGTGTTATAGATTTACCTATAGTTATTCCTATGGGAGGGGTAGTATAGTGTACCAAAACTTTTACGGATGTACCATTAGAAATCGAGGGAAAAGTGTTTCTGTCTGACCTCATCGAGTTTGGGTTAAGTGACTTCGATGTCATTTTGGGAATGGATTGCTTGAGTAAGTACAGTGCAAAGATTAATTGTCGATCGCAGAAAGTAAAGATGAGTACGACTGGGAATGAGTTGGTAACATATTGGAAACATGGTGAAACAAAGTGCCCAAGGATCATATCTGTGTTGAAGTTGGCAAAGTATATTAAGAAGAGGCATCCAGTATATTTTTGTAGTGTGAGGAACTTAGAACATGAAGAGGCAGCCAAGCTTGAGGACATAGAAGTGGTGAATGAATTTCTGGATGTATTCCCATGAAATTCCAGGAATGCCACCTAAGAGGGCAATTGATTTCACAATCGAGTTAGTCCTAGGAACAACACCAATTTCCAAGGCACCATATCGAATGGAACTTGCAGAGATGAGTGAATTGAAGGAGCAATTACAGGATTTACTGGAAAAGGGATACAACCAAGTGCATCGCCTTGGGGAGCACCAGTGTTGTTTGTCAAGAAGAAAGATGGAAGTATGAGGTTATGTATTGATTATAGGGAGTTAAATAAGGTCACCATAAGAACAAGTACCCATTACCAAGAATTGATGACCTATTTGACAAGTTAAGGGGCGCATCTATGTTTTCTAAGATTGATTTAAGATCTGGATACCATCAGTTGAGGATCGCAGACGAAGATATCCTAAAACTGCATTTAGAACAAGGTACGGGCATTATGAGTTCACATTAATGCCATTTGGGTTAACAAATGCTCCAGCAATCTTCATGGATTTGATGAATAGGGTGTTCCATCCATTTATGGACAAGTTTGTTGTGGTGTTCATAGATGATATTCTGGTGTATTCAAAGAATAAGGAAGAACATGTGGAACATTTGAGGGCAATTCTACAAACATTAAGGGAGAACAAGCTTTATGCGAAGTTTTCCAAGTGTGAGTTCTGGTTGGAGAAAGTAACATTTCTAGGTCATTTTGTGTCCAAGGATGGGGTAGAAGAAAATCCAACAAAGATTGAGGTAGTGAAAGGATGGCCTACGCCAAAGACGTTGTCTGATGTTAGGAGTTTCTTAGGTTTAGCAGGGTATTATAGGCGTTTTGTGAAGGACTTTTCTAAGATCGCTAAGCCTATGACCTCTCTAATGAAGAAGGACAAGAAATTTGAGTGGGATGAGAAGTGTGAGGAAGACTTCCAACTCTTGAAACAAAAGTTAGTTACAGCATTAGTGCTGACACTGTCAGATGATAGTGGAATCTATGATGTATATAGTAACGCATCCAAGAATGGTCTGGGATGTGTGCTTATGCAAAATGGGAAGGTGATTGCATATGCATCAAGACAATTAAAACCTCATGAAGAAAACTACCTTACTCATGACTTAGAATTAGCTGCAATCATTTTTGCACTAAAGATTTGGAGACATTACTTGTATGGGGTAAAATGTAGGATTTACACAGACCATAAAAGTTTAAAGTACATTTTTATCCAAAGAGATCTAAACTATTGCCAAAGGAGATAGTTAGAATTTACAACGGACTACGACTTGGACATACAATACCATGAAGGGGAAGCAAATGTAGTTGCAGACGCTTTAAGTCGTAAGACTAGTTATGGACTGAACACTTTGATAGTGGCTGATGAGTTGTGTAGGGAAATGAGGAAAATGAATTTAGAAGTGGTAGATGGGGAGTACCAGCAAGTACACTTGCAAATCTGAGTATTCAACCAACAATATATGATGAGATAAGGGAGAACCAAGCAGGAGATGTTAAGTTGGATAGGATTCGTGAGAAAATAAGGCAAGGGAAAGCTACATATTTCAAAATTCATGAATATGGAAGTTTAAGATAAAAAGGTCGATGGTGTGTACCACAAAAGTGTGAAGAAGTAAAGAGAAAATTGAAGGAAGAAGGTCACGATACACCATACTCAGTACACCCAGGAGGGGACAAGCTATACAAAGACTTGAAAAAGATGTATTGGTGGCCTAGAATGAAGAATGAAGTTGCGGAATTTGTAGCAAAGAGTCTAACTTGCCAAAAAGTGAAAATAGAGCACAAGAGACCGCAAGGAACCGTGCAATCATTGGAAATTCCTGGATGGAAATGGGATGGTATTTCAATGGACTTTGTGACTTGCCTCCCAAAGTCAAAGAATGGGAATGATACCATTTGGGTAGTGGTGGATAGACTGACTAAATATGCGGTGTTCATACCGATGAAGGAGACTTGGAGGATGGAACAACTTGCAAAAGCTTACATCAAAAGTGTTGTAAGGTTACATGGAGTTCCAAAGGATATTGTGTCTGATAGAGATTCTAGGTTTCTATCGAAGTTATGGAAGAGTGTTCAAGAAAACTTTGGCACAACACTAAAGATGAGTACAGCATTTCACCCTGCCATAGATGGAAAAACTGAGAGAACTATTCAAACCTTGGAAGATATGTTAATGGCTTGTGTCATTGACTTCCAAGGGGGATGTGAAGATAGCTTAGACTTAATTGAATTTTCTTGTAACAATAGTTATCATGCAAGCATTGGCATGGCTCCATTTGAGGCATTATATGGAAGAAAGTGTAGCAGTCCTATTTGTTGGAACGACATAAGTGAAACAATAATCTTAGGGCCTCAAATGATTGAGGATACAGTAAAGCAAGTAAAAGAGCTTCAAGCTAAGATTCAAGCGGCACAAGATCGCCAAAAAAGCTACGCAGATTTGAAGCGTAGAGAGGAAGAGTTTGAGGTTGGTGACAAAGTTTTATTAAACGTGTCACCAATGAAAGGTGTCATGAGAATTTGGAAGAAAGGAAAGCTTAGCCCAAAGTATATTGGCCCATACGAAGTATTATAGAGAGTAGGCAAAGTAGCTTATAGATTGGCCTTACCTACGGAGCTAAGTAAAGTGCATGATGTATTTCATGTATCTTAGTTAATAAAGTATATACCTGACAAGTCACATGTGCTACAACCCGATACAATTGAGTTAGATCAAAGCTTAACTTATGAAGAAAAACCTGTTAAGATCCTTGACAGTAAAGTGCGTAGTACACGCAACAAGGAAGTTAAGATAGTTAAGGTGCTATGGTCTAACCAAGAATATGAGAAAGCAACTTGGGAAGCTGAGGATGAGATGAAAAAGAAATACCTCGAGTTGTTTAAGGTATGTGGAGTTACGGGGACGTAACTCGTAATCTTTAAGGGGGGTAGAATGCGGCAATTTCGCGTTTTTCCTATATTTTCAATTATTTTTGTGCTTTCTGCACATTTTTAATGGTTATTTCGAGTAATTTTTTATTTCAAGGAGACATTAAAGGTAAAAGTATGTCAAAAGAGTACAACAATATTATACAAAGTGAGGAAAAAGTTTGATTTTCGTTACCCAAGTTTCGGGACGAAACTTCTTTTAAGGGGGGTAGAATGTAATACCCCGTATTTTTATACGTATTTTAATTTAAATCATTATTTTATGAAGTATTTAAATAATTTGAAATGAATTATTTATGGTATTTTATTAATTTAAGAAGAATTATTTTGATTAAAGGTCTATTTTTATTTAATTAATTGTTTTGAAAATATTTTATTTTATTGTTTAGAAAATTTGGGGCATATTATTTTATAAAAGGAAATTTAAATTAAAGTCAATGGTATTTAAGGAAAGTCAAAGGACTAGTTTGAATAGGAGAAGAGATCATTAAGGGTAGAAAGGGAATTTAAGCTTAGGAGGGTTATAAAGAGAGGGTATAAATACCCATCTTATGAGCAAGTTAGATCTTGCCCAAGGTGGAGAATACCCAAAGGTAAACTCTCTTTCTCCTCTTATTCTCTCTCTCCTTTAATTTTCCCCCTCTCCTTTTTAATTTTTCACACCACCACACACACCACAGTGGCCGGCTGCCACCACCACCACAACCAGCCGCCGCCGCTAGCACAGGGCCGGCAACAGCAGCAATCGTGGGAGGTGGCACCAGCCACCTTCCCTTCTCCTCTTGTGTGCTTGTGTTTTGTTTACAAAAAAATTCTTCTTTACTTTCTTAAAATAATTCTAGCTTTGATTCAATTATTATTTTTGGGTTGTGTGATGATTTTTATGATGTTAGATTATATTTATTATGTATATAATTTTCAGATTTGGTGTTTGAATTAAAAAGCCCCAAATTGAAAACCCTAGGTTTCTAAATTGATGTATATTGATGGAAATTGATTGTGGCTGATTGAAACTAATAAATTAGATGTTTTTAAACATAATTACAGCAATTTTACATGTTTTTATAAAGCTGTAATTTTTATATAAAGGCTATAATTATGTTTCTTGAAGGGATTTTTAATTACCCATTAATTGAGAATAAAAGTAAGGGTTTTAAATTAATTTTCAGCTTGTTTTAGAGGGTTTATGAGTGATTTAAATAGTGTATATATTGCTGAAAATTTATACTAATAGGTATTAATGTCTCTTTGTAATTTTGGGTTGTAGGAGATTTCCAAGCGAGTCATTTTGTTTAGTCGCAGCGATTTTGAGATCATATTCAAGGTACATTCGCGTACTCGGCAATTATTTAAGTGTATAGAAACATGCTAGGCTTTGTATAATTAATTCCATGGTAGTATCATGTTAGGTATGAATTGGAATTGGTGATTGGATTGATGTTGGTGATTGATTTATGATGGATTAATTATTTATGATGGAATAATGGTTGGAATTAATTATATTGGCATGTTGAATATGAACTACACTTTTATTATTGGCATGATTGAGAGTATGTTTAATTAAACTAAATGTTTAATTTTGTTTGAAATATAAAAAGGGAATTTTATTGTAGTTCATATAATTTTTATTGATGCTTTAAGCATGAGAATTGAGCTATTAAGTGTCTTAGTACACAGGTATAAATTATATTGCGGTGCATATGTGCACTTAAGGTGTCCTAAACACCGAGGGATAGGATTTGCGGTGCCTTATGCACTTAAGGTGTTATTTAACACCGAGTTAGTTTAAAAAAAGGATTCAACATTAAATTATGTGGTCACTAATTATTCAAGAATTAATTTGGTATGTTTGATTCCTTGAATGATTTATTATGATTAATAGTGTTATGGTTTAAGAGTCTTCACCAAGTTTTAAAATATGTAAACAATGTAAAGTGAAAGAGATTACGCACCAAAACTCTTGGAACGTATATACCTCGAGTATGAACATATGGGGAGAGTTATGGGGTTTTATATTTATCCATGACTTCTACTGGGAGTATAGGACGCTGTATTTTCCTTTTTATTTATTTTATGCGCAGGACGTCCAATCACTTCATGTAGCATTTGTCTGCTCGGTTAGCTCTCGGCGTAGTTTACCTCAATTTGTTTGGGGGAGGGATTTTGGTGGGAAACCTGTTCGATGCGTAATCAAATTAAATAAGAAATTTAGTGGTCTATTTATTGGTTGGTTGTGTTGTATGCTGGAAAACAGGTGCAACAAGGTAAGTTGTGTGTTGATAGGATTAAAGCATATTAGTGTGTACAGTTTACGCTTATGTACTCAGCATTGCTGATTGTGTGTTGTATGTTTGTTTGGCCTTGAGTAGTGGGGACAAAGTAAAGAGGAGCTTTTCAAGTGATGCTGCATATTCATGATGGGCATGAGTGAAGAGCGAATCATATTTAGTTTTCATAAGAATATAATGTGGTTTCGTTGCTTTAATTATTATATATTTTGCTTATGAGACTAACGCAAAGGTTTTCACATATATTTTCTCTGTTTTTATTAAGGGCCTACAATGGTTCCAAGTTGTAGGTTAACTTTTTTTTACTTATGTTGACTTTATCTTCATTGATTTGACCTTTTAAGTTGACTTGTTTGAATGGTTTTTAAAGATAGTCTTCCGCTGTGTGTTTTGATAATTGCCTTAGCTATTTTCACGGTGGTGGTAATGTCTAAGAATTTCCTATTTCGTATTTTAAAAGAACAAAACAGGTATTTTAAAGGAAAGGAATTTCTAGGGTGGTACAGTTGATTCGTGAGTTTTGTGCTATGGCTAAGACTTAGTTTGGCCGGAAAGTGAAGGTGGTTCGTAGTGATAATGGTCAAGAGTTTCTTAGCTTGGGGTCGTTCTTTGTTAAGAAGGGCATTTTGCATCAGACGTCGTGTATTGACACGGCTCAGCAGATTGGTAGAGTTGAACGTAAACATCGTCACATTTTAAATGTGGCTCGTGCTCTTCGGTTTCAGGCAAAGTTACCTAAGTATTTTTGGGGTGAGTGTGTTATGACAGCTGTGCATCTGATTAACAGGACTCCGACTCCTGTACTTAATGGTAAGACACCTCATGAGTGTTTGTTTGGTCAAGTTCCGTTGTTTGATGGTCTGCGGTTATTTGGTTGCCTTGCTTATGCTACTAATCATCCTCGGATTAAAGATAAGTTTGATTCTCGTTCCCGAAAGTGTATTTTTGTTTGGTATCCGCATGGTAAAAAGGGTTGCGACTCTATGATTTGGATACAAATGAATTTTTTGTGAGTCGGGATGTTCAATTTTTCGAGGATAAATTCCCATATCTCGAGTCTCTTCCAGATGAGCGGAGAATTTTGTGGGAAAAGTATTTTGCAAGCCCCCTGGTTTGGGAGGACGATGAAGAGGTTAGTTTGTTTCATGGTGTTCCGACAAGGGGAGCTACGACTGTTCGAGACAGCCACGAAGTCTAGCCGCAGCTAGACCTACGCTCCTGTCCCGCGCCCCCTCGCACACCCTCCCAGCTTCTGCCTGCCCGTAGGGAGACCCCGCGCCCGCAGGATCTGGCGAGCAGCCAGCCACATGTTGCTGCCCAGCCTGTAGGCCAGAACAGCAATGCAGTAGACCACCCGCAGCATCACAGCAGCGCAGAGGACTCTGCTCTCAGTCAGCCATAGCACAGCCCCGTGCTGCAGCGACACACGGGTGCTGGTGCTGACCTTGACCAGCCCGCAGCTCCGCATCAGCCCTCACGTGGTCTTGGTTCGGCAAATGATGCAAGTCACAGCTCGGGTACAGTTGTTGAGCATGATATAGTCGATGAAAATATTGTTATCTCGCCGTTGAATTTGAGGGGGAGTTCGTCGGATACTTTAGGTCGGGGTCATCGTGAAAAACGTCCTCCTTCGTGGCATCCTCACTATGTTACGATTACTGCTATTATTGATAATATAGACCCCGCTACATCAACTGTCGTCCCTCCTCAATCTTGTTCTTCAGGTAAACCTTTCCCTATAGCTTGTCATGTTGAATATAATCGTTTCTCTATGAGACACAGGTGTTTTTTGGCGACGATCACTAAGGGAAAGGAATTGTTATCATTCAAAGAGGCGGTTAAAGATGTCGGTTGGCGTAAGGTGATGCAAGATGTGATTGACGCTTTAGAGAGTAATGGCACATGAACCATTGAGGATCTTCCTCCTAGCAAGAAGGCAATTGGCAGTGGTTGGGTGTATAAAATCAAGTACACTGACAATTCAAAGGTGGAACGTCTCAAGGCTCGTTTGGTTGTTCATGGCATCGACAAGTTGCCGGTGTTGATTATAATGAGACGTTTGCTCCTGTTGCAAAGATGGGTACAATACGTCTTTTTCTTGCTGTAGCTGTGTCTTTGAATTGGGAATTACATCAGATGGATGTTCATAATGCATTTCTTCATGGTGATTTGGATGAAGAAGTATATATGAAGTTTCCTCCAGGGTACAAAACTTCGACACCTGGCAAAGTTTGCAGGTTGCGTAAGTCTTTATATGGCTTGAAACAAGCCCCGAGACAGTGGTTTTTGAAGTTGTCTTGTGCTCTGCGAGGTTTTTGGTTTAAAAACTCATATGTCGATTACTCTCTATTTAGCCATGTACAGGGTAGTGTGTCTTTGCACGTCCTTGTCTATGTGGATGATTTGATCATTGCAGGGTCCTCACATGATGCCATAGTTCGATTTAAAACTTATTTATGCAAATGCTTCTATATGAAGGATTTGGGTGTGCTTAAGTTATTCTTAGGCATTGAGGTTGCTCGTAGTCCAGAGGGTATCTTTCTTTCTCAACGAAAGTACGCTTTGGATATCTTGACTGAGGCAGGTATGTTGGGTTGCAAAAACAATGACACTCCGATTGAGCAGGATCATCGTCTAGCACATGCTTCTAGTGAGCCATTTGCTCATCCTGAACAGTATTGTCGGTTGGTTGGACTATTGGTATATTTTTTAGTCACTCAACCAGAGCTGAGTTATTCGGTGCATGTTTTGGCTTAGTTTTTGAGTTAACTGCAGGTTTCTCATTAGGATGCAGCTATTCGTGTCTTGCGCTACCTTAAGGGTAGTTCGGGACAAGGCATCTTGTTACGACCTATGAAGGATTTACGTTTGATGGCGTTTTGTGATAGTGACTGGGCGGCGTGTCCTTTGACTCGGCGTTCCTTAACAGGTTATCTTGTGTTTCTAGGTCGTTCACCTATTTCTTGGAAGACTAAGAAAGAACCTACCGTATCTCGATCCTCGGCTAAACCCGAATACCATTATATGGCAGTTGCTACTTGTGAGTTGAAATGGTTGAAGCAATTGTTGTTTGCTCTTGGTGTTGGACAATCGAAGTTTATGCAGTTGTTTTGTGATAGTTAGTCAGCCTTGCATATAGCTAAGAATCCGGTGTTTCATGATCGTACGAAGCATATTGAAGTAGATTGTCATTTTGTCCGTGATGAGTTGTTTAAATGTAATATTTCTACTTCATATGTTTTGACGAATCATCAGTTGGCAAATATTCTTACGAAGGCCCTTGGACGACAACAATTTGGGTTTTTGTTATGAAAGTTGGGCATTCGTGATCTACATGCTCCAACTTGACGGGGAGTATTAGAAGTCGGTTGGTTTTATATTTGTGAATATTGTATTTATGTCAAGTTTATCTTGTTAGGATTTTTAGGCAAGTTAGATCTTTTGTATTGTGTATATATATTGTGGTAATTATTAATGCAAAGCTTAAGCCGTTTTCTCCAATTATCCTTGACTTTAACATGGTATAACAGCCTTTCTAATTTCTAGAGATTTTTTTTTTATCTTGGTTCGTCCATCATATTCAATTTTTTTTTTCCGCATTTCTTGAGTGGAATTAGGGCTTCAATTTTTTTGTTTTATTTTCGATATTTCCAAAATTGATTGGTTTATTTAGGGTTTATCAAACCCTATTTTATTTTGGTATTGGATTGCGTGTTGTTGTGTGGTGGCATCTTGTTTGTGGTGCTGCGTAGAAATTGTGTGATGTTAGTGGTTGTGGTGTGCTGCCAAGTGTGGTGCGCCAGGTATGAGTGTGTGTGGTGCGCCTCTTGTGCGTGATGTGCGTGTGTGGTGCGTCACTAGTGCGTGCTGGGTGTGTGTGTGTAGTGCTGTGTGGCGCTAGGTTGGTGTGTGCGTGTTGTGTGGTGCGTTGGTGTATGTGTTGCATGGTAATTGGTGATGTTGTTGCGTGCTGTGTGGTGCGCTAGGTGTGGTGAGTGCGTATCGTGTGTGGTGCGTCAAGTTGGTTTGTGCGTGTGTTGCTGTTGTTGTGCGAGTGTTGTGTTGCTCGTAATTTGGTGTGATGGGTGAAGGCGATTCTCCTCCTCCTCCACCTCCTCCTAAGTACGAGCCTTTCACCGATTATTATCTTCATCCGAGTGAAGGTTCTCAATTGGTGATTTGTCCCATGTTGCTTACCGTCGACTACTATGAAGAGTGGTCGAGATCGATTCGCAACAATCTTCGTTCCAAGAGCAAGCTCGGTTTTGTTGATGGGCTATTGTCAAGCCCGACTCAAAGCACGCGGATTATCGCAGTGGGGTATTGTTAATTCTACTGTTGTTGCTTGGATTTGTAATACTCTTGATGCTAGTATTCGTTCAACTATTATTATTCCTGATGATGCTAAAGCATTGTGGGATGATTTACGTGATCATTATTCTCTTGGTAACGGTCCCCGTATTTTTGAACTTAAGCATGATATTGCTGATTGTAAGCAAAGAAGTCGGTCTGTTGCAGTTTATTATGGTGACTTGAATAAATTGCAGAATTTGTTGTCTAGTTATGTGAAATTGCCTGCTTGTTTTCTCCAATTATCCTTGAGTTTAACAAAATAAGCAATAAAATATTTTTTTCCCTTTTTTTAAAAAAAATATATATATTGTTGTTTCCTTACTTTAGTCAAATTAAATTAATTGCATTTGGAAATGTTCATGTACTCCGTAGTTGTTTGACTTACCACTATACTTATTGTTTGAGTATTAAAATGGTTAATTATATCCTAGTTAATCCTACTCGTACAAGTGTAAGGAGCACCAAAGGGCTCACAAGGCCCAAATAAGCCAAATACACTACTAGGGCTCATTATTGTCCACTCATATTCCACTATATATACCACGGATATAGGTATACTCAAGGTAAAGGGAGGTCACTCTTATTATCTAAAAGGAATAAATCTACTCTCTTCCCTAAATACACTCAAATTATACATTGTTTGATATCTAATTTAAGCGTTAGAGGATTCGCCCTCCTGCAGGTTTTAGTATTTTAAATCATAATAATATGTAATTAAATAAAATCAATATTAAATGTAATTTTTTAGAAGTATGGGTATAAAATTATTATTAAACGAGCCAAATTTGACAGCTTCTTTTTTTGTCTATACTATCACCATTGAATCACTAAATGTACCTTTTCGGTTAAAGTTGCTAGTAATAATATTAATTCTTCCAATAAATCATTCTGAAACAAGAATTAGTATAAAATATGTTTTTTCTATTGTATAACTAAATAAGATCAATTTTGCACAAAATATAAACAAAGAAAAAGATTAGCCTAACATTTGCAATATGTCAATTTAAAGATAAAAAATCAAAATTGATAATAGAATTAAAACTAGAAAAAATTACATTGACTAAGAATAAAGACAATTTCTTTAGCTTATTAAAGAAAACATTTTTCACAAGTTAGGGTATCTTATACCAGGTTTAGATTTATCTAATTTAATTTTATCAAGACAACATATCTTTTTATTTAACAAGTGATTTTGAATTTAATATTCTAAGAAACCATATTTATTACATATAATTGGTTTCTTTATCTAAAAACCCATTGCTTTAAAAATTTCTCAAATTCACTCATAGTTTTTACAGCCACTTTTTAATTTTATTTTTAAATATGAGGTGTAAAATTTATAAGATAGTTGCAAATAACCAAATGGTGATAAATAGGATTGTGATCATGGTTTTACGATCGACATTTTAAAACTAGTCACTAATTAAATTTTGTAACTAATAACTTTTGTAACCATTAATCTAAGTGATCCCATTTATAATATAGTGTTTTTTGTAAAAAAAAACTTAATATGAATTACATATTAACTCCTGAAAACTAATTAGTTATAACTAATATGATGTTATTATTTTGATTGGAGTTTATGTTATTTTGTTTTAGTTTTCTCAATCTTTGGTTTTGGTTTTTGTTTTATGGTTGATATTCATCAAATACACCCATGAAGATTTTTGGATGTAGGAATAATGCTTAATTACCCATGAACCAATGTTAAATATGCAGATTTATAGGCTGAATGAACTTTCCCTAATCTTTCTAAACTTTATATAATGGAAATCAAACAAACTACTTTGCCTATTCTAGGGTTTACAAGTGTACAAGCTAATAAGTTAACACTACAACTACTTCCAATCCGGATATGTACTGATTGTACTCGGCCTTTCTAGATTTTTTTCTTTTTACAAGGTGCTGTGATTCATGAGCTTTCTCTACAAATAAATTCTTCTACTCCGTACGTATGTAGCTAGCATGCCTGCGACCTAGTAGGTTGGCCCTCATCACCAAGTAAGCCATTATTGGGCCGGGCTTGAATTCATGTTTTCAATTATTTAGTGTTCATTATTATTTGAAGGAAAAATTAAAAAATAACACCATAAATTTCACTAAAAATTGGATTATAACACTACAAAATTTCAACTTTTATTGTAATACCACAAAAAAAAACCCCAAAAACTGAATTTCAACACCATCTAACGGATTTTTGGATAGAATCCGTTAGTAGAACCCACCAAGTACACGTGTCATTCATTGATTGGTTAAAAAAAATTTTAAAAAAAAACAACCTAAACCCTAACCTAGCCCCACCACTGGAAACCATGCAACTGCCGCCGACAACCCCTAAACCCTAACCCAGCCCCACCGTTGGCAGCCCGAGCCCCCGCAAAACCCACCTGAGCCGACCTTTAAACACCCCAGCCACCGAAAAACCCACCTAACCCATCCTTAAAACACACCCCAGTCGCCGCTAGCAAGGGATAGGTTCCCAGACTAGGGTGGGGATCAGGGCGGGGGTCGTCGGGCAGGCGGGAGTCTGTGGGTCGTTGTCTGGGTGCTGGAGTCGGTACGGTGGGGGCATTGCGTGAGATGGTTGCGGTGGCTAGGGTGGTTTTTGGGGAGGAGGAAAGGGGGATTAGGTGGAGTCGGCGGTTTTGGTGGGGTCAGGGGGTTCCAGCAAAAGGTTAGAGGGTTCCGACGGTTGGCTTTGGGCTGTCGGCGGCTTTGGCAGGTGGTTCCGGTGGTGGGGTTGGGTTGGGTTAGGATTTAGGGTTTTTTTATTATTTATCTTTTTCTTAAAAAAAAAAAAATCGTTGAGTGACACGTGTCCACAGTGAGCCCCACTAACGGATTCCATCCAAGAATCCGTTAGATAGTGGTGAAATCAAAATTTTTTTGATTTTTTTTGTGGTGTTAAAATAAAAGTTTGAGATTTTGTGGTATTATAATCAATTTTTTGTGAAATTTGTGGTGTTATTTTCTACTTTTTCCTTATTTCAATTATCAATTTTTATAGCTCAAAGAAATATAAATACATTACTAACATTTTAAGTAAAAAGTGTCGTACAAGTACAAGGTTGTGGTTTTAAACTAAGGGATCGTTTGGTTGGATCATTTGGAATGGGTTGGAATGGAGTTAGAATCCGTTTCATCTAATTTTTTGTTTGATTAAGTTTTTTTAGTAATGGAGTCTCATACCCAAGGGTTTCTAACTCTCCCCCATACCCATGGAATCTCATACCCACCTCTCCCCCTAAGATTCACAATCCATTCTATGAAGGATAGAATCCATTTCAACAATAAAACCAAACAATTTTGGACTAGTATGGATTTTAGTTTCCATATCTCTTTAGTATGAGATTTCATACCAATCCATTCCAACTTGATGAACCAAACACCCCCTTAAGTCAAGTAAAAGGCCGAAAGACGCCTAGCTCATTAAAAAAAAAATCCAAATTGAGTTTCAAACTAACTATTTCGTATATGATAATACATATTAAGAAATTTAACAATTAATTATTATTGAATTTAACAATGTAATCATGATTGTTGATGATAGTTTGGCCCACAACAAAACGATCTGTTATGCAATTCAATTATTGATTTGTGTATCCAGGCGCACAATGCTCATTGTGTATCCAATGAACACAAATAAACATCAACTTTAGATAAACATAAGAGCCAAAAATGAATGAAATTGAACTACAAAATCAATTAACAAAGTTCATGTAATTTAACTCCAAAGTACATGTCTAATAAATTCCGTACCATGAAACGTTTCGATATAATACGTATTACCAAAAGATAAACTTGCCGGCCGCAAAAGACCAATTGAAAGTTGCTAGTCATACCATGACTAAAGAAATGGAAAAAGGGTGAAGTATCATACTTCGAAACCTCCTTTCTTCAGCTGTCTCCAACTCACTTATTATTTAATCTTTTCACCGCCATTATAAATACACTTCTTATCCTCTTTCTTCCCCTCATGTTTACATTTCACTTCACAACTTTTTTATCCAAAAAAACCAATAAAATCATTACCCTAATACAAAAACCTTTCTTTACAAAAAAAAAAAATTTATTTCTAAGCTCCCAAAACATAAACCTTTTACTTGTATTAATCTTTTTTATTTTTGTTTAAAATGTGTGGAGGTGCAATTTTAGCTGATTTAATCCCACGAAATCAAGGCAGATTTATCTCTGGTTCAGATTTCTGGCCTAATGATTTCATCTCAACTTCATCAGACAACTTCACTAAACAAGTTTCCTATCCTCCTCCTAAAAGGTCACTTTCCTCCTCTTCAGGTACTCATCCTTCTCTCCTTTTTCGACATCATAAAAAAATACACACGTTGATTGGTGTTATTAATTTATTTAAATCACGTGTTGATCGTTGTAATTAATTTTATTGAACAGGTAGCAATGCACGACAAGAAAAGCGGCCGAAAAAACAGAGGAAGACAGAATACAGGGGAATACGACAGCGGCCATGGGGGAAATGGGCAGCGGAAATTCGTGACCCAAGGAATGGTGTTCGTGTTTGGCTCGGTACTTTCAATACTCCTGAAGAAGCTGCTCGCGCTTACGATAAAGAAGCTCGAAAAATCCGTGGTAAAAAAGCTAAGGTCAATTTCCCTAATGAAGATGAACAACATTGTACTAACAATATTCAAGTAAACAACTACAATTACAACTACAATCCTCATTCTTTTCAAGCTCAGCAACAACAACAACAGTTCAACAACAACAACTGTGTTTCTCAAAGCCAAACAATTGATTACTTGTCGTTCGATTACTTAAACGGAAACCAGCAGTTTTCGTCAAATGGATTGGAATCAAGTATAGAGAAATCAACTGGGTATGGTTTAGAATCTGCTTACAATGCTCCGAATTCGGATGGAGTAGTGCCAGTGCCGAAGGCGGAGACTGCGGTGGTGGAAGAGGAGGAAAATGAAGTGCAAAAGTTGTCTGAGGAGTTGATGGCTTATGAAAATTACATGAAATTTTATGAAATTCCATATTTGGATGGTCAATCTGCGACTGTTCAGCCGTCGTTGGGTGGTTGTCTAGAGGGAAATGCTACTTTGGAGCTTTGGAATTTCGATGATGATGCTACTGTTCTCTCTGCTGCTTCTACTTGAAGATTGATTTATGGCCTTGTAATTGTAATTTACTAATTTTAATAAGTGATTTAATTTTTAATTGTGAAATTTAATTGAGAAAAAAAAAAAAGTAATTTTCCTTTTTTGTTGGTAGTTAGTCTACTAGACTATGTTTTTTAGGAAGTTGTTTCAACTTTATTTCAAGGTTTAAACTTTTTATAATTAAAGTATATGTATTCAGGTGAAGTGTTTCTATCTTTTTATCTTACGACTTGACATTTATCTTTCACATTATTATGACAGGTTGAATTGAAATTTTTTCGGCAATGACCTTATTTAGAAAATGTAATCAACATGATTTATAAATTATTTTCATATTGAATATTTCAATTCATGAAGATGCTTCGTCTGATCAGCCATGAGGTAGTGAAGTTTCCACGACGTAGTTTTATTCTAGGATTGACGCATTGATGATTTTGTATTTTCGTCATTGATTTTGTTTAGATATTTTAAGTGACTTCAATTAATTCGTGATCTCTATTATTTACAAATACAAGAATAGATTTTATGTAAAATTATACTTCATCATATATCTTTAATCAACAAATGTTGACTATTGACTTTCTTCAAAAAAGAAACAAAACAAGACAAAATGTTGTCTATTGACTCAATTTATTTGAGTGACAATTTCAAAGATATGTCTTGTTGGAAAAAAAAAAAAAAAAAAAAAAGAAAAGTTATGTCCAATTTACCTGATCGGATTTGATCTCTTTTTTATATTTAACCAAATTTTGGTCTGATCGGGTTAATTTAATAATGTAATCTAATTTGGTTTCTTTTTTATAATTTAACCAAATTTTGATCATAAATTTCTTAAAAAAAAAATTTTGATCATAAATCTAATCTTTTAAAAAAATGAATATACCTTTATATTTAGAGAGGTCTAACAGACTAATGTGTTGAATGAATCCAATGAATTGCAGTCAAATTAATAATGAGTGATGTTGGAGGGTAAAAAAATGGCAAAAAGCTAATAAGGTTCTGGGCCTACATTAGATAAGAGAACTGAAAGTGGAATATTAAGGTAAAATAAATATTATTATACAGATTGACACATGATTTTGACATGTACTTTTAAAATTAATACTATTTTAGATTATACAGTATATAAAGTAATTATCTAACGAATGCCCCAGGATGCTCATTACCAAGATCCTAAATAAAAATTCATCCTTAAGGAATTTATATAGATGGGGGTTATGTTTCAATGTAAAGTTTTATACGAAGTATTTGACTTAAACTCTAACTTAATCTATCATTTTTCCTTTCCAAAAAGAGCAATATTTCTAGTAATAAAATGTTAAAAGTAATTCAATGAATGTAGTGGTCGTTGAATGTTGAACACGTAGAATGCGATGCATGGTTGCATATTGGTGAAGCAAGTTGCAAGTGTTGTTCTCAGGTGCGCTCATAGTTTTGGAATTACGTCTTTGTGGGCGCTCACAGACTCACAGTTCCAGCTTGTGCTTAAACTGTCTTGTTTTGGACTTTAATTTATTCAATATTGTACTCTTACAGTATTACTAACAAAGTTACAAGTCAATCAATTTAATTGGCAAATTTAATTAAAGAAATAGTCAATCGTTTATTCGTTTACATTTTGACCTTCAACCCTTGTTCTAGAACAAAGATGAATAGATCATCAATAAATTTATTATTCGAATAAGCAAAGTAGAGCACTAGCATGGACTACATGTTTTTTTGTGTATTCCGACAAGTTTTGGTTGAAAGTTGGACGAGGCCGTAGGGTTGTGCTTGTGCAAGCCCGTGGGCCATGTTATAGACCTCGTGTTCAAGCAAATTGGAGTTACTATATAACTTGAATTAGACCTGATAAACGGGTCATTTGGGTTGGATATAGGTCGGGCAGTTTAAGTCGGGTTAATTTTGAGTCAATCAATATTCGGGTCGGGTCGGGTCAATTCGGATTTCGGTTCATTTTCGGGTCAATGGTGGTTTGGATCGGGTCGGGTATCGGGTCAGTGGTGGTTCGGGTCGGGTTGAATTCCAGTCGAGTTCGGGTTGGGTCAATCTTTATCTATGTCGATGTAGAAATTTAACCAATAATATATTATAATTATCAATAAATATAAAGTATAACAATTGAATATTAATAATATATTCATTAGACAATTCCAACAGTACTATATACACAAGACTGTATAGTTTCATATGTATGATCACTATAACAAGTGTTCCTAATAAAGTGGAACTCTTCATAAATTACGAGTATTAAATTACACGCACATTCCAACAATACTATACACACAAGACTATAATGTTTATGTTATTTTCGATAAGTGTCTATTCGGGTAAAGTAATTGCGCAGTTAGGTCATTTTGAGTATTTGTTAATTTTGGGTCAGGTCATTTCGGGTATAGTTCGGGTCGCTTCAGGTTTTGGGTCTGTTCGGGTCCATCAATTCGGGTCAAGATCGGGTCGGGTCACTTCGGGTTTCGGGTCGGATCATTTCGGGTATCGGGTCAATTTCGGGTTGGGGCAATTCGGGTTTTGGGTTAATTTGGGACGGGTCAATTCGAGTATCGGGTCAACTCTACTTCGGGTCGGGTATGGGTCGGGTCGGGTCAGTGTTGTGTTCGGGTCACGGGTT
Organism: Chenopodium quinoa; assembly: GCF_001683475.1. Taxonomy (NCBI): domain Eukaryota; kingdom Viridiplantae; phylum Streptophyta; class Magnoliopsida; order Caryophyllales; family Amaranthaceae; genus Chenopodium; species Chenopodium quinoa. The sequence goes on along the minus strand of NW_018743977.1, from coordinate 2,831,537 downwards.
AGGTCATTCGGGTTGGGTCAGGATTGCCAGGTCTAACTTGAATAATAAAAATCAGTTTCTCACATTTTCTTTCTTCTTTTATAAATTAGTTTCCCTCATAATTTTACCAACATTTCAAAAAATTTCTCTCCTTATAGTTTTACCACTTTCTCTCTCTTACACTACCAAAATCTTCCAAATTTTTCTTGAAAAATAAATCAAAGGGGCTCTTAGATCTCTATTAAAACATTATATGTAAGAGACGAAATCGAGAAATCGAAGAAAATTTCTACAAAAGAACGACCAACAATCAAATTGTAAGTTGATGATTTTGTTTATTTTCCGAAAAAAAAGTTCAAACTATAACTTTTTATTTGCCTTATTTCAATAATATGATATTTCAGTTGTAGCAATTCATGATTTCTTATAATATTTATCATAATAATGATTTCTTATGATTATAGTAGAATGATGTTTGATATACTCTATTTTAAGTTGATTTAACTTGTGGTGTGTGTTATTAGCTTATAAAATTACTAGACACAAAAAATTAAAAATAGAGTTCAATTGTCTTAATATAATGGACAATTTTATCTATTTCATAGGATTATAGAAATGTAAATTTAGTTCATCATGGAGGTTTTTTTTTATTTTTATTTTTAAATGAATGTTCATTTTCGTTTTGAATGTTCATTTATACATTTATAGATTAGTATATGGTCATTCACATATTAATAGATAATCATTAGAATTCTTCACAGATCTAATAAGAAATTCAATTAGAGTTTGTAATCTCTCATAGTTTTAAATGAAAGTGATTTTTATAATAATAATTGCATTATGTTATTACAAAAGTTTTCCATAATTATAACATAATTTAATTATAGCTGTTATTTGGTGAATTTTTGCTAGTACATTTAATTTATTGTAAATGTTCATTTTAGATGGACTTTATGTTCATTTGTAGACGATTAATATTCAAATTATAGTTGCCAAAAAAATTCCAAATTATAATAACTAAAATTAAAGACAAATTATCAATTTGATTTATGAAATTGAACCATCAATATCATTTAATATTATTTATTTTGTCACTAAAAACTGTTATTTAACAAATTTTGGCTAGTAAATTTTAATCTATCATATCGTAAATGTTTGTTTTAGATGGAAAAAATATCATTATAGATGGAATTCATATTCATTTGTGATCTTTTTCATATTAATATACGTATATTTAAATATGATACATGTTCATTCTCTTTACATTACATGTTCAATTTGATATTGAAAGATGTTCATTTGCAATTTAACACAATATTTATTTTATATCTAAACATATTGATTTAGTTTATACTTGTTCATTCTCATATTAAAAGATATTTGTTTCAATTTTTAATAATACTTGTTTATTATTATATTAAAAAATGCTCAATTAAATTTTTATATTTGATTCTCGTATTAAAGATGTTCATTTGACTTTTGGTGTATGTTCATTTTTGTGTAGAAAGATGTTCATATAGATTTCAATACTTGTTCATTCTCTTATTGAACTATGTTCATTTTCTGACAATGTGTTCAAATTTGTTTTTGTAAATGTTTAGTTAATTAATTATCCTGTTTTGTTTATAGTGTATTTTGATTGTTATTAACATTTTCCTTTAACATATTTTGATCTCTTATTGCAGGACAATGAAATATAAAAATAAAAAAAAGTTAAAGACGGTTACGTATATATTGAGCATAAGATATGTACTCCCTCCGGTTTTTTTTTTTGTTTTTTTTTATTTTTTTTATAAGGTAGAGTTACTATTTTCGTTCGGTTTTTTATAAGCTAGAGTTCCATTTTTGGAAATCTTTTACAATTTAATAATATATCTTCACCCACTTATGTCCCCACTCTTTCTTACTTTATCATTTCTCATTCCTCCAATGGTCCCCACTACCTCTCACACCTCTTTACTTTTCAATAAAATAACAACCTTATCTACCCCACTAACATCTTATTTTATTAAACCTCCTAAAACTCTGAGCAATCTCATCTCTAGCGTATAAAAAAAAGGGGGAGAGTATAAAGGACAGTGGCGGAGCCAGAATTTTCCTCGTGGGAGGACGAATTAAGGACATTATATAATTTGACAAAACCCCTTTAGCAATTTAATTTATATTGAGATATATAATAAAATCAATTACCTTTTCCCAAAATTCCTATTACAACCAACAATTTAGGGTTGCAATTTGAGCAATTATTAAAATATTTATGTAAATTGCTATAGTGAAGGAAGGGAAAAAAATAAGGAATTGTTTTATAGATGAATAGAATTAAAAAATAAAATAAAATAAAATAAAATAAAAAACATATGTATGAACTCTGAAGTAGGGAAATGAGCAACGAAAGAAAAAAAAATATTATAAAATAGAAATAATAAGAAGGAAAAAGAATGCTGGATACAAGGATTGAACCCCACATAAAGCTCTTATAAAGAACACGATCACTGAATCAACCTATTTTCTTTATTATTGTGTAGCGAACAACTGTTTATAACTATTTTTTTATAAAAAAAGGGGGGGATAGTTGTCCCCCCTTGTCCCTGAAAGATTTATGTGTTCGTTAAGTGTAATTACTAAATATATCATAGATCAATATTATGGAGATAATAAGTTTATTGTTTTAGGTCGTCATTGGCTGTTGTTAGATATGATAAATGATTTTTGGACTAGTCAAATAATCCAAAGCCCAGTAGAATGGATTCTATAAGATCACACATAAGGATCATGAATTGAATAAAGCATGAAACCTATTCATGGGCCTCGTAAGGTAATGACAAGCCACATAGACCACTCTCAATGGTGAGCAAAAAAAATGCTCACCCACTCTCTCTCTACCCACTTTCTCTCTCAACAAATCACTTTTGCTCATGGGCAAATTTTTTTCACATTTTCTCTCCCAATGGTGAGCAAAAAAAATGCCCACCCACCACTCTCTCTCTCTCTCTTACTTTTTCAATACCCCACCATTACTTTCTCTCTCTTACACAACACTTCTTTATTTATTTATTTCATTTATATTTTAACAATGTTACTCCAAATAAATAAAAACTAGTTTAAATTTGTGTAACTTATTTTTTTATTATAGTCTTTTTTATCGTTAAAATTTGTCGTAAAATTAAGTACGTTATATAAAAAAAATTGTAAAAAAAAGCTCCAAATTTGTTAAATGTTTTTATTTATTTTAAAAGCGGTACAATACTAGAAACCAATTACATTTGCAACGTCATGCGTAATTAAACTTAGGAAATAAAATAAACACAACAACTAAAAAATAACTCGACTGCGTACGGAAAAGTAGCTACGCCATAGTACTTGGCTTTATTTAAGTCGTCTAATTTCTCCCTAATTACGTGGCCCGTATCGTTGCCAAATATGTTCGACTAAATCACATTTCAGAGATAGATGAATTTCTCTGTCACGGAGGGAAACTTTTCGCTGTAGAAATGCGTTGAAGTCAAAGTTGGTAGGTCGGCCTACGTTGAATTCAAACGATGGCGTTGTAGATGTTGATGCTGGTGTTGATTCTTGTTGATCTTCTTCGTAAAAGGCTCTTAGAACTTCGGCTCGAGTGTAGTTGTGGCGCTCATCTTCAACAATCATGTTGTGCATAATGATACATGCTTTCATTATGTCTCGCAGTATGTCCTCATCATACGCCAGTGACGGTTTTCGTATTATTGCAAATCGAGCTTGCAAAACACCGAATGCTCTTTCAACGTCCTTTCGAGCAGCAGCCTGGTGGTCAGCGAACAATTTATCTTTTTGAAGTTGAGGGGTTGTGATACCCTGAACAAAAGTTTCCCACTTCAGATAAATACCGTCGGCTAAGTAATATGCCATGTTGTATTCATGGTCGTTAACGGTAAAATTTACCGGAGGAGCTCGACCATGCAGAACCTCATCGAACACTGGGGAACGGTATAAGACATTAAGGTCATTACAAGATCTAGGAATCCCAAAGAAGGAATGCCATATCCATAAATCCTGATCTGCAACGGCTTCCAGTATTAGCGTTGCTTTCTTGTTCTTACCGGCGTACTGCGCTTTCCATGCCGTTGGACAGTTCTTCCATTCCCAATGCATGCAATCAATGCTGCCTATCATGCCTGGAAAACCACGCAGTTCATTTTGATGCAGTATTCTGGCCAATTCATCAGTTGTAGGGTTTCGCATGTACTCGGTTCCGAACTGATCAATGGCCCCGGTACAAAAACGTTGAAGGGAAACTCGAGCGGTTGACTCACTGATCCGAACGTATTCATCCACGGCGTCCGCAGCCATGTCGTAGCCTAACATTCTTATCGCCGCTGTACATTTTTGCAGAGGTGATAAACCTAACCTTCCAGCTGCATCCCTACACTGCTGGAAGTAAACATCACCTTCAACGACCTTGTTCATTATACGTACAAACAAAGGTCGTTGCATACGAAATCTTCTTCTAAATTGGGTGGTGTTGTACACAGGATTATCGGAAAAGTAATCATTAAACAACCTGGCATGTCCAATTTCCCTATCTCTTCTATTCGTACCCCCTCTAGGTTTTTTTGAAGTGTGTTGGGATTGTGTTTGGGGCATGAGGACAGATGGGGGTTGGTATGTGAAGAGTTCATCAACAAGTTGATCATATTCTTCAGTATTTGAAGAAGATGAGCTTGAACTTGAGCTTGATGATGGTCTAGAATACATCTCGTATTAATATTGTTACTTGATGAATGGGTGTGGTTGTGGATATGTGCCATGCCTACTATATATAGCAGAAATATCAAATGAATATGTGGTTACAAATCTAAATGACCACACCAAGTAAAGGAATCAAATTTTCAACCACGGAATAGGTATACTATGCTAGTTGACAGTGACAAGTCTTGAGTGCAATAATGTAGGTATCAATGGCACAAAGGTAAAGCATTCTGATAAAGTTAATATAGGAAAATGTGGCTATACAATGACAAAGATTTATTGAAATTATGTCGGTATCAATGACACAAAATTAAAGCATTCTGATAAAGTGAAATCAGAAAAATGTGACTACACAATGACAGAGATTTAAAGCAATTATGTCAGTATGAATGGCAACTTAAATCAACTTGTTAAACAACTTGTCATTCAATATTGGAAAATCAGAATACAAGTGTACATCTTTCTTACATTGAAATTAACCACACCACTAATACAACTTAAAAATAAATGACTAAATTGCGCTTAATAAATAAAAGACTACAACCAAACATGCTTAAAAGCCTTGTAATTTACCCAGTAAAAAATTCTTGTACGACTCTTCTTCAGGAGTGAGTGGCGTAGGCGAATTCTTCATAGCTTGCACCATATCAAACCAGGTTTCATCTTATGAATGTCAAGTTCCTCCCTTTTCCTCTGTTCCTTGTCTTTTTCAATTTTGATCCTCTCTTCCTTCAGAATGGCCTCCCTCTCGCGAATTGTAGCGAATTCCTTCATTCGTTCTCTAAGCTCAGACGAACCACTTTCTGTTACTACTGCTTTCCCTTTACGCTTCGCCTTTGCCTTCTTGACACCCTCGGGTCGTTGTAAACCGCCAGATGAAAAACCATCCGTAGGGATTTCATCCTCTACATCATCTCTGGACCTCTTCCCACTTCCAGCACTACCTTCTTCCTCAGCATCACAAGCAGCTTTTCTTTCCTTCAATGACATTGACCATCTCAGCTTTGGTCTCCACTTTGGATCCTTGTTAAGCAATTCAATTGCGTGAGGAAAAGTGAAATTGCGACCTAAGGCGACATGAAAAAGCTTCGCCGCACTTTTCATACGATCAGCTTCATTGTAACCACTCCCTCCCTCCGGAAGTCTACCTGCTTCATCATAGCAAGATATCCATTGCAGTGTGTCCGCTGCCAACCTTCTCCAGTGCGACGTCAGACTCTTAATAGGCCTTGGCGGAATTATATGCAGCTTCTGCGTATGCAAAGTTTGATATGCTGCGTGTACATTGCGCCATAGGCTAGTTGCTTTTTGGCTTGTACTTTTAATAGCATCCTCGCTAATCTGCAAGTACAACCCAATCAGAGCTTCATCTTCCGCAACAGACCAAATACGGGTAGCTCGTGCAGGAACCTGGTTGGGTTCCAACAAGCGAACTGGTGGAGGAGGATACTGCGGCGTCTCTGGTACACTTTCCTCTTCGCTCTCATCGAAGAGTGTGTTACTACCAAGATCAGTTTCAGGTGTACGATCTTCATTAGCAGGGTTTTGTAGGGGAACCTCAGTGGGTGTCTGATGCAGTGGAGGTGGTTGCGACGACATATTGCCCATTCTTTGCAAGAACAATTGAAACTCGGGATTAGTTAGGAAATCATCACTAAAACCCGAAAATTGTTGACGGAAATTTGGGTTGTTTGGATCCATTAAAAGATTCTGCATCAAAAAACAAAAGAAAAATATCGTTACAAACATTTACTCAAAAAACAAATTAAAATGATAACAAATCCAAAAAAATATCAACAACTTTCTTCAATTGCATAATGCAATTACATTACATGCCATACAATATTTTTTTTTCCTCACAAAATAACATATATACTAATTTTAACACATAACTACATGTACATATTAAAAAAAATAATTAACCAATACTTGCAACACTTTAAGAACTATGAATTTAGAAATTTCTTGAGAAAATATACACAACTTTGTTTAATTACATAATGCAATATAATTTCGTGGCCTATCATATTAATTTTTTTCCAAAAAACCAAACATATACTAATTTTATTATGTAACTACATTTATATATAGCAAAAAAAAAAATTAACCAATACTTGCAACACTTTAAATAACTACAAATTTAGTAATTTATGGAGAAAATATACACAACTTTGTTTAATTACATAATGCAATTTAATTTTGTGGCCTATAATTTTTTTTTTCCATAAAATCACATATATACTAATTTTATTACTTAACTACATTTATATATAGCAAAAAAAATTAACCAATAATTGCAACACTTTAATAACTACAAATTTAGAAATTTATGGACAAAATATACACAACTTTGTTTAATTACATATTGCAATATAATTACATGGCCTACAATTTTTTTTTTTTTTTTATAAAAATCACATATATACTACTTATATTATATAACTGATTTTAAAAATTAAATAAAATTTTTTTTACATCAATATGGCTGAATTGCAACAACAATATTCTTCTACAAATTTAAAATACTTTTAAGAAAATTAAAATTTGGAGGATTTTAAAGTGTTTACGAAATTATATCAAAATATATCAAAATGCATGTCTATTTATAGAGAATTTAATTTTATGACCGTTGGTAATTTTTTTTTTTTTTACAAAATATATTTTTCAGAAAATACGTTACAAATATATAACCGTTGGAAACGGCTATAATTTTCTGATTGGCTATCTTGCTGCACACGCCACGCGTCGCCACCTAATTCGCCCATTCGCTGCACGCGTCAGACTTTTTTTTTTAATTTCCAGCCTCAAAACGACGCGTTTTGAGGCGCGCCTTTGAGGGAGCTTCATCAAAACGCGTCGTTTTGATGGTGGGGTGTCCGAATTTTTTTTGCTTTGTCAGCCAGGTGTGGGCCCCACTTGAGTTACTATTCATCACAAAAAATGCTCAAGTTTTGAGCTTTTTTAAAAATGCTCATGGGCTTTTTTTTCCATTTTAACAAATTCTCACCATTGTAACCATTGATCATTTTGTTTCCTCACAAAAAATGCTCATGAGCAAAAAAAATTTCACCATTGCTAGTGCTCTAAATAATACAAATTTTTGAGAATACCTATACCCCCCATTCTAACGACCATACGAAACGCGTCTCAACACCGCATCACTGCACTTCACACACACCTACTCTGCTGCTCTGTAGGCTGTAGCACCGTACTAACCCCTTATCCCTACAGTAATAACGACGGCAGGAACCAAACAGAGCAATTTAGAGAAGTTGTCGAATTTATATGCACGTCAATCGAGTTCACCCAAATTGATCACAAATTGATAATCCTAACTTATATTCAACAAGCAAATTACAAGCCTAATTGAAGTAACAACAAGCAAATAGCACAAGAATAATAAAGAAAATTTAAGCCAAAATTCCCTAATTTTGGTCGGGATGAAGATTTGCACAAAGGTTGTAACGATGACGATTTTTAATTGCTGTTGTCATGTCGGTGATGACGACAACGATGAGGCAACAATAGTTATTGTGCCTGGAGTTGAAGTTTCATCGTCAGACTAATTAAGCGGCTAGATCAGAGGATTGATGAGGATGAGAGAGATCGAAAGAGCTCAAACCACCGTATATTTATATGTTCAACTTGTGACATTGAAAATGAACATATGTCATATTGTAGCTTCATAAATGTACAAATATCTCTTAAAATGAGCATGTTCATTATAAATATATGTATATATATAATACTCTGTACACGATGTATATTTATTACAATAATAATGCATATAAACCATTTATCAAGATGAAAATAAAAATGAATGATACGAGTAGTAGATTATCTGATGACATTATTGTGCTTTTGGATCTCTAATCAAAGATGTGGCAGCGTTACTTCAGAAAAATTAGGAGGATATATATATATATTAAAACAAAACTCTTTATACCAACGTGTTTTCTGTGATGTTAGTCATACTGTATGATCACCTGTAAAAAAAGAGATGAATTTATAATTTATACTACGTATATGTCATGAGATTTTATAGAAATGAACATTTTACTCTCTAGGGAGAGTGAGGGATAGCTTAAGTGGTTAGATCTTCCTTTCCGATTCCAGAAAATCCTGGGATCGATTCTCACCCCCGTCCTTGTGGCTCTCTTAACACCTAAAAAAAACATTTTACTCTCTTGGAAAATGAACATAACGGTATATCTAAATGAACATATGCGTGTCACTAAACAATTTAAATAAATTAAAAGTTGGTTTTCTTCAACTCAAACGTGTGAGTGAAATGCCAACACCATCTTCATTTTGAAAAGTGTTTCAAGGGATATAATGAGATGGGAGGTACAAACCTTTTAAAAGACAAGTATGGAATTCCAATAAAATCTCTTATCTTCAATTTTATTGAATATAAGAAAGTGGTAGGAAGTCTCTATGATCAAATGACATTATTCTTCATGTATTTCGTATGGAGTTAAATAGTTGATTAAACTCTAATATGAATAATGTTGAATAGACTTAGCAAAATCATTAAAAGTGCTTAAAGAAGTTAAGCAAAACAATAATTTGAACCAAAGAGAAATGTTCTAAGTGGATCAAATGGGAAATGTTTAAGAATATATGGGGATATCATTAAGAAGTTATAGGCTAAGAACTGCAAGTAACTTGCTACTTCTAAAACCTAAAACTACTTATATGCTAAAAGTTGTTATGAACAACAAATGTTTCCAATTAAATGGATCAATTCCATTTGATTAGAAACTACCTCATAAAGTTGGAAGATAAGAGAATGGAAATGTTCCAATTTAAGAAGTATATTATAGAAATTTATTTAGCATATTACTACTTCTTGGACATACGATGTCATATTTAGTTCTCTCTCATTGAGAATGTGGTTGAACTAAAAGAAGAAGTATGGCTAAGGGAGAAATAAAACTACAAGTTTAGAAGCAAATGTTGCTACTTCACAAGTAGATTCTACAAATTTAGAAGCAAAAGTTGTAACTTTACATTTTTACCTCACCTTGTAATTAGTTAGAATTAAATAAATGTTATTTATTCTTGTCATTATCAAAACACCAATCAATATTAGTAATGACTAAGCATTGAGGATTCAAAAACATGGTATAATTGTTATTTTATGCTTATTTGAATCAAAATGTGTTTTGAATAGCTAAATAGGTTAAAAGTTCTATATGGCAGATATAGATAAACCATTTCTATATGTATAAATTGTCTCTAAAATGTCAAATGGTTCAAATGAAAATGAACATTGAATGCGGAAGATTCAAAGAGATGGACTATCAATATCATTAGATTATGAATCTATTAATATATGTAAATATCATTCTAAGTTTGAAAATTGACGGGCTAGAGACGGACAATGAAACTTCATTTGTGATACGATCGCTTGTGCTTAGTTGAAGCATAATAGTGAAAGTTTTTTTTTTTGAAAAGTTCAAAAGGCCCAGTATGAAGTTCAGAATCAACTTGATAAGATAATAAATACATTACAATATGATTGTAATGGTGAAAGTTTGAGTCAAGACATTTGTTTGGAAAGATATTCAAAGTATTGCGATATGATCGTAATAATGAGAATTTAAGCCAAGACCTTGATAAACATTCAAGAGTTGTGAAATTGTTTTACAACAAACTCCGAAAGGAAACCTTGTGAAGTGTTTATGAAATGAGCTATCAATCTATATGACATATATTTTGATAATGGATGAAAATACCTTATCTTCCAACCATTATTCAAGGGATATACTTTTAAAATGAGCTACAATACTAAACAAAACTACACATGTGTAATCAAAATGTACCAAAGGCTTCATATGTGATGTGGATAAGAAAATTGTATTAAATTGTTTAATGTAAGAACACGGGGTACTACTACACAACTCATACTTAGCACAAAATGTTTGTTGCTCAAGTAAATGCCTTTCTAGAAAATATTTCATTTCCAAAAGGTCAAGTGGGAGTAGTGTAAATCTCGAAAGAGTTCGAGAAAAGCAACAAACAAACATGGTTCAAACCATGATTGATTCACCTCATGCTAATGTGCCTCTTCAAAAAAGGCAAGTGGGAGTATATGAATCTCGAAAGAGTTCGAGAGCCTCGAAGGAGTTTGAGAAAAGTTAGTTTGAAAATCTTGAAGAAATTCGAGAAGTAATCGAATAAAAGCAACAACATGAGCATGATTCACCTCATGTCACAAATGACAACACATGGTCTCATTAAAGTGTAATGGGAATAATAACTATGTGTCGAAGGTAGCACATTCCAAGTGCACACCTTCTATTGTCGTTTCTCATTGAAAATTAAACAAAGTTGTTGTATAAGTTTCAATTATTGTATAAAGACCCACAATGATAACTAGTATATCTAAAACTTAGCCAAAGAAATATGATTTCATATTGACTAAGAGTTCAAAAATATTAATTTTGGAACATAATGATTATGCAAGTAATAAAGATGATTTGACAAGTTATAACTCCAAGTGGTTTAAAAACCATGGAAATCTGAAATAGATTTTATGTCTGAAAACAAGTGTGTAATACTTGATCAACTTGCCTAATTGGGTAAGACTCATTATAAGCAAAACTGATAAGAAAAAAAAAATGTTTTCTAAGCAAAGCAAAGACTTTTTGTTAGAGGATTTAACTAATTCATAGTGTGACTATGATGAAACCTTTACATTAGTCATGTTGCCAAGATCTATTAAAGATATTTTAGTGATTTCTACCTTATGAGATTTGGTAGATGGATTTCAGAAACGCTTTCTTGAAATGGTTTATGAAAGAATATTTGTATATGATACAATCAGAATGGTTTTGAAAATCCAATAATCTTAGGGATGCATAAAAGATCCTTTAATGGATTGAGGTTAGCATCATGGAGTTAATGTTCTTAATTTTTGTGAGTTAATCAAATTGCTTGATATACTCATAAAATAAAGAAAAGGTCTTGTGTATACAAGATGTTTGGTGGGAGCTATATATTCTTCTTGGTCTAGTACAGAGAGCGATTATTCCATGCTTGAAGGGTTAAGCGTTGGATAATGCATTTTCTATGAAAAACCTTGAAGAGGATGATGTGTTCATTTGGGAATCAAGATCTTTAAAGATAGGTCTCGAAGGATGTTTGAGCTTGGTTAAGAAATTTATATTGAAAAGATTCTTATGAAGCTCAACATTATATTGAAAGGAGTTTCAATCCCATGTAACATGGCACATTGCTTAAATAAGATTTAATGCTTTGAGAAAGGTTGATGAAATTAAAGGGTTTGAGTGATGTTCCTTGTGCATTTTGAAAAGGATGCATCATGCATGTCATGGACTATACTCATCTATTTGATTCACATGTTTTAAGAACATGTGATGATAGATATCAATTGAAAAACCAATGTAACATTGGAATACAATTTTGAAATCCCTAAATTCCTTGCGGAAGGATGAAGGAAGGTTCTTAGTGTATGGAGATGAATATTATTATAAAATATAGAAGTTGCAAAATTCATGTTTATGAGAATATTTCATGAATTGTATCAACTAAACTATTTCAATAGCCTAAAGACACAAAGGGCTCATTTGAAATCAACATGATGATGGATGGTTTTGATTGTGTGCTAGGGAGTCACAATTGCAAAATCATCAGTCATGTTTCCCTATGTTTATCAATTGAAACAAAGTTTCAATTTTATTTAATCATGGTTTAGTATTAAATAAAATGTCCAAAATAATTATGAATTGATGGGATAATCAAATACGTGATTTGGTGAATGAAACCCCACAAGTGAGCTAAATTCATAGATTATTTAAGTTCCTGGTTCAAAATCATTAAATTGGACATAAATGATTTCAATAAATGGACTGGCATGTAAGATTGATTGGATAACACAATTTCATGGGCTATAGGGGCATAGAGATGCTCGATCAATCATATGGATATGCATGAATGATGCATGATCGAATTATTGTCCTACTTTGAAGTTCAAGTATATAGCTTCCGGATATATTCGTGGATTCCTTTGACATGAGTGGAACACTGAATTCATTCAATGATTGATTTAACTATGGTACATCAAACGCCTTTCCGTAAAAGGGAACTATAAAGGGTGTTTCCTGGTTACTTCAAAAGTTGAGTGGGAGCTTTAGTTGTCATGGATTGAGTTTACCTATTTAGTTAGGAATGTGTCGTGGCCTCTTGAAGAGGGAGAATTGAGAAAAAATGCTTGGTCGTGCTCAAATGGATTACATCGTCGTGCTCAAATAGATTACATAGTAATCATTTGTTTTGCAATTCTAACTCAAATTTCAAGAAATGATTTGTAGATTAATATGATCTCGACATGTGATGCAATCATATTATCAAATCAGACACTAATTGACTTAAGGAATTTGAATATTGCACACTTGTCTCAAACAAGTGGGAGATTGAAGGATTTATGTCTTCGTCAAGTGCAATTACTAGATATATCACGGATCAATATTATGGAGATAATAAGCTCATTCTTTTAGGTTGTCATTTGATGAATCACATTTATATAGGATTTATAGGCACGTTTATGCTAGTTTTAAAGTTGCTTTTTAGGTCTTTTTATCGCTTTTTAGGACGCAAATGCATAAGTTATTTGTATTGTGCTCTATTAAACTTGGTTTGTATTTTCTTAATATTTCAGGTGATTTCATAATCATTTGGATGCTTTCGGAGTGTTTAGAGTTGATTCGAATGATATGTGGATGGAAAGTTGATTGATCGAGTTCGTTGATCGAAGGTTATATGTTTGTGGATGTTTATTTTGAGGATTTTATGCATGAGGAATGAAAATAGAATCCACAAGGGTCGCTACGCACCTTTCGGAAACGAATTTGAGTTAGAAACGAAGTTAAACGATGGTTTACAAATTATCAAAAATGACCTCTGTCTACTCTTTTGATCATAACTTGAGTTCTACAGATTGGATTGAAGCGATTCAAATTGTGTTGGACACTAGACTTGATGAGCTTTCCAACGGTAGGTCAAACTCCCCAAGAAACCTCCTAGAACAGAAGATATAGCGGTTTCAATCTGAGCAATGCGATCAGCGACGAAGTATAGTACCGTAGGGCTAGCTGAGCCCCTGTCCCGTGACCACTCGACACCAGCAGGTGCTACTGCCTGGCCGCAGCTAGACCTGCGCCTGCAGGTCTGGTCGAGCATCCCTTGAAGCCACGATTAGCTTTGTCGTCCCACATCGTAACAAGTCTTCGTGCCTTGTCATCTTCTATCATCCAATAGTATTGCAACTTGTGTATATATTATTTTCTTATTTATTTTCTTTAATTATTTTTTGATTAGTTTTAGAATAATTTAAATACTCCAAGTATTTTATTTTTCCCTTATGCCTTATTTTTCCTTTTATTATTTTACGTTCGTTTAGTTTTCTCTCTAGCCCTAGTTTTTCATGGACAATTCCATGGATTCTTCCATGGATTTGTCCTTGAGTTTTTTTACTTTAATTTTGAGGTAATTTATTTTTTTAATTTAATTATACTTTCTTTATTAGATCTAGTTTTAATTATTTATTTCATGCTTGAGTAGTTTTATTTCTAGGGTTTGGGAATCCATGTTTGTATGATAAATCTTGATTGATATTATTGATTTCTCTAATTGATAGTTTTTTTATTGTTCATCTTGCAACCTGATCAATTATTTGATTAATTATTGTTATTAAGAGTTCGAATAGAAAGATCGTACTTTTAGAGGCTTACTTACAATTAGCAATTCTGATTATGTTAGCGACCGTACTGCATATGTTGAATTGATAGTGTTAAGACCCGACCGTAGGCTTAGCAATTGCTCTAGATACTTGATTAATTGAATTGTTACCGGTATACTGATAGATTTAGAACTATAAGCATGGTGAACCTTAACCCTAGGCCTTTTTATTGATTTAAAAAAAAAATGGACAAAATACAACTACAATATATTTTAAAAATAAGAATAAATAGATATATTGTAGTTGTATTTTGTCCATGTTATTTTTAAAATCAATAAAAAGGCCTAGGGTTAAGGTTAACCATGCTTGTAATTCTAAATCTATCAGAATACCAGTACAATTCAATCAATCAAGTATCTAGAGCAATTGCTAAGCCTACAGTCGGGTCTTAACACTCTCAATTCAACATGTGCAGTACGATCGCTAACATAATCAGAATTGCTAATTGTAGGTAAGCCTCTAAAAGTACGATCTTTCGATTCGAACTCTTATTAACAATAATTAATCAAACAATTGATCAGGTTGCAAGATTAACAATAAAACACTATCAATTAGAGAAATCAATAATCAACATATCAATAATATCAATCAAGATTCATCATACAAACATGGATTTCCAAACCCTAGAAATAAAACTAGTCAAACATGAAATAAATAATTAAAACTAGATCTAATAAAGAAAGCATAATTAAAGTAAAGAAATAAAATTACCTCAAAATTAAAGTAACAAACTCAAGGACAAATCCATGGAAGAATCCATGGAGTTGTCCATGAAAAACTAGGGCTAGAGAGAAAACTAAACGAACGTTTAATAATAAAAGGAAAAATGCGGCATAAGGGAAAAATAAAATCCCTTGGAGTATTTAAATTATCCTAAAACTAATCAAAAAATAATCAAAGAAAATAAATAAGAAAATAATACATACACAAGTTACAATACTATTGGAAGATAGAAGATGACAGGGCACGAAGACTTGTTACGATGTGGGACGACAAAGCTATTCGTGGCTTCAAGGGCTGCTTGACCAGACCTGCGGGCGCAGGCCTAGCTGCGGCCAGGCAGTAGCACCTGCTGGTGTCGAGTGGTCGCGGGACAGGTTCGCTGCTAGCCCTGCGATACTATACTTCGTCGCTGATCGCATTGCTCAGATTGAAACCACTATATATTTTGTTCTAGGAGGTTTCGTGGAGAGTGTAACCTATCGTTGGAAAGCTCATCAAGTCTAGTTTCCAACACAGTTTTAATCGCTTCAATCCAATCTGTAGAACTCAAGTTATGATCAAAAGAGTAGACAAAGGTCATTTTTGATACTTTGTAAACCATCGTTTAACTTCGTTTTTAACTCAAATTCGTTTCCGAAAGGTGCGTAGCGACCCTTGTGAATCCTATATTCATTCCTCATGCATAAAATCCTCAAAATAAACATCCACAAACATATAACCTTCGATCAACAAACTCGATCAATCAACTTTCCATCCACATATCATTCGAATCAACTCTAAACACTCCGAAAGCATCCAAATGATTATGAAATCACTTGAAATATTAAGAAAACACAAACAAAGTGTAATGGAGCACAATACGAACAACTTATGCATTTGTGTCCTAAAAAGCAACTATAAAACTAGCACAAATGTGCCTGTAAATCCTATATAAATGTGATTCATCAAATTCCCCCAAGCTACTAAACCGTTGCTTGTCTCCAAGCAACGCTAGACTCAAATTTGAGAAACATGACAAATAGGACTTCTAGGGAACCAAAATAAGACCGACTCGACTCTCGAGCAAACGATCAAACCAATGTTATTAAGACCAAAATCTAGCTCGGATATAAATAGAACCACTCAACATTATGATCCACAATTGAAACCAAACTTAGCCACAAACGATTTCCCAATCAAGGTAGTCGTCGCCGCACACCTTGTAGAATATAAATATTTGATGCAATAGAAAGGTAACATGAAGATAGCGAGAGATAATGTTCACTCAATCACAAAACACACATGCCGATCAAAAGGACTTTATAAGCTTGTAATGCACTAGGCGAAAAATGGTAATGAGTACCTGTTCAAAACCCCCATTTAGCACCGGTTTTGAACCGGTCTAAATTTGAGGGATGCCAAAAACCAGAAGATTTCGCACCGGTTCAAAACCGGTGCCAATTCTTAGATTTCGCACCGGTTTTTTCTGTGAACCGGTGCTAAAAATGGCCCAAATTTTTTTTATTTTTTATTTTTTTCACTTAAATTGATATAGAAATACTAACATATGTATAAAGTTACATATTTTCATTAAAAAGGCTATAATATTACAATTAACCAGCACTTCAACATCTTTATGCTGTAACTTCCATATAATTGCTTTCTTTCTATATTCAGGTAGCAAAGAAACGACCACATAACCCTCAAAACCTACAAGGAAGATAAAAGTAACCAATCTCATTTTCACTCTGACCAGCAACACACCATATCAAGAGATTTAATTAAGCATCAGTTTGACGAATGCTTTCCACACATAATAAGTAAATGAATCTATGTAGAAGCCATCATATGATATAGCATATAACCCGAAAAAGACCTAGAGTGAACTCCTTAATCTTTAACCCTTCGTACTTCTTAGTATCTTACAATCAAACCCCCACATACACACTTTCACAACCTACAATCTGTATGGTGGAGCTAGCCTAGTTTGCTTCTGATCAAAAGAAAAAGAAGCTAGAGGTTCCATTGCTCGCTCACCCAACAAAACAGTTAAACTTTCTTACCAGTAATGCACTACAATTACAAATAGAAACAAATCTCATTCACTATTGTAATATACCAAGTACATAATTATAACTTGTAAAAAGGGATTTTCCCTCTTTAGTCTTCCATTGAATGATGAATCACTTCAAGCACCGACAATTAACGAAAACTCGAAATTCCTAAATTTTATCGCCCAAGAAACAATTACATCAATAGCACCCTTATTGGACTAAAATCACAATTAAATTCATAAAATCAGCAGTAAATCAATCTTCATAGATTATAAAATCACTTCAACAAGCTCAACCCCAACATTCCCACAATTCAGTATGTCAAAAACATCAAAATATACAAAACACATACAAATTCATACTTATCAACATCAATAAAGCAATAAAAATCCAACAAAATTACGAATTCTCCCCAAAAATACCCTCAACATACATCAGGAAGTGCAGTATCAAGGTAGGAAACATTGACCTCAACAGAAACACTGTTAGACGGAGCTCCAACAGTGAAAACAACAGCCGAACCCACCAAATCCACCAAAAACGCAATTGCGCCACCATGAAGAGTATTCGCAGTATTCTACAATATCATTCCCAAAACAATTTCGGAGATTCAGAGTCAAATTAAAAACCCTAATTACAAAACCCAACAAAAATTATCATAAAAATTGAAGAAAGAGAAACGAACCAGGAGACGTTGAGGAACATTGAAGGAGCAGAGAATACGACTATGTTCGATTTGATTAATGCGAAGACCATGAATGATGAAAGCGTGAATATAATGCAAAACCACCACCACTAGACTCGTAGTAGCAGCTCACGACCCACGAAACCACCACCGCAACCACGAAACCACCACTGCACCCACGATACCACCACCACACCCAAAAACCCACCACCACTAGCACCGACCACCGTCACCATAATCACAAAAAAATAAATAAAAAACAGAAATCCTATCATCTCATATTCTCACCATTAAATTCAATCAAAATTTCAATTGTTCATCAATAATAAAAAAAATAAATAAATCATAAAACCTAGATTTCAAATCAAAGAGCACATACCTCGAATTTGTGATTTTTGAATTGATAATTGATTCAAGTTTGTTGTTGTTGTATTTGGTTCAAATTGACAGCGACAACGATGGTGGTTGTGCTTGGTTCTAATGACGCCAATTTCGGACAGAGAAGGAGAAGGAGATCGAAGGAGAGAAGAAAGGAAAGGGAAAGTGGCGGTTATGGAGAAGGAGATCGAAGGAGAGAGAAGAAGTTTGAGGAAAGTACTGAACCTCCATTGTTGAACCGAAGGAGAGAGAGGCAGATGAGAGAGGAGGAGAGATCGAGGAATTGAAAGAGAAAGAAAGAAGATTATATAGACCAGTTTTTTTTTATTTTACAATAGCTTTCGCACCGGTTCAAACCGAACCGGTGCGATTAACTCATTTTTCGCACCGGTTTGGTTAGAACCGGTGCGAATACTCTTTCCCTTAATCCCGCCTATTTTTTTTCACACCGGTTTTTAAAAATCGGTGCGCATTTGGTAGTGCTCATTTAAGTTTTTCTACTAGTGATGGGGCTAAGGTGAAGGGGTAGGAAAATATTTAGGAAAATTTGAGTAAAAAGCCAACTTGGGGACCAATAACATCAACGCGACCAAATAATGATCAAAACTTCATTCTCCAATTGACATTACCAACTCTATCCAAAACATTATAGAGAACCAAGATTGAAATCAACTATACATCGTCATGAATAAATTTTTTCTTTCTTTTTCCCTTTTTTCTTTCCCTTTTTCTTTCAACTCCTTTGGCTTTTTCAATGAAGTACATATAAACAAGCTTTTTTTTTTTTTTTTTTTTTTATTTTTTTTTTTTTTTTATAAGTAACACTTCTCTACTATAAATACAACATTTTTTTTTATCCCGCCATGTTTTGCATAAAATTGAGGCTTGACAATGACAATCAACGACAACACATCAATAAGCAAACTCAAGCTAGCTAGACTTGGGAATAGTAACCAATGGGGCTAAAGAGGCTTGTAATGTAGCTATATATCAATAAATGGGCAAGGCAACAACATGGGCGAGCAAAGAGAACAAATGTATCTAAATATCATCTGAAGGTTACCTAAAGAACATGGCCTTTATCATGTGCGGCATGCGTGAGTCATAATCAAATTACTAATAATAAATATCAAGCCAAAGTCATTTGAATAACATATTGCATCAATCACACAAACACAAAGTAAGGTGATCTAACAAGAGAATTGGCTAGCTACGCTTGATATGGGACAACCAATCTTACCACAAACTATTCAATTGATTCACACAATGCCAAGCAGTTAGCAATGTATAGCACAAATCGACTAAATTATAGAATTATAACTAAGATCAAAAGAAGCTCAAGAGAGTCAAACCAAGTCCGCACACGATTCGAAGTCAAAATTATGGAAGATAGGCACAAGAATAATGCAAAAACAAAAACAAAAATAAACTAAGAAAACAATACATTTTTTTTCGTTGTACGTAAACTCCTACCCCTAGTGAGCGGTACAAACCGTATAACACCTACAAAGCAATAAAACTAAACTAAAACACAATTAATAACATGCACAAAGTGATGATGACAATCATCCTCCCCCAAGCTAAACATCACATTGTCCTCAATGTGAACAAAGAGGAAACTAAAGCATAAATAAGGGAGAGGCACAACTCACAAAGGGGTGGGTAAGCGAAGGGAGCGTCAAAAGGTATAGACGCCTCCACCATGATTGGTAGTTGTAATACGATAGATGTCTAAACTAAGAAATTTAGTTATGCATGTACTTAACAAGAGACATCATCACTTGAACACACATTAGCTTTGTTAGTTAAATGACAAAAAATAAAAATGAAAAAGTAAGAAATATAAAAAACTAAAAGGAAGTCGGGTTGCCTCCCGATTAGCGCTAATTTTAAGGTCCCGCAGACCCTACTCAAATCATCAATCGGAAGAATCCAATACCTTGAGTAACTTATCATACGCCCCTGCAAACATATCATTAGGCACTGTATATGGCTTGATCACTACAAGCACACAAATCTTGAAATACAGGGGGTTAGAAAAATCAGAAGAGAAATTAAAAGAAAAAGAAGAGTAAGAAGAGGAAGAATAATCAAAATAGAAAGAAAAGGGGATGAATTTACAACTTCTCTCTACTTGTTCTTGGGGAAATATAAAGTTTTTAGAATGAACATCAAGGTCCACTTTGCCTCCATCATGCAATGGAGATATTTTGAGAAAGTTAGAGCAATAAAGCACAGAGGATGAATTCACAAGATTAAGACTCTCTACACATGGGACATAAAGGGAAGGTAAGGTTGGCTCAACATCCATGATTTTACCATTATTAATCGCACCCTCTTCTATAAGCATGTCTGCACAAGAATCTTTAGCTTGAATTTTCATAACTTATGGTTCCTCAACCACTAATTCATCATATAACGGTTCATCATCCTCAAAAATATCTAGCATATCCACATTGTTCTCATCATGAACATCTATTAATTCATACATGTTCTCTTGAAAATTTTCATTCATAATCCACCCTTTATCATCATTATAAATGTATGGTAAGACACTGGATTTTACAATAGAATGCACTTCATACTTGGGAGAGGGGTTTGGAACATGCGTGAAAAAATTATTGTAAGGACAAGAAGAGTCATCATGATCATATGATCTGCAATGAGATCAATAGCAAGGGGATGGAATATTGGTCAAAGAAGTGAAGGAATAAAAATTTTCTAGAGTTGGTTTAGCATATTATGTCATTTTCTACTCATATGTATCTCTAGCTAACCACTCAATAAAATCCCAACCAAAAGATTCTCCACTACAAATAGACTTAATTGTAAACCTAGTTTCTTCATTTAAACCCTCATAAATCACTAAGCACATATCTAATTCTTCAATTCCATGATTAGGTCCAACAAAGTCACCAAGCCTATAATAATATCTCCAAAACACCTCATTCTCAAATTGTGGAAAATAAAAAAATACCCATTAAAATAAATCCACAAAAGAGCAAGAGAACCTGCAAACATAAGAATTAGTAGAGAAAAAAAAGGAAAAAATAAAAAATATATACAAAATAGTCTCACCAAATAAGAAGCTAAATAAAATTAAGCCGTCTCCCCAGCAACGACGCCAAAATTTGATAGGTTAAAGTACACCTGTCATCATTGTCTGTTGCTAGATATGATAAATGATCTTTGAGCTAGTCAAATAGTCCAAAGCCTAGGTCAAGTATAAAAGTCACAATTAACCTAAGCAGTAAAGTATGAAGCAAGCAACCAAACTCTCTCCTTCCCTCTCTCACACGCCTCTCCTTCTCTCCCCTTGTCTGTACAGTACAGACTACCAGCGCAAGGTGGTTGCACGGTGGTGGTGGTGGTTCGTGGCTTGTTCGTTTCCTCCCCTCTCCATAGAAGGTGGCTTGAAGTGTTCGTGCCCGACTAACTAGCATTAGTGGAGGTTCAATCCTAGCCCGTGGACCAAGTAGAGGAGCAACACTTGGGGCTCTTATTCTCCTAATTGTTTGTGGTCGATCGCTTGTGGAATCACGCTTCGGTATAATTACGTGTTTCTTTATGTGTTGTGCATAGATCCTGTTTAGGTGCTTATGAATATGATTCATGGGATTCCGCTTAGAATACCTATTTCCCTACAGTCCTCACCTGGCTCCGCCAATGATAAAGGAAAACAAAAAATAAAAACAGCATAAGAGTAGAAGGGGTAAAACCGTATGACAAGGACGATGATTCTATATACTCTTATTTATACCATATGTATTACATTAAAAAACAATAATCATTTTGTAAGGCACATATATATATGATATGTATATGTTTGAAATTTAAGATTTGCACTTTTTTTTATTGTTTTAAAATTAAGCATGTGTACATTTGAATAGTTAAAAGAGTTCCCTTTTATGATTAAGAAACAATGAGTATGTATTAATTAAAAATGATATTATAATTGTAATTGATTTAATTTTATTAAACATTGAAGATACTTTTTCAAACTAAGCCTATTAATTTAACTAAATAATAAGACAAATCAATAAGAAAAAATGTCTATAAATAAAAGTGGAAAAAAATATACTTATTTGAATGTAGCACGTTGTATAACAAGATTGAACATTTATTTATACAAAATTGAACATTTATATATATATATATAAACGAACATTTTATATGTGATTCAAAACCCGAAAAATTATAAGATGACATCATTATAATGGAAGGGGGTGCAGACAGAGCTACCTACATAGGGATGTAGGTAAAAATTTGTAAACAAATTGTACCTGAAATAATAGGTCAAAAAAAGGTTGTGATGCGTTAAGTTAGTTCATGTCGATATTTCATAAATGGAGTTTCTACGTATAGTACAATCTGTGTATTGTGTCGAACTGTGTCACGCTTGTAAACTTGCTTTATAATTTTTGTAAGGGAGCTCACATAGTGACATGTATGACATGGTTCGACACAATTAAGCAGAGATAATTTATAGTGCTCGTGCCAAAATTAATAATTAAAAATTATGTACATGCAAAATTGCTAAGCTAGCTTGTGTCCAAGTCGGACTATTTTCATGGCATATATGCAAGTTTTTTTTTTTTTTTTTTTTTTTTTTTTTTTTTTTTTTTTTTTTTTTTTTTAAGGATGCCCACCTAATTCATCGGAGCTTAGCTCTGACTAAATTCGGATTCAACTCAGATCATACACTTGGCTTATGGTGGGTGAGTCTCCCAACAAGAGTTTCTGCATAAGGTGAGGCTCGAATCCGAGACCTCTCTTAAACCACCTCAAGTTGCTTACTACTTGAGTCAACTCTTGTTGGTATAGGTGAGTTACATGAATCAACTATGTATACAAGTTAACGTGTTATATATCCTTACTAATTTGTTCGAAAGTATCATATTACCCTAACTTCTCATTGCTTGTGAAAGATTCACCTTTATTTTAATTCAATCTCGGATGATGATGAGGAGCTACGAATATCTGATACAAACTTATTTCTTTTCAGATTTGATATTATAAGAACTTAATTTCCCGGTCAATTAACATTATGTGACGTGGGTCTCTCCACTAAAACATCCTCCGTACCAAAACTAGCATTATTTTTTTATGAGTCTTTTAAACAATCCATTGCAATATCAAAGTTAATTTTTTCTTCTCATGCTGTTTGTTGACGTAGCTTAGTAGCTATATTACTTCGTAGTTACCTCCCCAAGTAACCAATGCAATAGAGGAAGCATAGCAGAGGAAGTGGACTATAGTGGAGAAGAAGGTGGTAAAGAATCTAAAGATACTAGTTCGTGCAACAAACATGGTAAGAGTGCTATCTGTCATTCCACAAAATTAACAACTACAACAAACTCCATTCAACATTTATGTAATGATGCCATCTGATCATTGTGCAACTATTTGTCTCATTTCCACATTTTAAGTAAATTGAGCCATTGCACTCACAAACTACTATCCCATGACACGATAACTAGTAAAACCAATTGATAATACATTTTGCGCATTAACTCATTAATTCTGTTCAAACTAATCATAATGTATTAAATAATCGCATTATTCATCTACCTTCAAATGTCCTTATGAATCAATCCCCATTATAAAATTTTAGTTAAGGCATTTTATCAATGGAACAATTTGCCTCTTTTTAATCAAGGATTTCCTTTTATGTAATTATCTTGTAAAATCCTCCCATATTCTCATGCATACTTAATGCAATGAAATCTGGTAGAGTCATTTCACACTCTAATTCAAAATAAATTCTATTGACGTTGATTAATTTTCTTAAACTATTCCTAGTAGTATATAAATGCATGAAAGCATAACAAGAGTTCTTATACTCTCAAACACAAAATTTTACAATGTCTCACATTTTTTCGATCATCTTTCTTACACTCTTTCTCTCCTTACGTTACACCACGGCAGTACAAAACCATAATCTTCATAGTAACCAACAAAAACAAATTTACATTATTAGTATCCAAAACAACCTCAAACCCAATGCATTTTCCAATGTTGAGGATTGGTACAAGTCCATTCTTAGTAGAATTAATTCTAATCCTAGTGATTCCTTGCTTCATGTTTACAACACCGTCTTCCACGGCTTCTCGGCCCGGCTTAGGCCCGAGCATGCCGACTCATTAAGAGCTCAAGTTGAAGTCATTTCTATCATTCCAGACATAGTCTACCAACCTCAAATCACAAGATCACCCCACTTCCTTGGCCTTGACACGTACCATACCCCGTCAGGCTTGCTAAAGGACTCCAACTTAGGCTCTAACGTCGTGGTTGGAGTCATTGACACGGGTATCAAACCCGAGCACCCGAGCTTTAACGACCAAGGGATGGACCCGGTACCATTGCACTTTAAGGGTGTATGTGAAGGAGGGGTGGACTTCCCATCTTCTCTATGTAACAAAAAACTTGTAGGCGTACGATGTTTCGCTAGTGCAATGCCTAAAGGCGAACCCATAACAGCTCGAGATGACTTCGGACATGGGACTCACACGGCCTCCACAATCGCAGGCCGTACGAGTCCCAAAAATGTCTCCTTCTTTGGGTACGCAGAAGGCGAAGCCACAGGCATAGCTCCCAAGGCAAGGCTAGCTGTCTACAAGACATGTTGGGCGTTCGGGTGCTCTGGATCGGACGTACTAGCTGCCATGGATAAAGCCGTGGAGGACGGCGTGGATGTCATCTCTCTCTCCTTAGGCCCCGTCGCATCACGTGATTACACCACAGACCCTATTGCAATAGGCGCATTTGGTGCTTTTCAAAAGGGGGTGTTTGTGTCAGTTGCAGCTGGAAATGGCGGACCTTTACCTGGACAAATTTCGGCTTCCGCCCCGTGGTACATCTCCGTCGGGGCTAGCACCATTGATAGAACATTCCCTGCTGATGTCATCCTCGACAACGGTGAGGTTCTTTCAGGCAGCTCTCTCTACACAGGGGAACCCTTACCAAAGAATAAAACATTCCCTTTAGTACATTTCGCAAAAGATTATGCTTTGGAACAATGTTTGCCAGGGTCATTAGATGCTATTGACGTAAAGGGTAAGATCGTAATTTGCTCGCCAGGGCTAATCAACAAAGTTGAGAAAGGGGTGGTTGTGGGTAAAGCTGGTGGAGTGGGTGTGATTGTCGCCTTGAATGATCCTACATTAGGCGAAAACGATACCCAAAAAAGTGACCCGTATACGATACCAGGGTTAACCATACCTATTGGAGCAACTACAAAGCTCTTGGATGAGATAAGTAAGCAGAAAGTGAAAGAAGGGACCATTGTGTTTCGAGGGACTCAAATAGGCGAAAAACCGGCTCCGGTGGTTGCCTCATTTTCGTCTCGAGGACCAAATAATGTGTCTAAGTATGTACTGAAGCCTGACATGATCGCGCCGGGGGTTGATATACTAGCTGCCTGGCCTGAAGACGTATCGCCTTCTAGGTTGGAAGAGGACCATAGGGTTACTAAGTATAATATCGCGTCAGGCACTTCTATGGCTTGCCCTCATGTCTCGGGTTTAGCCGCCTTGCTTAAGAGTGCTCATCCTGATTGGAAGCCGGCTATGATCAAGTCCGCCTTGATGACCACGGCGTATATTGGTTACCATGAGATGAGCAGGATGACACAAAATCAAGATCAGGTGTCTTATTGGGCTACTGGTGCAGGACACGTGAATCCCGAAAAGGCGAATGATCCAGGGCTAGTATATGATATCAGTGAAGATGATTTCATTCAAAATCTATGTGCTTCAGGGTACAATGCGACTGAAATGAAAATCATAGTGAAAAAATCAGTTATTTGCGACGAAAAATCAAAGGTTAACGAGTGGGACTTAAACTACCCTGCCTTAGTTGTGCCATCTGATTTTGAAGGTAAAGTGTTTAATAGGACTTTAACAAGTGTGGGTTCTACTGCATCAACGTATACCGCGAAAGTTTCGAGTCCTGCAGGTTTTAATGTGACTGTTAATCCTCTTGAATTAAGTTTCAAGAAGAAATGGGATAAGCAAAGTTTTTCTGTTACAATTTCGGCTTTGAAAGATCAAGGAATCATGCTAAATGAACAAGCTACTAGTTCAGTCTCTTGGACTGATGGCAAGCGTAGTGTCACAATACCTTTGATTATGGTATGAATGTAGTATAATGTTTGTAGTGTTTCAAAAATAATTATGTATTAAGTTTGTCTAAGAATTTTATATATTGCATTATTTGCATACGGAATATACTTATGATATTAGTCTAATAGTACTCTGATCCACTTATTGTTGGTTTTGAGAGAAAATGCTGAGAAGTACTTGAAAGTAAATTTGACGATATTAATGGACTCAAAATCTGATTAGCTTTGACTTGAAATTTATGAATCATGTTAAGCTTTAAAATGAAGCAAAGTCATTAAGAATTAACTAGACGTTGTGAATTCTGATGACTTGAACCGAGCTTGATTGAAACTAATTTGATGTAGTATTTTGATTTGAATCGAAAATTAATTAAACAACATGAATGAACCGTGCACAAGCTCGATAATTAAACAAAAGTGACCTGCTTCTGTTTCATTTTTCTTTTATACATTGAATCTTTGACATGTTTGTAATCTCAAATAAATAAGAAATTAAAGATATGATGATACAACTTACAGAAAAGGAAGGGGAGAGTTGTATTTTTATTTTGCTACATATCCTAATGGACCTAATTGTATTCCCAACTCATACCGAATAAAAAAGGTATTTGTTATATACTTGTATACTTATTTCACTTACGAATTCTCCATCATTATCCATTTATCCTACCCTCATTTGCCTCATTTGATCATATCCTAAAGGCCCTATTTAGTAAATAGTGAATAGCTAGTTGCATTAGATGTTTTGATTATTGTATTTAGGATTGTTTGATAATTAGTGAATAGCTAGTTATTAAGAGTTGACTACATTAAATTAGTTTCTTTGAATAACTAGTTCATTATACTCCTTATATGTTTTGACTAACTAAATCATGAAGTTGTTTGAATAAAATTATTTGGTTTAATTATAAAGTCGATGGTTAGAACCAATTTAAGGAGTGGACTTCACATATCATACATTCTTATCGAACATAAATGGATAGTGCTACTTAAAATTTTCCAATTTCAGTGGTAAAAAGTTAGGGGAAAAATCATAGACAAAAGTGCATATTCAATAAGTGAATTCCTAAAAAAATTTCCATAACAATTCACCCAAAATAAATTGGACCCAAAATTTTAAATACCACAATCTAAGACTTCATTACGAGTAGCATTTAATTTTAGTAGTTGTTTAGTAATTATCAGATAACTAGTTTATTATACTCCGTATATGTTTTGACTAGCTAATTGTATTAGTTGTTTGTATAAAATTGTTTCGTATATTTAGATGTTGGGAGGGGGGAAGCTACATTGGGCAAGTAGTATAGGTAGAGTTGTTAGTTTCTGACCCGAACCGTTAAACCCGACTGTTTCGAACCGATCCGAAAAGGAACTAAACCGTTAAAAACCCGTTTTTTGAAAACCGAAAACCGACCCGTCCCCATTTTTTCTAATCCGAACCTGACTGATCCAAATTTGTGCGAACCGTTACTAACACCGACCCGTTATCAAGCCAAACCGTTACAACCCGAAAACTGAAAACAACCCGAACCGATTACGTCTGAACCTGATAGTAACCCGACTCATTCTAAACCGAAAACCGTTTAAACCAGGCCAAAATCCGATAAACCTGAACCCGTCCAACCTGCAACCCATTGTGATCGAACCATTTATAACCCGTAACCCGTTATGACCGAACCGTTTACAACCCGTAACTCGTTGAGACCGAACTGTTTACGACCTGTAACCTGTTAAGATCGAACCGTTTACAACCTGTAACCCAACCCATTGTGACTGAGTCGTTTACAACCTGTAACCTAATATGTTTATGATCTGATCCGTTTCAACCCACTACTCGATAAACCCAACTTATTTATGACTTAACTTGATTATAACATGACCCGTTCATACCTATTATCTAACTAACTCGACTCGATAATGATCCGACTCGATTTAAACCCAATATGATTTGGACTGAAACCCGCTTCAAATTGGGTAAACCCGTTTTTAAACCAACCAAGTTCAATTCAAACCGATAATGACCTGAACCAATAATGACCGAACCTCCGATTTTCACCCGATCTGTTTTGAACCGAAACCCATTTTCAAACCGACCCGGTTTAACCCAAATTGATTATGACCCGAACCGATTACAACCCGACCCGATTAGAACTCGAACTGTTTTGAACCGAAACCCACTTTAAACCGGCTAAACCCGTTTTCAAACCGACCCGGTTCAACTCAAACTGATTATGACCCGAACCAACTACAACCCGACCCGATTAGGACCCGACCCGAAAAGAAACCTCAATAAAAAAAAAACAAATCGAACTGACCCGATGATCTTCAAAACCGACCCGCTAATCATTTCAATTCGTTATAAACCGACCCTTTACGACCTGAAACTGATAAGCCCAATCCAAACCCAAACTGTTTACCCAAATTGACACTCCTAAGTATAGGGGAATGTTGCCATGGTGTTTAAGTCCATCTTCACTTTGGTTTTGAACATCTTCTTTTAATATTTTTTTTATTGTATGTCTCACATAGTTTCCATTTCTACTTTTCTATTTAACTCGCCCACCTAAAACTTTATGCCAGTTAAATTGATACATTTTAAAAAGGGTAGAGGTAGTACTTGTTAAGAACCCCAATCTCTTTACTGTTTCAAAAAAAAAAAAATTAAAAAAAAAAAAAAATAATACCAATCTCTTTAAGAATTGACTTATGAGATAGAGATAAAAGTTCACCCAAAATACACGAGGTAGATATGTTAACTTCACCATCTAGCATACGAAGTATTTTTTCTCTTTAGACCTCAAATTAAAAAACTATACGAACCAATCCATTAAATACTTAAACAAAGCCATAAAAAAAAAAAGCCCAACCCAATAATAACCCAAGAAAAAAGGGCAATGGGTAAACCCCTAATCCCAAACCCTAGTTCTGAAAACTGGTGATATTTAAGCCTCCACTTCCTCCATTTCCCATCTTCTAGCAGCTCCCACCACAGAGAGAGTGAGAGGAGAGAGAAACTCGCAGTAACAACAATGGTGTCTTTGAAGCTTCAGAAGCGGCTCGCCGCTGATATCCTCAAGTGTGGTCGTGGCAAGGTTTGGCTTGATCCTAATGAAGGCAATGAAATTTCCATGGCTAACTCTCGTACGTTCCTTCTCTCTCTTAATCCTTTGACTTCGATTGCTTTTCGTTTTTTCTTTTCAATCTCTTTTGTAATTGTGATTTATTTTTCAATCGATTGTTAGATTTTGATGTTTTTCTGCTTTTAATGGTGATTATATGAATTAGAACCCTAGAAATTCTGAGATGGTTTATTTAGTGCTTGTCTATGTGAATTTTTCTGGAAAATGGTAATCTTTTGATGTATCTTCGATCGAATTGTAGGAAGTTTTCTGATGAGATCATAATTATTTACGAATTGCATTTATCGATCGATTTTGTTAGTGTTTAATTGTCACAGTTTTAAATCTAGAACTTGAAATTTGAACATATGAGCTTTGCACATGACGAATTTTCTGCGTAAATTTGTTTTTGAGTTTGAAGGAGGTATCTTGTTTTTCAATATAGGTCTTATTATGCCATTTTTACTGTTATATGCTACTTGATTATTGTGATTTTGCAATAATTTTGTGAAGTTAATTGGCATCGATATGGCTTTTATTATGCAGTTGAAGCTAGTTATTTTGCTGCCGATTGACTTGTGAATGAGGTTTTGTTTGTAATTAGATGTGGCTGAATAGGTATTTATGTTTGATTGATTTGTTCAGGTCAAAACATCAGAAAGTTGGTTAAGGATGGTTTCATCATCAGGAAGCCTACCAAGATTCATTCAAGGTCTCGTGCTCGTCGTATGATGGAGGCAAAGAGGAAGGGTCGTCACTCAGGACACGGTATGCATATCATCGACCTGGATAAAGTGTATTGTCAAATTTTCTGCTGTCTAAAATTGTTGCTCTGTATAATGAGTAGCTGCTGTGTATGAAGTTCCTCTCAATAAGTATCTAGTCACAGGAATTAGCAGTGATCCCTCATTCGACATATCTTGTGATAAATGTGTCGGGCCTGTTGGCTGTTACTTGATAAAATGGGAACCATTTAGTTGATAGTTGAGTTGAATTAACTATGAAGGATGATGATTATACTTAAACTATGTGATATTAAGCGTGATTTTGGCTTACTTTAGGTAAGCGTAAGGGTACCAGGGAGGCAAGGCTTCCAACCAAGATTTTGTGGATGAGGAGGTTGAGAGTTCTCAGGAGGTTGCTCCGCAAGTACCGAGAGTCAAAGAAGATTGACAAGCACATGTACCATGACATGTACATGAAGGTCAAGGGTAATGTGTTCAAAAACAAGAGGGTATTGATGGAGAGCATCCACAAGACCAAGGCTGAGAAGGCAAGAGACAAGACCTTGTCCGACCAATTTGAGGCTAAGCGTGCCAAGAACAAGGCTAGCAGGGAGAGGAAGTTGGCCAGAAGAGAAGAGCGTTTGGCTCTGGTAAATTCATATGCAATATATACTGTTATATCTGAAAATAATGTTTTGTAACTTGTATTTTCTAGCCACTAGTTTATATTATAATTTTTGTTGTCCATTCTACAGGGACCAAATGCTGA
The DNA here is from genome assembly GCF_001683475.1 of Chenopodium quinoa. Classification (NCBI taxonomy): domain Eukaryota; kingdom Viridiplantae; phylum Streptophyta; class Magnoliopsida; order Caryophyllales; family Amaranthaceae; genus Chenopodium; species Chenopodium quinoa. Next base: position 2,800,510 of record NW_018743977.1, on the reverse strand, counting down.
AGCACCCAAACAACCTGAAGCAGCTGCCGCTCCAGCAGCTGCTCCTAAGCCAACACAGTAAGTTGATTGTCGCAATCTGTTTCAAGAGTTTCTGTAATTGTACCAACATTTGTTTCCAATTAATGTATGATTATCTAACTCGAGACCTAATATTTTACAGGGCCAAGAAAGCCAAGAAGTGAAGTGATAGTGTCGAGACCTGATGAGGGAACTTAGGGTGGTCTGTGGACCTTGTTATTTTGTTAGCATAGTATTTTTTTTTGCAGCTAATATGTTTTGTGGATCTTGTTATGTTATGACTGAGATAGAGTTGCTTGATAATCCTGATACTCAGTTTGAAATGTATTACTTTCTTTTCACATGTTAAATTGGTTTCATATTATCTAGCTGTTCAGGGTATACGTTTTGGAACGTGGTTTCCGTTGCTGTATACACGGTAAATCACAGGGAAGTCCATATGGCTGTATCTACACCCGATAGCATGCAACATAATATAGTACAACTATACTAGCAATACTTTTATCAAAGCTAAACCCTGTAATGAAAGTAAAATGTAAATGCTTCGTAGAATTTAAACTTGAGAGGAGACCTAGGTCTTTATTATCTTTACTCTGTTTTACACTGAGAAGGCATATTACAATCACTTCTGGAATTATTAAAAGTGAAGTAATAGGGGATGTTTGGTGGTGGCGAGGCAAATGTAATTAAAACACTCGTCATCTCAGTGTGTTGGGTTACTGATTTTTTTGAACTCATTTATTTCACCTAATTGGGCTTGCATCCCCTATTCGTCTTTAGTTTCTAATAATACTTTTAACCACCATTTACTACTGTCATGGAGTTTGCCTTTAATGTCAACAACCAACACTTGTAGTTGTTAGCCTCTACTCCAGTTACCACCATCTTAGCCACTTTAAATCTTACAAGCACTAACAATAAATCTCGTAATGATTGACTCCACTAAGTCTCAACAACCACCACCATTGCCGGCCGCAAGTTGTCACTTGTTGCCAATTACTACCACCTATGCTATCCAATACCCTAATTACCCACTCTCCAAGTCCCGTCTGCCAGCCCTACTATCAACAATTGTAGAGTGGGAAATACCTTCATAGCATGGTTAATTAGGATTTAGGATCTTTAATGGTCAAATTTGGCCATGAAAGCTCTGGAGCTTTTATGAACGAGTTTGACCATGTAAGCCTTATCTCAACGGGTAGTGGTGGTGGTGGTGGAATTTGATGTCAATGATGTAGAATCGTGGATGTATGATAGATGGTAACAGTGGTGGTTTGTCTAGTCGATAGTTGTAGAATGTAGAGGATGTGTGGTAGTGGGGAAGAAGACTGAGAAGAAAAATTCAGGAAGAAGGGGCTTTTATTTCTTGCAGCAAACACTCAATGAGGAAACAACATTCCTATCCCACCCAAACCAAACAAAAGAGGGAAATTGAAAGGGGGGTTTTGGCTTACTTTCCTCTCCTTACCCATTGCTGATTCCTTTCCTTGCAATGAACCAAACAACCCCAAACAACCCCTTAGCACTTAGGCTTACCACCTTAGGTTGTGATTTACTTGTATATTCGAAGAGGGTGGATGGAGTGAAATTTCAATGGCGTTTAGGTTGTTTTTGAGTGTGGGTAGATCATTTTTAATGTTGGTAAGTGGATTTTTGGCGTTGGGTGGGCGGATGGATTATTGGCGAAAAATGTTGGGATGGTTATCAGTGATTTCAGGGGGTTAAATGGGGTGGTGCCTATGGTGTATTGGAAAGGGTGGTGATGGTGGATTACTCAGTGTTGGTATGGCCGTGTGGTGAAATGAAACGTTTAGATATGATCAAAGTGATGGTTGTAGACTTGTAGTTAGTTGGATAAAGAGGAGTTTGAAGGCTAGGATGATTTCCAAGGGGTGAATTGTAGAGGAAGGTGGGGAAAATGTGAGTAAATGGAGTGTACTTGAATAAAATGCCAAAAAAGGGAATCAAGGTGGTAGGTTTTTATTTTTTATTTTTTATGTTCTTTATTTTTTTTTTTTTTTTTTTTGACCCACATATTATTTTTCAATTTGGAATAGGAGCCCTTTTCTACCTTTTTCCCCTTCTCTTTGGAGTTTGAAGGAACCTTTTTTCGAGGATTGAGGATGGCTCTTTAATTTTTATTCCTTGTTGTGCAGGTTTGGGAGCAACCTTCCTCTTAGGTTCTCTTGGACGAGCCTTAGGAGATATGGAAAAAAATCCAATTTTCTCCTCACTCCTTTGCTTTGGCAATTAGTAGGAATAGTGGTGGCCGGTTGCACTTAAGGCTTAGGTGGATTGCGAGCCAAAGTGGCTTGACTTTGTTGACGAGCTTTATTCAATTCTCCCTTGTCAGCCGCATTCATCCAAGTCTTGTAAAAGGAAGATAAAACTATGCTTGCCGTGGGATTTTGCACTACTTACTTAGGAAGGCTAGTCCAACACTCAATCCAACGGGGAATTCTTTCATCCTTAAAATTCACATCTTTGGTAGCATCACAATCTTGTGGAGGGATAAGTTATTTCATCCTGTATTATCTCATAAACCTACAAGGAAATATGTAAGTATTACTAGAAAGGCCCAAAAGGCGAATATTGGGACAATTAGAACTATTCCCGACCATACTATTTATGTTTCACCAAGGAATCACAAAGTGTATGTTAGGAACCCCATGATAGAAAAAGGTCGTCCATTTTTCTTCATTCTTATGTTTGTAAAGAATACGACGACCAGGGAATGATCTCACTCCATTAGCCTCGAGATTTTGTGGCTGATCAACAATTCGCAAGCGCTCCATGAGCTACATCTAAAAAAAAAAAAACGAAAGTTAGATTGCAAATGCTACAACAGTAGGTGGCGCGCCATCCGCGAGCAACTGTGAAGATTGCGCTCGACATACCAGTGCAACTTCCAGAGTTGCGTGCGTTGACGAATACGTTAAAAAAAACCTACATGTAAGAGGAGTGGACTTCCGGTGTAATCGTTCTCGTTTGGATCTCCTCTTAGCCGATTCAAGCAAAGCACAGTTTCCGCCAAGGTCAGTGGAGCGGGTGAATGACACCTTTCTATTTGCTCTACTATGGACACCATTGAATAATCTCCATATTCTTTGCCTGTCCTAAGTAAACAATTGACAACAACACAAAAACATAAAGCACGAATTTTAAAGCGTTGTTTAGTTACATTTTTTCGAGGAGTTACCAAATGTTCGATGAATTGAATTAAATTCACGCCATGCTCCGTATCAATTTTGGCCATATCATTGTCATTCAAGCCAAAAAATCGCTGAAAAGCAAGTTTGAAATCTTACAAGTTAAGGGCATAAGTCACAGGGAGAGTATTTGCAGGAAGCCTAGTAGAGCCTCGAACTCGCCGGGTAATGGGATTATTTCATCCCCTTTAAAGAGGAAAAGATGATGGTTAGAGTCCCAATGGTTTACAGCGGCATGAAGAAAATCAAAGTTAATATTGAGTTGCATATAACTTAATAGGGCATCTAGATGGTATAAAGCTAACTTATCCTCACTAGAAAGGGAGGTGACCCATTGTTTCAATCGTTGCTTAAAAGTTTTCACCATTGTAATAATTAAGAAGGAAAAGAAAGTAATAAGAAGCCTTTTGAGTAATACTAGTTGTTGGTATCGAATGAATGTGAGATGATCAAAAGCCTAACGTAACCGTGTTTAAATAAACCAAAATGGTCCGATTTTTGGCAAAATTCGATCGAATGAAAGTTTACCCGCAGGTGCCGCGCGAAACCAATTCACATGCGCGCGACACCCGTGCACAACCTACGGGGTTACACGCGCCTAATCTGTCGCAGCTTATTTTTGGTTATTTCCGTGTTTTACTTAATATATAATGGAAATCTTATTACGGTTTTTATGATTAACTCACACGCTTGCTTTTATTATATACTTCCTTTTTTTTATTTTTATTTTATTTTTATTTTTATTTTTTTAATTTCCTTTTTCTTTCTTTATTTTTTGTTTTTCTTCTTTTTTCTCTTTTTTTTTTATATATTTTTTTCCTCCTTTTTTCCTTTCCTTTCCTTTTCCTTTTATTTTTATTTTTCTTTTTAACTTTTCCTTTCCTTTTTTCGTTCTTTTTTCGAGGGGGGAAAGTTGGGAACCCTTTCCCTCCCTCGGGAATTTTTTCGCGTTATTTTTGCGCAAATATTTTATGGAAAAATAAAATACGATAAAAGACAAATGACGATATATACAAAATACTTCGTATGTACAAAAAATCGTATGTGTAAAAAAAATATATATACATGTTCCATAAATCAAAGAAAATATATAATGGAATTAGGGTACTCGGCGACTCACGGAAGGCTGTTGCATATCCTGCAAAATCCAAATCAAAGATTAATACACATTTATGTAATATTTTTGATGAAATAAAAAAAAACGAGAGAAGAAAATAGAAAATATACCGTAACCATCCGATGATCACGGCATGACAAAGCCACAAGGGCCCTCTGATAAGCAGCTCGGAAAGCTCAAAGGGTCCTCACCATGCCGTTCACGGTCTCTTGCGGAACCTGCTCTAAAAAAAATTAGGAAAGTTATAAAAACGTGTATGATAAATAAAAAAACTTATGTACATATGAGAAACAAAACATACCGACTCGACCGTCTTTGGGACGAACGGTATGTCCTCATCCTCCACAGCCGGAAGAGTCTCGTGAATCACCAATCCAAAGGCGTCGGTATACGAGATCTTTGCCACGGGAGGCACCCAACCACTAGTTCGACCCTCTATAAAAAATAAAGCAAAAACAAACAAGGGGTCAATATCCGAACGTCGAAAAAACATAACAAAATCTAGAGAAAGAAAGACTAACCGGAATGAAAGCTAGATAAAATGCTCCAGGCAGCACCAGCTGCTCCGCAGGATAACCAAGGATCGCCTGAGCTCGATCCCCGGTAGACAGCAGATCTGGACGCAGCATCCGGATCGGAGGGTCCGCAGGAACCAAAGGCTCCTCGAACTGCCAGACGACGCGGTCGCCTAAAAATCACGCATCCGTCCGGTGAAACAAAGAGAGTCCCAAGGGCGAAGGTCGACCTACAAAACACAACTTCATGTCAAAAATGGTGATGACTAAACAAAGAAATATGGACATATGGTGTTAAAACTATACTCATCGACGCACGAGTTGCGGAAAGAATCCTCTGGCGAAAGTCGCCGGCTGCAGTAGCTCGTTTCTTCCTTATTATGGCCAAACGATGGCCAATAGGGAAACAAGTCGGCCCAAGTTTCCTGGGGGCTAAGAAAGGCAGGTACGAGTACCCCCAGGCCTAAAGAAACAAACAAAACATAATCAGCTTAAAAGAACAGTGGAAGATAAATAAAAGATATAAAAAAGAGAGAAGGAATGAACACGCACCTCGAGAATACGACCGTGCCATGAAATGGAGATCCGGGGCACCTCAGTAGTTGCCGCGGAATCCATCACCTGAGTCGCCTTTCCCATAGTAGTAAGCATACAGGCATACGACACCTTCGCCCAGCTATGTAATCCGATGGCGAAATGCTCTCCCTGATCACTCAGAATAGTGACGGAAAGAACATGAGCAATGTATATCCGTGCCAGCTGCTCAGGAGTACATTGCCAGTTGACCTCATAAGCCGACAACACATCGGCAAGAATCGAGAACGGACAGGACTGCGCATACGCATGGAGGGTCGCCGCAAGACGTTCCCCACGAGGTCACGCAGTCTCTCGTCTAACCCCTTCACGTTCTCCAAAACCACGGGCTAGCCTCTGAAAAGAAAACCCGTGATCATGGAGAAATCGTAAGGGGTAACCGTCATCTCTCCCTACAGGAAGTGAAAAGTGTTGGTGGAATCGCACCAAAACTCTAACAACCCGCGAAGGAAAGCAAGTGAAGCAAGGTGACTCGATAAATCCCAAAGAGCTGCCAGCTGAGGACCGACCCTCGAAAACTGTATCACCTCCTTCGCTACATCGGGTAAGCTCTCAAACCAACCTCTGAGGTCACCCAAGCCATACAGGAGTATGCTAGGCTCACTCTAAAAAAAACAAAAAGGAAAACTCGATTATGACGGGTCTGAAAAGAAACAAAAAGGGGGGGTTAGAAAATAAAACGCAAAGAAACTCACTATGCCGCGCCAACCTCGAATCAAAGCATGGTGACCCGGGTCCCATTTAAGGACCTGCGGATCCCAGTTGGGAGGAGCCTCCCAAACCACTTCCTCGTGACGACGTCGCTCAGCACCAACACGCCGCTCCTGGCCTTCCTCACGAGCATGTGTCACCCTCTTTCGAGGGTGAACCACCTTATCAGGAACTGGTCCTCCTAAGACCTCCTCGGCATCAACGAACCGGGGAGAGTCCATGCTACAATCGATGGAATTTTAAGGAATTACACGATTAAATATATTTTCTAAATCTTAAAAGAAGCATAAGGATGAATCCTAGACCCATTTCGGCAGCATAACAGCTGCAAAAGGGAAAAACGCTAAGTCGAAAGCCACCCAATGCTTGGGGGTTATGACACCTGCGATTGAACTCAGTAAATGAGGGCTCAAACACCCACAAAGCCATCCTACACCAGTTCAACTAACTATTCTAAAGATTTGTTCTATAAATCTTGGGATTAAAAGTTCGTAGATGAATAAAAATCATCTAAATATAGTTATCGTCTATAAAACAATCATTTTGAAACTTGAAAACGATAATATTCAGAAAAAAAAACATGCATTTCGCGCCATTTCTCGAAATCATAATTTTCAGAAATATGGTTCATGAGCATAATTGTAGGCATAACATTATAATTCATCTCATAAACAACGAGTATAACCAATTGAGCAAGCAAAACAGCAAGTTTCGAACTTAAAATTGAAAAAATGCGAAGAACGAACTTGAACAAGAACATGCTCATACAAGGTTCAATACTTAACCATTTTTCATGAAATTTGTTGCAAAACACTCCTTAAACATAGCATGACAACATTGGAACAAACAATTTCAAGAATTATGGATCGAATAAAAAACCCCCAAATTCGAAATTTAGGGTTCTTCGGTTCGAAATTCCCCAAATTCAGCCAAAAACGAGCAAAAAAAACAAGAAAACTTACATTGGATTTTGGAAAATATGAAGGGGATACGAGATCTACTTCCTTCAGCTTCAAAAAGCAACAAAAATCAAGCTATTTAGAGAGAGAAAGAAGTGAAAATGGCGAAGGAAGGAGAAGAAAGAGCGAAATGAAAATCACGCTCAACGATTTCTTTTTGCTGACTTAAATTTCGTGCGCAACTCTGTAAGTTATGCGTAACAAGCCAGCGCAACTCAGATACTTGCGCGCGCTTGGCCAGTGTTACTTACTGAGTTGCGCGCGGATACTGGTCACTTCAAAGACCGGTATCCGGATTTTAATCCGTTTTAAAATTTTTTTCTAACGGTTTTGTGCGTTGTTAGACGTAATAACACGCGAATCATCAAAATCCTTTTAAATTGCTTTGAGTTTTGTAGTTTATTTTCTTCTTTGATAGTTTTTTACATCATCTTGCATGCACACCGTACTTTGTGCCTGTCGCAAGCATACGTTTTGGATGTTTTTCGTGAAGCGTCTTAAAATATCATGTAGTGGTGCTTTACGTAAGAGCTCCCATAGAAAGTTTGGCATTTTCCTGTACTGCCCTTTTAGAAATGTCACGTTTTTGATATTTTTGGCGTCCATAACAAAAATACAGCGTATCGTATAGCATAAAATTGTATGGCGTATGTGCTGCGTAAAATTGCACTAGCAACGTGATCTGCCTCCTGTAAAAAATGGTAGAACTTCTATTTCTGTCAAGGCGTTATCTTAAACGAGTTGACGAGCGCGCCAAACCATCAGGGTTAGACGCCCCCTGTTGGAAGCAAATACAGTTAGCTAGGAAACAATCTAACTTTATCGGACAGTTAGGGTGTCCTTCCACCCCCTGTATAAAGAGCGGCCCCTGTTGGTATTTAGACACGTGCCCCTAGTCGTGAGAAGCGTGTTTTCATCTTGTGGATAAAACTGCTGAGAGGGTTGCCGATTTTCTTCTCTCTTACTGGATTTGGATATGTGCCTCCAGTCCCGAGAGATGTATTTCTATCTTGTGGACATCGAGTATTTGTTTTACAAGCGTATGCCAATCTTTTATTCAAGTGTTAGGCTACGAATGCCGAAGCACCCCCCATTTTATCATCTTTTACTTTGTTAAAATCATGGACTAGAGTTCCAATGACAGATTGAGGGACATTAGACCGCCGATGACATATTGAGAGGGTATCATCCCCTTTTAATCTTTTTAAACCCGGTACCTTCTCATAACATGACACCACCCAGGACTGCCTTTACTTGTAAAAGAGTTCTATGCTAGCATAGGGTCAATCTAGATTCTTTAGCGCACTAAAACCAGAAAAAACCTTTTCTGGTCTTAGCAGCTACTTGCTTGTCTTGAACACTTAGCGAATCAAGAATAGTTTCGACATTCTCAACACTACTGAAAGATTCCTTATCCCTAAGGAACTTTGCAGAATGAGTCTCGGATTCATTTCCTTGGCTACTTTGATCATCGTCCATTCTAAACTCGATCAAAGTGGGGGCTAACTGAAGACATCTAATTTTGGTCTCCTATCCCAACCGAAAGTGCTATGACGATAAAAAAATTCCATCTTTGTGCTAGATTGGAGCTGAGTAAGGAATGCTTATGGACTACTAATTAAGGCCTAAACACATAAAACCAACTACCTTGACCCAAACGAAATTAACTAAAGCTTGTTAATACTAAACCCGATCAGAAATTAGGCCTAATCTCGATATTAAACCTAATTTTGACGGATTTAGAAGCGCCTAGGTTAAAATCTAGGGCTGCCGCAGGAAAAACCGCGCGCAACTCAAGGAGTCACGCTAGCCTGGCGTGCGCAACATGCAAAGTCGTGCATGACACCCAGCGCAACCTCCAGAGATGCGCTTGCGGAAGATTCATAATTTCATAAATATACAGAATCGAATCTTACCATAAAGCCACGCGAAAGACCAGAGGTTGCGCTGCCTTGTGCAGCGCAACTAAATCACTTGCGCGCAGCAGCTGCGCGCAACCTGCTGCGGTAGAATGTCTGAAACCCTAAACTCACCCATTCCCTATAAATAAGAGGTTCAATACGAGCTTTGAACACACATAAATTAGCCTAAAAGTAAGCAGTAACTTTGTGAACTTATGCAATAATCATCCCTCTTGTCCTAAACACTCACCCTTTATTTGTTTTGTTTTTGCGGTGGAGGTTCCCGAACAACTAGTCCATAAGTGTTCTAAATGAAGATCTAGCAAGGAAAAGTGGTAAATTCTCGAGCACTCAGATAAATCACCTTTCTTTTCTTGCTTAAATAACCTTTAATTAATTAATTAGTGTTGTTTGATCACCTTAAATAAACTTTGATTAATTAATTTCACATAGTACTCTTGTGTTAATCAAGACTAGAATTTGATTAATTAATTGATTGTTTTATCACCTAAGCCAAGACGAAATTGTTATTTCTTGTTCCTTCCACGAATTTGAATAACAAAGAATAACGACATTCGTCGCAATGTAATCTTTATGTGATCAATGCTTGTAAATAAAATCAACTAACTTAGTTTTAGGTATCACGTTGCATATATTTTTTGGTGATGAAATGGTAAAAAGGAAGAGCTAGTAGAGGCTGCACTTGGGCTAGAATAGTGATTCCTCTTTAAAAGGAATGTTATTTTAGTACCCTCGCTCCCGAACTCATTTCTGGTACAAGTGGACCAATTTGGGCATGGGTAAACTTATGATTCAAGTTAAATATCCCTTAAAACCTACTTGGGAGAAAGGCATGAACGAGGTTTATGAGTTTTCCTAAAACTCATTGGCGACTCCTTATTAGTTTCTTACAAAAAAGCGTAATGATAGAATCATTCTAATTCAAGGTCCCCCAAACAGTCAGGAATTCAAATCCTAATACACCTTAAAAAAGTGTAAAGTTCTAGCCTTTTAAAGGGCCATGGGCATAAAGGAAGAGGTTCCCCTACAATGGGCACACCCTCCTCACGATTATTTCTTATTTCAACAATTACCTTGCTAACTATTGTCCAAATTATCTCATAGCCTAACTTTACATCTTATTTCTAACGTTTGGTATGTGTTTAGGGCCAAACAAGCAATCCTAATTCCATTTGGACTAGGAAACCCCAAAATCATTTGTTACTATTTAAACCCTTCACTCTTTATTTTTTTTCCCTCACAAAACTCACGCTAACCCATCTCCCTCCTTATTGCTGCTGCTACTACTTTCATGATAAAATAAATAAATAAATAAAAAATTCGATCCACCTGCTGCACCGCCGCTTGCTTCTGCCGCCGGAGCCACCTGTTGTAGTCCGTCAATCGCCGCACGCCCAGCCAGCCAACCAGCCACCGTTTGCCCCTCTCTCTCTATCTCTATATTTCTTTCTTCCTTCTCTTTTAGTTTATGTTATTTAAAGCTCTAATCTTTATATATATAATCTTAAATTTAAATTGTTATTATTATTGATTAATAGTGTTTATTTATTGTAAAAGACTTCAAAGTTATGATTCTTGTAGAATAGTGTAAATCTCCTTCGTTGGAGTATTATTAATCAATATATATAGGTATTTACAACCTAATTGTGAGAACCCTAATTACACAAGATATATCTTTCAGAATATTAACAAGATAATATTAACCTATTATCTATCACACCCCCGCAGTCAAAGCGGGAGGAGGTCGAACGCTTAGTTGTCTCTAAAGTCTAAAAACAGTTGCCGGGGTAAACCTTTTGTGAAAATATCTACGTATTGATATGAAGAAGGAACATGCAAGACCTTGATCTCACATTGGACTAGCATAGTAGGCCTGCTGTGGATTGCATTGGACTAAGCTAGGCATAACCGGACTGCATTGGACTAGCATAGTAGGCCTGCTGTTATGGAGGTCGAGGGCCCAACACAGAAGGTTGAGGGCGCTGCTGCTGGGCCGGCCCGGTTGGGAAGGGGTAGGGCGGAGAGGCGTAGTTGCCTTGCTGCTGAGGTGACTAGGCGGATTGGGCTTCCCACTGAGGGGCTTGCTGCTGTTGGGCCTGCCATGGCAGCCCAGTCCCTTTTTGTTGCTTGTTCTATTAATGTTATTGTTGTTTCGACCTTTCCCACGGCCCTTGGGTTTGGGATTGGTTCCGCGACCACGGCCCCGTGCTCGGCTACTACCACCACCACCACCACCACCACCACCACCGCGTTGTTGTTTAGCCGGCGGCTGGTGCGTGGTCTGAGACGATGCTGACCAGGCTTGGGCTACAAGGGCGTGTTGCCCTTGGTCTTCTTGCTTCTTTTGTCTAGTCTCCTCCAATAAAAACATAGACCGTGCCTTGATAAATCTTGGGGTCGGTTCAGATTGGGAAACAATGGAAGCCACGGTATCATATTCACCCTTGGTGAGACCGCGATCAATTGCATAACCATCTTGTGATCGGAGACCGGACAATCAACATTAGCTAGTTGATCCGCGAGAAGTTTAATTTTCTTACAATAATCAGACATGTTCGCAAAGTGTTCGAGTTTCGTGTTTGATAATTGCTCCTCCAAATAAACTGCCCTAGTATGCTTATTATCATGAAATAATTCCTCAAGTTGGGTCCATAATTCAAGAGCCGTGGCACCCGGTTTCATGATGGTGTGAACAAGGTTTTTAGAGATGGTTCCATAGATCCATTGCTACATGGGTTGAGCTTTTTTAAATACAGGCATGTGCTTTAAATGTTCTTAACCATATTGATGCTACCGTTTCGCGTCCGACGGAGATTGATGATGCAATGGATCTATGGAACCATCTCTAAAAACCTTGTTCACACCACACGCTTCCAAGTAGCATCATCAATCTCCGTCGGACGCGAAACGGTAACATCAATATGGTTAAGAACATTTAAAGCACATGCCTGTATTTAAAAAAGCTCAACCCATGTAGCATATTGAGCCTCTTCTTGATCTAAGGTGACACTCATGAGATTTATGATTTTTGATACGGCAAAGGCCGGATGGAAGGTGTTGTTGGAGGGAGGAGGAGGAGGAGGGGGAAGGGGGGAGTATCATCGCCTTCCATGGATGAGGAAAGAGCGGCCGGTAATTGGTGATGGACGGCTGTTATTGGTCACGGCTACGTTGAAGGATCGTTTTAGGGTTTGCAAAACGAGAGAAAGGAGGAAACCCTAATTGGAATCTGATACCATGTAGAATATTGTAATTCTCCTTCGTTGGAGTATTCTCATTAATCAATATATATAGGTATTTACAACCTAATTATGAGAACCCTAATTACACAAGATATATCTTTACAGAATATTAACAAGATAATATTCTCCTTCGTTGGAGTATTCTCATTGTTGTTTATTAATTTTCCTTGACGTTACTAATGCGTTTATTGTTTTATAATTACAAGCAAACGCAATCAAAGTAAGGAATCATGTTCCTTTTGTTCCTTTTATATTTATAACGATTTTTATTATGTTTTTTCATGTACTAATCGCTGTTATTATTGTTGAATTGCTTCTAATGTTAATTTTAATTTTACTAATGTATTGATCACCATATTGCATGTTTAAAGGGAATATGTAATTGAATATAACGCCTAATAAGATAATTTGGACGACCGGTTTAGGTTCCTTTTTAATCTTGTTGTTAATTGAAGTGATCACAATATTTTGGAATTATATGTTGCATTAACATTCAACCGATTTAGCCTAATAATAGTTTGGAGCAAATTGAATCTTTGTTTGCATGCCTTTGAGATCGCAGGAACACTTTTCATAACAAGAATCGAGTAGAGGCCAATACGGGCGAATGTGACTCCATGACTCACTTCGTACCATCATCCCCGATCCTCCTTTCGTGGTTCTAAACCATATGGAGTTATTAATCTCATGGATTATGAATGGGGTGTAACCTTCATAGGTTAATCGTTGTTGCCTATCGTTGTTCCTTAATCGTGGTTGCCTTAAATGATCCTTGAACAATTTACAAGTTCCTTAAAAACTTGTTAGTGGCTCCCTACTTTACTTTGTCCCTAATCGTATGTCAATTCCCACTTCATATGAGTGCCAAGCATATTCACAACATGCTTACATAGGCGTGCTTCGAATGACGCCTACATCTACTAAGTTAATCAAACCTCTTTAAATATGGACTAGGCGAAATGCCGAATAAATTAAAGGGGCATACCCCCAGTAAAAATCATTCGTACGCAAAAGCAGATAATGGCAGGAAAAAATGCGCAAAAATGCTAAGTATGGATGAAAGAAACTTATATATATATAAGAGTCGTTCAAATAGACATCAAACAAAAAAAGTATAATACAAGACCGCTCAAGCAGGCGGAAAAAACAGAAATTGTTCAAAGAAATAAAAATAAAGTACTCTAAGCTTAAAATGCTGCAGCAGAATAGGAGAGCTCTTCACTTGGCTAGCCCGTCTCCATTAGCACCCGCGGCCGACTCGCTTTCCTTGGCCGCCTCATCCGTCTTGGCCGGCTCGTCCTCCTTGGCCGGCTCTTCTTCTTCCTCCTCCCATCTTTATCATCATCACTTTGGGCGGCGATGAATGGAGGGACAGGCTCCCCAACAGCACTACACTCCTCTTTGATGGAGACATAGTCCAGCCGGCTGGTTAAGCGCTCCAGATAGTAGGAGACCTCACTGATGTTGAACATCATAGAGAAGGCCTCCTCAAATCGGTTTTTGATCCTTGTGACAGCCGACTCATCAATTCGAACCATCTCTTGAGGAGTTATCTCTTTGGGGGCCTCCGCCTGCTTCTTAAGACGTTCAACCTCTTTGTTAAGGTCGTCTGTGTTCTTTGGAGCGGCCTCCAAGGCTTGGAGGTTGGTTTCAAGCTCAGCCTTGAGCTTCTTGGAGGCCTCACCTCTCTCTTTCCATTGAGCAGCGTGGGTGATTGCCTCGTCCCTTTCCTTCTCGAGAGCCTCGCGAGCCAGCCGTTCCTTTTTAAGGGCATTGCCCATTTTGACGATGTCCTCGTTTTGTTTTGCCGACTTCTCGCTCAGCACGTTAAGGGCGTCCTCGTGCTGGACATTTGAAGGGCGAGTAACCCAGTGTACTCGTTCTGGATCCTTTTTATGTCATCCCAGGCCGACTGGATTTGGGGTCTCTCCCTAGGACGCCAATCTTGGAAGGCGGAGAACCTGAGGAAGAGCTGCAGACGAACATAAACAAAGTTAGCAAAAGAAAACAACGAGATAGACTAAGTACCAAAGCTTGAAGGAAGCTCAATTACCTCAATGCAGCTATTTATCATGGGGCCGAAGAACCCTTCATGGATTCCCCGGAATTTATCCTGCACTTCGGTCGGGACGGCCCTTAGCTTAGCCTCCCGGACCACCTTATGTTCGGCCCCGGTCAGTGACGTGCCAAGGCGTGAACATCCATTTCCTCAATATTGTCCATGAAAAGCACAAGTTAGAAAATTGAAACGAAGCAAAACCATCAAATCCAAGAAAATGTTGGACTTGGTACCTTCCGAGAAGGAGGGTGGTGCCTACGGACGCCTCTCCGGAGTAGGAGTAGGCGTAGGCGTAGGTTGCTTCTTGGTCTCCCAAGGCGGCGATTTCAACCCTTTAACTGCCTAGGAACCCTTCAGCCGAGTCCCCAGGTACTCAACATGCGGTGTTGAGTCATCGCCGACCGTTTGGTTCAGGGACGGCACTCCCTCTTTGTCCCCGCGGATGGTCTTCTCTTGGGCCACGTTAGTTGACTGTGGCTCTAAGGACTTGGAGGCCCCACTTAGTGTCAGTTAGGGTGATCCTCCTTTGGGCTGCTCCTTAGCAACCCGCGACCTTGCCTTGGCCGCCTGCGCCCCTAAGGGGGTTTTGTACGCAGAGATCTTGCGAGCTTTGGACGACCCCCTCGTCCTTTGAAGCGAACGCCGACCGCTTTCTCGCTTGCTTTGGGGTAGCTGTCTGAAAAATAAGAAGACAAAGAAAGATAGTAGGACGAGCTATTCGAGTGAAATTGGAAAGTACAACCTTCCTAAACATACTAACTCAGCCAAAATGAAGAAGGCCAGTACGTCCGAGTATAAAAGGAGAAGAACAAAAAGTTAGATTATATTCCAATAGAAAAATCATTCGGACGGTCATGTCACGAAAGTCCACCTTGGGTATAATTTCGGAGCAAGCCGAATGACGACATGAAGATCGAATCCCTAAGCTAATATATTAAGGGGATCCAGTTGGAGACTATGGGCACTTGCTTCCCATTCCTGAACACCTTCTTGACTTTGAAGTAGTCAAGTTGATGAGCATGGTCTGGATGAACAGGAGGCCTAGACGGTCGGTGATTTCCTCGTCTGAGCTGAACCGGCTCGGCGTTGAATCTGTTCATCCGGCGGTTGAAGAGCCTGTCTTTGGTCTTAATGCGATAGAAGCGGTGCTTCCAGTCACGCCATTTGGACGGCTTGTGCAGGACTATTAAGTAGTCAAGGCGGGTATTCAAGATAAACCAGTCATCCATATGTGCGTTTAACCGCACCATGTTGTGCATCTTACAGAGGACCGGGAAGTAGGGGGTGAAGCCATTCCTTAGGCAAGTCACCAAGTACCCAAAGATGTTGGCCCAGCTGTTTGGCGCCAGCTGGAACAACGCGATCTGGTATTCGTCCAGCATATCCTGGACGAATGGATGAAGAAGAAAGCGGAGGCCCACCTCTAAGGTGGCCCTGTAAACATTAAAGCCCCGGCGTTAGGCTCCCTCATCATCAGAAGCGACCACCGAATTAGAACTTCTGGGTGGATGGATATGAAACTCCTCCTCAAGCATGAGGAACTTCTTAAATTTCTCAAATATGTCATTGAGAAATGCAAGGGCCAAATCACCGACAGAGCAGGCGTACGGGTTGTTAAAGTCGATTGCATTGAGACCCTCGTTCGCCTCCCTGGCGTCAGGATTTTCAGCTTCCTGATCAGATAGTTGTGGTTCAGGAATCTTGGCCGAAACAAAATTAGAGGACAACACCCTGTCTAGTTCATCTGCCTCGGTTGAGCTGCCACCCACCGAGCCTTGACCCGGTTCGGCCATCACCAGGCCTTCAGGCACCATAGGCCTTTTGTCTTTATCTTTCTTTCCTCCGTCAGCATCCCACTGAATTCCAGAAGGAGGAGCACTACGAGGAGGCAGGTCGGACGACTCAAAAATGTGAATTACAGTCCTAGGTCTGGCCAACCTGATATGTTGTGAAGGGGGTTGTTGAGAATTTTGGACGGACGCCCCAGCGTCCGCCTAAAATGAAGAAGGATGCCTCTAAGAAGAAATCATCTCGGACGACATCAGGACCGAGCTGGTATATCGGGAAGGGGGACATTCCGGATTTCACCCGGACGCCTCCTTGGAAGAAGAAGTGCCTTGCTGATTTTGACTATCAGAAAAGGAGGCGGTCACTTTTACTGCGGAGCATGCACTACCACTAACAGTGGTGTTTGTGTCCTCCCCGTCCATATTACTCGGATCATAAGGGACTAGGGGATCCCCCATGCTGTCGTCCGGATTCCTAGGGGCATCTTTGTCGTACGTTTGCCTCGTACGTGCCATGTTCGACTGTAAGGACAGAGAAGAATAGGTGGGGGTGAATTGGTACGCACTACAAATGGACCCACTCCAAAGAGAGGAGGAATCGTCTCCGTCCATTCTAGACTCCTCACAAGTATTGTTTCGTGTTTAAAAAATAAAACAAGTATGGAAAAAGAAGAAAAGAAAAAATATAAAAGAGAGGAAATAGGCGGTTACCTCTATACGAGTAGAAAGTTTGAGGAGCTTTGAACATCTTGAACAAAGCTGACCGGAGAATTCAAAAACTCGAATGGAACCCTCAAAATCACGGCGGAGCTCTCGAAGATTTGGGAAGAACATCACTTTCTCTCTCTAAAAGCTCTGACTTCTCTCAAGAAAACACAAAAATCCAAAGTGTTTTTATGAAGTCAGACCGGGTCTATTTATAGGCTAAATTTATAAGGGCAAAATGGTAAAACCACTTTTCTCGCCCAAAAACTCAAACGACTACTTTTGAAAAGTTTAACCTAGAAGTTTGAACAGTTAAAAAACCGCTCCGTCTTTTAAGACAGGAAGATGTACGGCCACCATAACGGCGCGTCAAAATAAAAGGCTAGGTCAGCAGAATTCGAACCGTCAGTTCAAAACATACGGAAGACAGGTGTTCCACTTAATACCAGTCGGCACCACCCGTCCACCTGATTTTAAGACTTAAGTCCACTAATGAAATCAGGCGGACTGTTTAAGGCAGATAGCCTAAGGGAATAATCCCAAGACCAGACGGACTGAACGGTCTGTCTCTTTTTAATAATAATGCTCCATTAGCCCAATATTTGAACAATAATGGATGAGTAAAGATCAGAGGAGGCGGCCCGTAGGGTATGAGCCACCCCCTCTGATGGGCAAATGTTTAGGGTAAAAATAGCCCAAACACGTGGTCCAACAAAATAGTGACATGCGGCCCAATAGATGGGCAATACGTGTCCCAATAGGATGTTGACAAGTGTCATAACATGGGAGCACCTGAATGAGAGAAAGGCCTCCTTACATTGGGAGGCCCAAATCCCGAGAATAGCGCTAAAACGGCGCCCCCAAAAGGACACATGTCCTCTTCTGATTGCTGCGCCAATCAGAGCACACCATTTTAGGTCATCAAACCCTAGATGGCACACATTCCCACCCCTATAAATACCCCAATCATTTATGATGGGAGGGGTGGATTAAGACATATCATTCAAGAGTATTAAATTGCTCCAACTTCTCTCTACTTTCTTTCTCTACATTATTTCGTTTTCCGGTCACTTACTTGATCGTCGGAGGCAAATATTCCGTCAAACGGAATATTCGGTATTTTGCAGGTGTCCAAGACCGTCTGGCTATATTCAAGACCTGTATCCCAAGGTATTCCAAAAAAATCCGAAATACTTGGTTTAGGCGGAGACTTCGTATAGGGTGATTTCTAGTTGGTAGAGTGGTCAACCGATTCGTTTACTCCAGGTACGTACAAGATTACGAAAACCTTGACTTTAGGAACATGTTTAAGGAGTTGGAAAACTTAGTATCATGTTAGGGAACTTGTAGTTGAATGAAATTGTATGGTAGCAAGTTCATTGGTGATTAATGTGATGATTAGTTTGATTCATGTGTGACATGTAATTTTATGGGAGCTTATTTGTATGTTTAATTATCTTGTAAGCACTATGCAATAAGTTGCAAGTTGAGCTTGGAAGCAAAGGTATGTGAAATATGTGGTTTGAGCTATTTCACTAAATGGAATTCTATTACTAGTTCATGATAATTGAAATGGAATGAGTAAAGGGAGAAATAAAGTCTTATGCACTTAAGGTGTTTATACATCGAGGTAGTTTAAATGGATTCTACACTAAATATTGTTTATCACTAATTATTCAAGAATTATATTGGAAATGTGACTTGTGTGAGTGAGTAATGTTTGATTGGTTGTATTGTTTTGTGAATGAGTCAACACTAAGTTTAAACCGGTAAATCATGTAAAGTGCAAGATGGATGAGCAATAAAACTCTAGATTTTGTGCACATCTGGAGTATTAACAAACAGAGGTTGGGGTTCACGGGGTATTAGCCGTGCATCTTTCTTGAGGCCGTTTGCTCTACGAGTCTCTTTTATTTAAATACTTTTTTCTGAAACTTAAAGGGGTTAGTTGAGATCTTATACTAACTATGGTGACAGAGTCGCGCCCGTCTACCATCTGGATGTTTACTGATGTTTCCGAAAGGAGGCATGGGGTCTTTATTTATTTGATGTTCCTAATTGGAGCATGGGGAGACAACCTTGTCCATTGCTCTATCCAATTAAATAATTAAAACTACAATTGATTCTGAGGAGTCTTAGTGAAGTTAAACTGTTTGAGTTAACTAATTAGTTAAGAATGGATTGATTGTGTGTAATTTGTTATTAGTAGCATGCTAGGAATTTTGTAACTTTGTTTCCATAGCTTGTATGTACTTAGCGTTGCTGATTGCGTGTTTTTGTGTGTGTGTGTGTGTGTGTTTTTGGTCATGATTTTCGCCTTTCAATGACCCTGTGATGATCCAATTTTTACACTTGTAAAATTAAGGAGCAGATTCCTCATAGGTATTTGAATAGTTTGGACATGCATTAAGATGGTGGGAATTGAGTAGAGAGTTGGTCGCTACTCGTAATTATACTATTGCACAAATTTTGAACTTTCTTAAACATTGGTTTGATTTATTTATTTTATTCATTATTTGGGTTTTGAATAAGGGCCTCAATGGTTCTAATTTATAAGACTTAATTTGGTTTTGTGTCTTGGTTTTAAAACTTTATTTTAATTGAGTTGTTTTTCCGCTGCTAAATTCTGAATATTGTCTTAAAGTTTGAACACGTGGCAGTAACATGTTGATAATTCTCTTCATTTTAATAGTGGTATTTACAGGTAAAACGTGAGAATCATTGGGGTGTTACTATAGTCGATCCGGAAACCGTCGTCAATCACCCCATGATCGACCTATCATATCTCTTGTCTGCATCGAGCCTAGTCAACACTCAACGGGAAACTGGTGTCGGAGGGAAGGAGAACTAGTCATTCATGCTAGAGTCCCAGACGTCCGTCAACTCGTTGATGAGATGCGGTTACAACGACGCAAGATGGACGCTCGAGAACGAATCGATAGGCGTCGGACAATTGAACAACGCCAAATCTGTGAAAACGGTGAAGATGGGGCACGGAGCCATAGGCGAAGCAAAAGCCCAACATCTCCCAATTACTGACTGCCATCCTACCGAGAGAACGTAGGAGAATCAGAAGATCCCCCGAGACAAGACAAGTTCGAGCAAGATCCCTTCATATCTCGCCACACAACCCATATAGCTCGTGATGAAGGGATAAATCAAGATCAGGGTTAGCAGCCAATTCGGTTGCCATCACATTTATCTACACCCTTGAATCCTTTCAGTTAAGAACTTATGAATGCCCCTAGGGTGGACAAAGTCAATATGCCCACCATTGAATCTTTTGTTGGAACAACTAATCCAGAGGAGCACCTGGCCGCATATGTTGCTCAGATGAGTGCGCAAACAAGCTGTGAAGCCACATGGTGTAGGCATTTCCCAACCACGTTGAAGGGCCAGGCCTTGCTATGGGTCCAGAAGTATGTACCCAAGGGTAGCATTCATAGCTACCAATATCTAGAACGAGTGTTCGTTAACAGATTTAAGAACGCAACGAGACAAAAGAAAACAAGTGTAAATATGATGGTTGTAACACAAGGTAAGATAGAGACCTTGCAGAATTACAAACGGAGGTTCAACAAAGAGTCGTTGAAGATACATAACTTACCGGATGAAATCGCTTTAACAACCTTCCTAGCTAGATTAAGCTCTACAGATTTCAAGTTCAAATTGATTAAATAAGGGGTGTCTACCATAACCGAGGCAATGGAGCGGGCACAGAAGCACATTTAAGCCACATAAGTGTGCGGATAAAGCCACGAGAACATCTAACAAAACAATAAAAGGAAAAATGATGATCAACTATCAATGTGCACCCCAACCAAAAGACCTAACTTGGTCACAGACCAAGGTAATGATCTATGGTACAGCCGCAACCGTCGAGAGATATACTTGTACCTTAAGGGGATGAACATATTACCTCAGCCTTAGGCTGTCAGGATTCCCGAGGAAAGCAGAAATAAGAGACTTTGGTGCGAATATCACCATGAATGCGACCACACCACAAAGAATTGCCGAGAATTGAAGAAAGCATTAGACCAGTTGGCTGATCAAAGTAAAGCTGAACAATTACTTAAAATGTTTTAATGGCCATGATAAGGAAAAGAAGGATAGTGACGTACGCAGCAATGATACTGACGGATACGTGAGCTGACCATGGAACACAATCACCGTAAGAAGCTCTCATCTAGGTAATGTATCCATAAAAATCTTAAGTCTTAAATGATGCTACAGGGGCAAGAGATATGTAATGTAGGCAAGGGAATAATTGTATCATCACTATAAGACATTAATTTTTTTTGCAAATAAATACATTTATGTATAAAAGCATAGCATATAACGACAAAGGTTATCACTACAAACGTCATCTTCCCATCTGTCCAACACGCTCAAATACTTAAAAAACATCTAAGTCATTATATTTATGCCAATCCAAGGGGCTTTTAACCCCGGGGTGACTCATAAGCGCAATCGCCTATCCAAAGGGCTCTTAGCCTAGAAGGGAGTGACTCATATGCACGATCGCCTATCTAAGGGGATCTTAGCTACGAGTGGCGATTGATACGCTCGACCGCTTATCCAAGGGGCGACTCAAATGCGCAATCGCTTATCCAAGGGGCTCTAAGCCCCAAGGGGAAAAATACATCTTCACCCATCCAAGGAGCCAATCAACTCTAAAGGTTAACTCAAAACCAACCAAAAAAGGATACGTTAAGCCCTGACATATTCCATGATCGCCCTACCATAGGCAACCTTCATGGTTCCAAGCAAAATCGCCCTAGCATGGGCATGCGCCATGATCACCCAGCAAAGGGTGCACTAAACATGGGCCTATTACCTCATCGCCATCCGAGGGGCTCATTATCCCCAAAGGGCGAACCAAGAAAATCTTCACGCTGAAACCCAACCAATTTCATGGCTTAAATAAGATTGAGACATTGATTCATACTATTAATCTCGTTTATTTATACTAGTAAAAAAGTAACTTAATGTTGTCCGTGTAAAACTAACCCTAATTCATATTATACGAATAAAATCAATTATTAAACACAAAAAGTAATTGTTCGGAGCCCCTCTGTGGGCCCGACTATGGGAAATAATGAGATTACCAAAATGCCCTGAGAATAAACATTAGAGCTGAAATGTTCCAGAATCGTGCACAACACGCATTCCGAGAAACCTTAATATGGCCTAACAACGCTTAATAAGGCCAAGAACGGCTAAATTCCCTAATCCAAACCCTAATCAGTCATTTAATTTTCTCCAATAAATACAGGTCTACACAGATCAGCCGGGTAATTAATTTTTGTCCACTCTCTCCCTCTCTACAAAATTTCACTCTATAAACTATTAACTGACTTGATCGTCGGAGGGGCTTTCTCGGGAACACCCCCAGAGACACTTGACTCTCTCTGTTTTGCAGGTTTCAGTTCGACCAGACAAGTAGGTTCTCCTACTCACGCATCTTAGAATTCTTTTCCAAAAACAATTGGCGCCGTCTGTGGGTAAGTATCAAACAAAAAGTCATTGTAACACTCTAGAAATTCCTCTCCTTTAAAATACCTGTTTTGCTCTTTTTAAAATACGAAATAGGAAATTCTAAGACATTACCACCACCGTGAAAATGGCTAAGGCAATTATCAAAGACACGCAGCGGAAGACTCACTTTAAAACCATTCAAAAATATTTAACTTAAAAAGTCAAACCAAACGAAAGTAAAGTCAAACCAAAGTCAGACGAAGACAACCTACAACTTGGAACCATTGTAGGCCCTTATCAAAACCCTAAACAATAATAAAAACCTTTGTGTTAGTCTCACAAGCAAATATATAATAATCAAAGCGAATAAACACATCATATTCTTATGGAAACTAAACAGGAATCGCTCTTCACTCACGCCCATCATGAATATGCTTCAACACCTGAAAAGCTTCCCTTTACTGTGTCCCCACTACTCGCCATAAGAAATGGGTCGTCATAGGGCCAAGATAAAGACAAGACCAAATAAACATACAAACACACAATCAGCAAAGCTGAGTACATAAACTTAAACAATACACACTAACATGCTTTTATCCTATCAAAACACAACTTACCTTGTTGCACCTGTTACAAGCATACAACATTCCATACAACCAACCAATAAATAAGTGAATTGTTTATTTAATTTGATTACGCATCGCAAATCCATGCCCCAAATAAATTGACGTAAACTACACCTGAAGCTAACCGGGTAAGCAAATGCTACATGAAAGTAACTGGACGTCCTGCGCATAAAATAAATAAAGGAAAATACAGCGTCCTGTACTCCCAGTAGAAGCTATGGTTAAATATAAAACCCCATAACCCCCCCCATATGTTCATACTCAAGGTATATACATTTGGTGTGTAATCTCTTTCACTTTACGTTGTTTACATATTTTTAAACTTGGTGATGACTTTCAATCCACAACACAATCAATCATCATAAATCATTCAAGTAATCAAACATACCGATTTAATTATTGAACAATTAGTGACCATATAAATTTAATGTTGAACCCTTTTTAAATTAAACTACCTTGGCGTTAAATAACACCTTAAACGAATAAAGCACCGCAAATCCTATCCCTCGGTGTTTAGAACACTGTAAGTGCAAGTAGGCACCGCAATATATCTTATTCATGTGTACTAAGTAACTTAATAGCTCAATTCCCATGCTTAAAGCATCAATAAAAATTTTATGAACCATCATAAAATTCCTTTTTTATATTCCAAACCAAATTAAACATTTAGTTTAATTAAATATGCTCTCAATCATGCCAATAATAAAAGTGTGGTTCATATTCAACATGTCAACATAATTAATTCCATTCATCTATTCACCTCAAGTAATCCATACTTCACAAATCAATCACCAACATCAATTCAATCAACAATTCCATCCAATACCTATCATGATACTACCTTGGAATTAGTTAAACAAAGCCTAGCATGCTTCTACACACTTAAAAAAATACCGAGTACGCGAACGTACCTCAAATATGATCTCAAAATCACCACAACTACACGAAATCACTCACATGGAAATCTCCTACAATCCAAAATTACAAAGAGACATTATACCTATTCATAATAAATTTCAAGCAATATATACACTCCTTAAATCACTTTTAAACCCTTTAAAACATGTTCAAAATTCATTTAAACCAACTACTATTATTCCCAATTAATGGGTAATTAAAAATCCTTTTAAGAAACATAATTCTAACCTTTATATAAAAATTCCAGCTTTATAAAAACTTATAAAATTGCTGTCATTATGTTTAAAAACACGTATTTCAATAATTTCAATCAACTACAATCAATTTCCATTAATATTCATTAATTTAGAAACCTAGGGTTTTCAATTTGGGGCTTTTTGATTCAAAAACTAAATCAGAAAATTAATTACATAATAATCATAATTAGATCATGAAATTATCACACACATCAAAAAGTAATAATTAAACAAGGTTGGATTGATTTAAAACAAAACAGAGAGAGAGTTTATTTTTTATTAAAACACAACTGCCACTAGGTGAAAAATGGTAATCAGCACTGGTTCAAAACCCCCATTTAGCACCGATTTTGAACCGGTCCTGATTTGAGGGATGCCAAAAACCAAGAGATTCCGCACCGGTTAACCGGTGCTAAAAATGAGTGCCGCGCTTTCTATTTTTTGGTTTTAATTACAATTGGCACCGAACCGGTGCCAATTATGCTTACAGTGCCAATTATGCTTACAAAAAATAAAAAATAAAAATTGAAATTTTTTCACTTCAAAATCAGCATACAATGAAACAAAACACCAAAATCGTTTCCCTCAAAAAAAAAAAAACACCAGAATCGTAATATACATTAATCACCAATGAACACCAAAATCGTAATATATATATATATATCAAATAAATTGTTATTTTACAATTTATAAAAAAAAAAACGTAATAATGAACAACAAAACACCAAAATCCTTGAATCTTGAATCCTTCTTCTATGTGAAATCGCTGCAGTTGTAATTTTTTTTTGAAGGA
Source organism: Chenopodium quinoa (assembly GCF_001683475.1). NCBI lineage: Eukaryota > Viridiplantae > Streptophyta > Magnoliopsida > Caryophyllales > Amaranthaceae > Chenopodium > Chenopodium quinoa. Next base: position 2,775,621 of record NW_018743977.1, on the reverse strand, counting down.
ATACTACCTACAACAATTAAAACACCAAAAATTAGAACCCTGAAACTTCAAACTCAGAAAAACCCAGAAAGTTCGAACCCACAAAAACCTAGAAATTTCGAACCTAGAAAAACCCAATGTCGAACCCAGAACCCAGAAACTTTGAACAAAAATAAAACCAAGAAAAAACCGAGAAAAACCAACAAAAATCCAGAAACCAATAAACCCAGAAAAGCTCGAGAAAAAACCAAAAAACACCCAGGAATTTTGAACCTAGAAAAACCCAAAAAAACCTAGAAATTTCGAACCTAGAACCTAGAAACTTGGAACAAAGAAAAAACCAAGAAAAACCCAGAAACCAATAAACCCAAAAAAACCGAGAAAAAACCAAGAGAAACCCATGACTCAGAAACCTAGAAAAAACCCAGAACCCATAAACCGAAACCCTAACCTCAAATCTTGATTATCTACGGAGGGCAGCGGTGGCTGATGCTTGCATGGTTCTAATAATTGATGGTGGCGGCGATGGTTGTTGTGCTTGGTGTCGTTGGTTGTTGAGAAGAGTAAGAAGAACGAGATAAATCAAAGAAAAATGAGAGATGAACAAGTGATCAGAAAGAAGAGAAAAACGAGAGATCAGAAGGAACAGAAGAGAGAGATCAGAGAATAGATGAGAGAGAAGATTAAAAGATCAGAGAAGAAGAACAGAGATAAGAAAGAAGAGAAGAACAGAGAGAAAAGGAGAGCATGAAAGAAATAGAGGCGGATGAGAGGGGGGGGAGGGGTAGGTTAAGGGTTTATAAGTTTAAAGGGGCACCGATTATCTTTTTTTTTTGGTTTTTTTCTTTTTTAATTCCGGTTTGAACCGGTGCCAAAACTATAATTTTGCACCGGTTTGGTTAGAACCGGTGCAAAAACTCTATTTCCCAATCCCACCTATATTTTTTAGCACCGGTTTTCAAAAAACGGTGCGGATTGTGCGGTGCCTATTTCATTTTTTCTACTAGTGTGCTTGGACAGGAGGGGGCTGCTGCTGGCCTCCACGCCGGCGGCTACTGCTGTTGGCTGCTACAGGCGGCGGTGGCCGGCCGGTGGGAAGTGGTGGTGGCGGCCCAAGCACCTTGTGTGTTTGCTTGTGAGGTGAAAAACAAACAGGGAGGGGGAAAAATTAAGGGAAGAGAAAATAAGAGGAGAGAGAGAGTTTACCTTTAGGTATTCTCCACCTTGGGCAAGGTCTAACTTGCTCATGTGATGGGTATTTATACCTTCTCTCAAAACCCTCCTAGCTTAAATTCCCCTTCTACCCTTAATGATTCCTTCTCCTATTCAAACTAGTCTTTGACTTTCTTTAAATTCCATTGACCTCAAAACTTCCTTTTATAAAATAGTATGCCCCAAAGTTTCTAACTAATAAAATAAAATATTTCCAAAACAATAAAAATGGACCTTTAATTAAAATAAACCTTTTCAAATTAATAAAATACTATAAATAATTCATTTCGAATTATTTAAATACTTCATAAAATAATGATTTAATTTAAAATACGGGGTATTACAGTCATGGTAACCACTCATCGAATCGATCCTTCTCAGAATGTTAGTGGGTAGAACAATATCCAGGGACAATCACGCCCACCACGTCAACCACGAAATAACCAGCAATCCAATCGAGAAGGTCAAGGTGAAAACATAGAAATTAACAAGCCAGTTAATCAGGGGGATCAACAACCAGTGAACAGACAAGATCAGAAAAAGCTGACCAAGCAGTTCAATAATACACTTCAGGAAACTCTCAAACAGATGACTGACGCCTTGAAGAACAATCAAGCGAGGCCTTCAACCCGGCCACCAGGCCAAGAAGGACGACACAGATCGTAGCATAGTCAAAGGGTATACTCATGACAATCTCCAATGAAGCGAAGGATGTAGCCGAGGGGCACAACCCTACGATGCAACTAGGTTTGCCCATAACCGATCCAAAAGCCGTCGTATTTCCTGTTTGCATCAAGTCTAGCCAACACTCAACGGAAAATTGCTGTGGGAGGGAAGGAGAACCTGTTGCTCAGGCCAGAGACCCAAACGCCCTTCGACTTATTGACGAGGTGCAGTTACAACGAAGCGAGATGGACGCTCGAGAACTTATCGATAGCCGTCGAACAATTGAACAACGCCAAGTCCGTGAAAACAGAAAAGATGGGGCACAAAGCAATAGGCGAAGCAGGAGCCAAGATCGTCCAATCATCGATCGCCCTCCCACCGGGAGAACATGGGAGAATAAAAAGATCCCTCGAGGCAAGAAAGCTTCGAGCGGGATCCCCCCATATTTCGCCACACAAGCCATAGAGCTCGTGATGAAGGAAGAAATTAAGATTAGGATCAACAGCCGATTCGGTTGCCATCACATTAGTCTACGCCCTTGACTCCTCTCAATCAAGAACTCGTGAATTCCCCTAAGGTGGACAAAGTCAAGATACCCACCATTGAATCTTTTGCTGGAACAACTGATCTAGAGGAGCACATGGCCACATATGCTGCTCAGATGAGTATGCAAGCGAGTTGCGAAGCCACATAGTGTAAGTATTTCCCAACCACGTTGAAGGGCCTAGCCTTGCTATGGTTACAAAAGTGTATACCCAAGGGTAGCATTCATAGATACCAAGATCTAGAACGCGTGTTCATTAACAGATTCAAGCACGTAGCAAGACACAAAAAAAAAAAAAAAAAAAAAAAAAAAAAAAAACAGAGAGAGAGTATAAATCTGATGGATGTAACACAAGGCAAGACAAAAGACCTTGCATAATTCAAACGGAGGCTCAACTAAGAATCGCTGAAGATACAGAACTTGCCGGATGAAACCACTCTAACAGCCTTCCTAGCTGGATTAAGCTCCACAGATTTCAATTTCAAATAGATTGAATCAGGGATGTAACACCCCCAAATCTCCTTCTACGAAAATATTAGAATAATATGGTTTAAGGAAATAAAGGCTTTCTTGGAGAATAAGTAGTGGAGATTTAATATCAAAATATATATCATTAAATATAAGTAAGATTTTATTTTATAAAAATAGGAAAACCTAGAAATTTAATTAATATAAGGTAAGTTAATTATTTTATGAAAATCCAAACAAAATATATTTAATTACTCATCACGGCCGAAATTTCCAAGTTTTCAAATTATTTTATTTTCTCAAGATTTTCAGACTAATTAAGTAATTAAAATCATATTATATTTTCTTTAAATATTAAAAAATTATTTAATTAATTTTCAATTTTATGAAAGCAATTATATTCATAAAATATTTAATAAAAATTGGACAAAGCATATAATAAAAATCAGATTTTTATATTTTATAAAATATCCGAAATTATAAACTATAAGTATATAATTTTTTGGTTTTTGTAAATTAAACAAATGGATAATTAAGTCTGAAAATAGATTTGGTGCCAAAATTCAAATACTCTTTTAGCTCCAAAATTCAAATAACTAATTAAATTACCAAAATAACCTATTTAAGAAATAATCAGTAATTAATTTATTAGAAAATACTTATAAAAATGAGCAAGCCCCAGTTTATAACTTTGATAAACATATTATGTTTATCAAATGGCATTTTCGTAAATAAGTTGCATTGAAAATTGTTTTTTTTTTTATTAAAAAATTTTTATTTTTACTATTTGTGGGCCACTATGACAAGTTGGACAAATTTTTGGAGTAAACACCGTTAACTCACCGTTTGCTACTATTCATCTTCTTCTTCCTCCCACCTTCTTCTTCTTCATGTTCATCTTCTTCCTCTTGTTCGTATTTTTTTCTTCCCATCCACTTTAATCTTCTTCCTCCAATCTTTGCTCACTTTCACATCCTCTTCCAAGTCTTTTTGACAAAAGGAGAAATTAATGGCATGGTTAACCCTAAAGGGTAGCTGAGTTTTCCTTCCTCCATTAAATTCGACTTCATACCACCATTAGCCGCCGAAATTAAACGAAAACCCAAATAAAAAAGTGAAAATAACGAATATGGTTAACCCTAGAGGGTAGGTAAGCTTTTCTTCCTCCATAGATGTCACTTGTTCGAGTCATAGTGAGAAGGGGTATTTTCCACCATTGAAATTGAAGGTTGAAGGAGGAGAAAGAAAACAACAAAAGTTTGAAGGAAGAGAGAGAAAACAAAAGTTAACCAAAAGTCAAATGTAATTTACATATACACCCTTTTGATAAACAATTTTTGTTTATCAAGGTTATAAACTTGTATTTTCTCTATAAAAATACACGGTGTTTCGGGTGAAAACAATGGGTCCTTCGTCTGGACCTTTCTTGTGGGGTGAAGACTGGACTCGGCCCAATCGTTGACTGAGCAAGGGTTTCCTGCACAACAAACACACGTAAACTAGCCTCGGGGGTTGTGCCGAGGAAGGCCCCTCCGATGCCGAAGTCAATACAGTGTTTTGAGAGAGAGAAAGCTATGCAAGAGAATTAATGCTTGAGGCTTAAAGTGAATGAATCTAGAGAGAGGGGAGTCAAGGCTTTTATACCTTACTCAAATAGATAACTTGGGCCTTGAAGTCAAATGGGCTTGCCATGTTGACCGGGCCTTTAACTGACCTGGCATGCTTTTAGGAGAGTTGAACCTTAATTGAATCATTTGTGGACTTGGCCCAATTGGAGTAAATTAGACCCAAAATACTTGCCCCCCAAACCCGATTCAAAAGTTTGACGAGTTGGGTTTTGACTTGCAAAATGGAGGGAGACAAATGATTAATTAGCATTTGAACTTTGTTGTTATTGAGGCAATAACTGTTGTTTAGTGTTAATGGAGGATATGGATGGTTTAGTGGGCGGTTAATTAGAGAAGAAGACGGAAAGGTGGAGCATTGAAGTGGAGTTAGTGGGGGTTTTAGTGGCATGGACGCCCAATATTCCCTTTTCTGAAAGGTATTTAAGCCACTCGTCCTACTCTTTCTCTTTATTTCATTTTGCTGATTTCCAATCTCTTCTTGCTAATTACCGCTGCTAAACCCTTTTCCTTTTTTTCACTCATATTCAGCCATCCGAGGCTTGAAATTGAAATTTGTTGCTCCGAACTCATAGATCGGCAAATTCCGCATTTGACCAAGGTAATTTTATTATTTTTTTATTTTCTTCGGTTTTCTTGCTTTGTCAAGTACCCTCTCGTTTTCCCTCTTTCGCACAACCACCTTCAAAAATGGCCATCGACCGTGGAAAGAAAAATGTGGATGCTGAGCCGAGTAATGAAGAGGAAGAGGAGGAGGTTCCAAAGTTGATCGCGCGGCGGAACCGCCCTCTGGCGATGATGCTCCCCTTAGCGACCAAAATCCTAGGGCTAGGGTTGGTCGCGCCGCCGCTGCTAATGGTTCTACCATCAGTGTCATTCCTTTGACTACTTTGTCGTCCCGAGCTTCGGGATCAGCTAGTACCTCCTGCCGAAGTGTGGCTTCAGCATCTAGGCCTCTACCCCCTGAGGAAAGGGAATGGCTAGACAAGTCGGCGAACGCGGGCGTTATGTCATCTCCCCCTTATGGCAGGTGGATTGGGAACGACGTCGAGTTCTACTTTGCCTAGCAAATTGAGAGTTGCAACGGAATTATGGAGAAAGATGGGTATAGGTATCGAATGCCCTCTTCGGATGAAAGGATTCACCCACTCAGCCAGGCTACATCGGGGTTTACACCCGTCAGTTGCAGTACGGGCTTCGGTTCTGACTTCATTCTTTTGTGACTTCAGTGCCAAATGGTTACAATATCCCGTTGTGCCAGCTAACCCCTAAAAGCATCCGAAGGCTGATGTCGTATCTTTGGGTGTGTTTGTTTTTCGGGCTTACGCCGAGCGTCCATTGCTTCCGTTGCACGCATAAGCTAGTCCTAAATGTCCAGGCCAACAAGCACCATGGTCCTGGTTGGTGGCAGATTGGGGATGAAAAAGGCTACCTTTCGGTTTGGCCGAATGATACCTCGGACAAGGATTGGAGGGGCCAATGGATCTGGGTAAGGGCGCCCTAGGACGAAGAACAACCAAACTACTTCGGCACGCCGAGGTATCTGAGGCAGCCTAATCCCGAAATGGCCAGCATTGGTCCTAATGAGTTCTCAGAGGCAGACCTGAAGCAAATGGAACATTTCGGCCGCTCAACAGTACGCGGCGCTGCTAGCCGAATGAAGACTGTCCCTACTACTTGGCTACCCTGTTGCCACTACATCTTCCAAGAAGATGCTTGTTGTCGTCGGCCTCAGCCAAAGATTCTAAGGCGGTAAGGAGCTCGGCTGGGGCCCAAGACTATTTTTTATTTGTATAACTCTTCGATGTTTCTTTTCTTCGCCGAAGCTAATTGTTGTTTTGTCTTTTCAGCGATGTACAAAGAGAACTTGGGCATCGACTAAAAGGTGCTCGGGATCACTCAGGAGAAGAATCCGATCACTAATATCTCGAAGATCACTGATTCGAAGGATTGGCCTCTTAGCTTACACGAGAAGAGGTTTCAAATAGTCAGCGCGGCTAAGGTATCAGCAGAAAAAACATTGGAGGGAGAAAAGTGACCCATTCTTTGTTCTGACTGCCGAGGAATAAGCCGCTACAGCTCGTGCCTTTGTTGCTGCTCAGAGTTTCGCTGCTGCTGGGACTTCTGCTCCTGTTGCCGAGCGAGCTGAAACAGCTGCTCCAGGAGTTGAAGGAAGTGAATACGAAGACGAGCGTTTGCTCATGACTTCGGCAAACTTTAAACTTGACTAATTCGTTGTTTTTTTTTTTTTACTTATACGGTTCTTTTCCCCCCTGTTCCTTCTTTAGTAGTCTGAAAAAGAATGAGGAAACAAGGGAGAACCTGCTACGACTGCCCAGGAATCTTCTTCAAACGAGGAAATGACTGGGCCGAGGAAGAGGAGAGCCACTGCGAAACCAGGGCAGTTTCAGGCTGCCCCCATTCCTGCGAAGATACTCGGCTTGAAGAGGAGAAGCCAGAGGAGATTAAGGAGAAGGCCATTCCTCCCGAGGCTCTAGCCGAGGAAGTAGTCGAGCAAAAGACTCCTCCTCCAAAGTCGTTGATCAACGTTTTGGATATCTCATCTTAAGTTTTTTTTTTTTTTTTTTTGCTTTTGCTGACTGGCTTTTCACCTCTGCAGGCTGTTCAAAACCATACCTTGGCAGTGGAAATGAACGAAGAGCTGAGATTTAAGCTTAAGGAGGCCGAAGCTCGAGCTCAAGGAGGATCAGGACTTGCTAAAGGCCCAAAAGGAAGAGGCTTCCTAGCTAGACTCAGACCGAGCTCAAGAAAGCTCAGAAGCTAGTGGCAGTCCAGATCTACACCCAAGCCAAATATGACAAGGGTTATGAGAACGGGTTCAGTGTAGCTTGGCGTTTGGAATTCCTTGCTGATCCTAACATTGACTGGGATCAAGTGGAGGTTTGGGCTTTCACCTGGCCACTGTCAGTCAAGCTGAGATTGACTTTCTGACTCGCTAGGCTGAAGCTGAGGCTCAAGAAAGAGAAGAAGCTGAGAAAAAAGAGAAGGAAGAAGCTCAAAAGAAAGAGTCTAAGAAAGCTCTTGCTCGACTTGCCTCATCCTCTGCTGGTGCTGAAACTTCTGCTTGTCAAGACGCAGCTGCCTCTCAGCTAGATCCTGCGAATGCTGAAGCATAGGAACTCAGGTAGTCGTCTACGGAGTCTTGTGGATCAACTTGCTCTCAGTTTCATAATGTGCCGCATCTGTTTTTGCCTCTAGTACCTTTTTGCTTCAGCTTGCCTTTATGTACAAACTCTTTACTTGCTTTTGAATTTCAAGTAGTTGTATTTAGTTCGGCAGTTGCTTTTATCCGTTTTGTGGATGGTTGCCAATTAGTATTTGGTTTTCTTGAATTTTCTGAACTTGATTTGATGTGGCTCGGTGATCCGAGCATAATCTATTTGCTTTAAATGCACTGCTTTCTCTTCCAAATGCCTTGCCTTTTTTACTTAGTCTTGCACTTTACTCTCTTTGTTAATTTTGTAAAAAAATTTCTAAGTGTTGAGCTTCAGCTTGGACCTATTTGGTCCCCACTTGCTGGAAAAGTAAGATTGGGATGAGTGCTTCTTGCCCCCCAGAAATCTGAAGTGTTAGTCTTCGAATTTCTAAGGTGTTTGCTTAGCTTTACTGGTACAGATGAAGACTTGCTTCGTTCTGCCTTGTATTACTTAGCCAAATTTTTGAAGTTTCTGATCTTTTTCTTTTCTGTTCTTTTTCTTTGGAGAATTTATGAGTTCGCTGCTCAGAAGTCTTAAACTCCGAGAGCACTATTCTCTCGAACCTTGAAATTTTTTCAGGGGAATAACTATCTGAGGCACAGTGCTAGAGTTTGGCAATGCGTCGGACATAACTCTTCTAAAGCACAGTGCCAGCGTTTGGCAATGCTTCAGATTTTTCCACGGCCTCTTTTGCCCTAAGGAACTGATTAATCCGAAGTACCGTGCCTCCGTAAGGCTATATTTCGGTGGTGAAATCATTGTTCCCAGTTGGGCGAGTTTGGCGGTGATCCGAAGTACGATGCCACTGTCGGGCTATACTGTGGACAGTGCCGAAGTGAAACTCTTTTTTTCAAAATTAATATAGAAGACAGAAAATAGAAACTCCCAAAATTGATAAGAATGGTGGCTCGGAGGCCCTTTCATTAATTTTTAAAAGATGCACTTACATGGATAACTCTTCTCCGAAAGGTTTACATATGAAATTTTTTCAGTACATCAGCATTCCAGTGGTTTTTCAGCTCGGTTCCATCCAACTGATGTAGTCAGTATGTTCCAAGCTGAAGTTCATCATAAATTTCATAGGGTCCCTCTCATGTGGCTGAGAGCTTCCCATGAATGCGGCTTTTTTTGCACTACTGCAACATTCCGAAGAATCAAGTCCCCAATTTTGAGTGGTCTTGCATTCACCCTTCGGTTGTAGAACTTGCTAACTCTTTGTTTATAAGCAGCCATTTTGTCTCAAGCCGAATCTCTAACCTCATCTAGAAATCTAGGGACTCTTTCATGAGTTGTTCATTTTCTTCGGCTAAGAAATGGTGCACCCGCAGACTTTCTGTGCAAATTTCCACTAGAAGAATGGCTTCAGATCCATACACCAGCTCAAATGGTGAATGTCTCGTAGCCACTTTCTCGGTTGTCCGAAGTGACCAGAGGGTTCTAGGGAGTTCGTCTATCCACTTGGACTTTTGATCCTCAACCCTCTTCTTGAGTGCGATGAGAATATGCTTGTTTGTTGCTTCGTCTTGACCGTTACTTTGTGGAAGGCAAACCGCAAAATAGGCCAACTTGATGCCGAATTGGTCAGTGTACCGCCTCAGCTGTAGATTGTCAAATTGCCTCTTATGATCGAAGACAAAGACCTTTGAAATTCCGAAGCGAGTGATAATATTCTGCCAGATGAATTTTCTAACAGTTTGCTCTGTGATGTTCGAGGCTGCCTCGGCCTCAATCCATTTGCTGAAATAGTCAATGTCGACTATCAGCTATCTCCTTTGGTACGGAGCATCAGGAAATGGCCCGAAGATATCCAGACCCCATTGGACGAACGGAAGAGGATTCAGAATCGGCTGCAGATCTCGGGCTGGCAAATGGAAAACTGGTGCGAATTTTTGACATTTCTCGCATTTTCTGACCAGCTCCTTAACATCTAGGATCATGTAGGCTAGTAGTACCCTGCCCTTAATGCATTGTGGGCTAAAATTTTCCCCCCCCGATATGATTCCCACAGATGCCGAGGTGAATCTCCCGAAGGATGTAGTTAGCATCTATTGGTCCCACACATTTCAACAGTGGGGCTAAGAAGGATTTTTTCAGTAGCTCTCCTCTGAAGACGATGAACCTTGAGCTGATTTTCTTCAGCTTTGAGGCTGTTTCTATTATCGGGAATCTCTCCCCGAAGTTTGTAAGGTAGGATGGGGTCTATCCAGCTCGGCTTGGGTGTGACGCAGCAAATTTCAAGTGCTTCGTCAACATTCTTTTCTTGCCGCACCTCCACATAAACAGAATGGTTCAGCTCGGTTAGACTTGAACTTGCAAGTTTGGAGAGTGCATCAGCTTGTGCGTTCTAACCCCTTGGGATCAGCTCGACGTCAAAAGTTCTCAGCTTCGCAATTACCGTTTTGATTTTTGCGAGGTAAGCAATCATTGAGGGCTCTTTGGCCTCGTACTCGCCTCGAATATGATTTGCGATAAGCTGAGAGTCTTTTTTAAACAAACATGCTCGGCTTCTAGTGATATGCACATTTCTAGGCCAGCAATCGCTGCCTTATATTCTGCTTCGTTGTTCGAAGCCCGGAATGCAAACTTGAGTGCATACTCAAAGGACTTACCGGGCGAGGTAGGTACTACCCCCGCCCCCAAACCATTTATGGTGGAGGATCCATCCGTAAAAAAGGTCCAAGTCTTCTTTTCTTCATCCAGCGTTTCCTGGTAAGACCACTCGGCCAGAAGTCCGCCATAGCTTGCGCCTTGATGGTTGTCCTCGGCTGGTAGCTGATGCTGAACTCGGTGAGCTCGAAGGCCCACTTTGCTAACCTACCAGATTTTTCCACTTCGCCGAGGACTTTTTCTAGTGGTTAATCAGTTAAGACCACTATATGATGACAATCAAAATAGGGCCTCGACTTCCGAGCGGCTACTACTACTGCATATGCAACTTTTTCGAGTAAAGGGTAGCGGGTCTCGGCATTTGTTAGAGTGTGGCTGACGAAGTAGATAGGCTTCTGGACTTTGTCTTCCTCCTCCAGCAGAACTGCGCTTATAGTGGCAAGGCTAACTGCCACGCATAAGTATAAGGCTTCTCCTTCGGCTGGGCGTGCCAACGTTGGGAGTTAAGCCAGGTACTCACGGAGCTTCTTGAATACTTCTTTTTGCTCATCCTCCCAGATGATCTCCTTTGTTTTGGGGAATTTCAGCGCTTTGAAGAAGGGTATCCATTCAAAGCTCCTTGTCCGAAGCTCTGGAGATGAACCCGGACAGGGCTGCCATTCTCCCGATGAGGCGCTGAACATCCCTCTTTGTTTTCAGCTCGGGAAGATCGAGCGCTGCTTGTACTTTGGCGGGATTGGCATCAATCCCCCTCTTGGCGACCATGAAGCCCAGGAACTTGCCTGACTTTACGCCGAAGACACACTTCTTCAATTTAGCTTCATTTGGTGCTTTCTTAAGTGGCGAAGGTTTCGGCCAGGTCCTCAACATGGTCCTTATCTTCTTTGCTCTTGACGATGGAATTTTCAACATAAAGTTCCATGTTACGACCTTTCTGCTCGGCAAAGACCTGATCAACCAGCCTTTAATATGTTGCCCCGACATTTTTCAATCCGAATGACATCATTTTGTAGTTGTACACCCCGGCGTTCGGGGTGCATGAAGATCTGTTGATACCCCAAGAATGCGTCCATGAAAATAAACAGAGCATGGCCACTTATCGAGTCGACCAGCTGATCGATCCTCGGCAAGGGATAAAAGTCCTTCGGACAAGCCCTATTCAGGTCCGTGAAGTCAACGCACATTCTCCAGGTGCCTGCATCCAGAAGTTATTTGACTTCGGCTACGATGTCTCGGTTCTTATTAGCGGAGTAATTCCGCTTCTTTTGCTTAACCAGTCGACAATTGGGATCGACGTTCAGCTTGTGGGAGATGAGGTTCGGATCAATCCCAGGCATGTCTGCTGCTGAGAAAGCGAACACATCTCTGTTGTCCCGAAGGAGTTGGATAAGTTCAACTTGGATGTTCGGATGGAGTCCGAGCCTAATGTTGACACATTTTTCTAGGTCTCCTTCGTTCAACTCAATTGACTCAGTCTGCTGGTCTAGCTCCATTGCTTTGGAACCGGACTCCTTACAATCTGGCCTGCTATCGATGTCAGCAGGCGTCCCAGACTTCGGCTGGCTTTCCGAATCCTTTGGTTCGGATGAGGAGCCAGCCTTTCCTTTCCCCTTATATTTTTCTTAGGCAGGGGTCCCTTGGGCCGAAGCACTTAAGCCTTTCTACTTCCTGGTGCTTCGGTCTTTCTCTTTTTCTTTTCCCTCATCATTCTTGTCGTCGCAACAAGCTTTGGATGGCTTGAGGTAGTTACATTCGTGGCCAGCCTATTGGCTCCCTTTAATTCTTTCGGAGTGGCCTTCGTCGAAGACATAGATCATCATCTGATGGTACGTGGAGACCACTCCTTGAATCTGATGGATCATAGGTCTCCCCATGATCGCATTGTAGACAGATGGAACGTCCATGACCAAAAACTCGGCCATCACATTCCGAGCTGCTCGGTCTCTATCGATGGTGACGGGAAGGGTGATCTTCCCATCTGGATATGTTGCAGATACATTGAATCCAAATACCGGTTAAGGTACCGGACTTAGGTCCTTAGTCTGCAGCTTCAGCTTGTCGTAGGCATCCCAAAATAGGATGTTTGCCCCACTACCACCGTCGATGAGGGTTCGCCAGACGTTGTGGTTCGCTATCCCCGTGATGATTACTAGCGGGTCATCATGGGGGTATGCCACCCCCCGGCAGTCTTTAGCTGTGAACGTAATTTTTGGCACCGGAGATAGTGGACCTCGGATGGAGGCATGGTTGATTTGATGGGTCAGACCCCTCAAGTGGCGTTTTCGAGCATTGTGGGAGCTCGTCCCCCCAGAAATGACAAGGATGTCAGGATTCTCTTTGTCTTACGGCTTGTCTTTTTTCCGGTTGAAGTCCAGTTGCAGCCAAGAGTCTTGCTTGGCTTTCTCTCTTCGCGGCGATTCATGAGATATTTTTTAAAATAGCCCTTTAACCATATCCTCGATATGATCTCTCAGCTGGATATAGTCCTCAGTGTGATTTCTAGGAGACTCATGGAACTCACACCATCGGTCTTTATTTTTGTTTTGATGCCACGACAGAAGTGGCCTCGACTTCTTCCACTTCTCTTCGTTCTTCGTTATGCTGTAAATTTTAGCACGTGAAAAAGCAAGAGGAGTGTAGGATTCGTATTTCCTTACAAATGGGGTTTTTTTTTTTCTCGGTTGCCGAGGATGGTTCTGAGGCTTTTGCCTTCCCTTTCCTCTGGCCTTGGCCTTTGGACTGCTGTCCTTTTGCCTGACCAGTCCCAGTTTGAGCTTGGGACTTGGTTTTGTTCCATTCCTCGGCTCGGATGTACTTATCCGAAGCGTCAGGGGCTTCCTCCAAGGTCTGCGAGGTGTGCATGACCATGAAGTCAAGGAACTTTCCAGCCTGTAACCCGTTCCTCAACGCGAAAATGGCTAGCCCTTGGTCCAGACTTATAATTCTGGACGACTCGTTGCTGAGCAAGTCAAGTAGTCTCAGAGGCTTTCGTCCTGCCCTTGCTGCAGGCTCATGAGCTCTACGCTTGTTTTCTCACGGCGGTTTGCCGTAGAAAACTTGCTCTTGAACTTGTTGGAGAGGTCTTTCTAACCAGTTATCAAGCCTTCCTTCACTCCTTCGGTGATCCACGCTTGTACAACACCCTTCAGAGTGGTTGGGAAGTATTTACACCAGGTCGCTTCGGACCTGGGATTCAAGTACATGTGCCCCTCATAGGAGGCAATATGGTCCTTCGGATTTGAAGTACCATCGTATGTGATGTGTGTCGGGATTTTTAACCGTCGACACATGCTCTTCCAGAATCCAGCTCTGGAGTGGGGAATTGGAGGGAACCATCACGGCTTTCCCTTTGTTCCTAGCCGTTGGGACCTCGCTTCCCCCTCTCAAAGAGGTTGAAAAAGTTTTCGTCCTCGGCTGGGACGGCGCAGGGTAAGATGCAGTTCCTTCGGGGTAGGTAAGGCGATTGTGTACGCTCCCCTCCCTAGGGTCGATACGTTCATGAACATTTCGGCAGGCAGACTCTTGCCGCATGGATGCGGTGTTGGTGCTTTTGATACTTCGGGGCTCAGAATCACCGGAGAACTGTGGGTTTCTTTTCCTTTCTTGTTCAGCTCTCCAAGTGTCTTCGTCCCAGTACTCGAGCTCCTTAAAAGATGGAACTCGCTCTCTTTCCTCTTGCCCTGTTCTCCTTCTCAAGTGCCTCAGTTGTTCTATGGTGTCAGCACGCACCGAAGGAGCAAGAGGTGGGAGATGTTGATTCACTTGAGCCTTCATGAAGTCCATGAAGGTAGCGAGGGCTCTTGCCATTTCCTCGTAGAGGGACCCGCTTGGGGCATCTTCATTGGACGAGACTGGGAATGGCGGCTAGGAGTTGGACTCCTAGCATTTAACCGGCTCGGCCGCCAAGAGTTGGACGGCTAACCCGTGTTGCGAGGTGACTTGTCCGAGGCAGCATTCCCTACCGAGGTAGCCTCGGAAGATGATGGAGAAGGCGGTCCCTTCTTTGGAGGTGAAGATGGAATTGGGCCTTTCTTCGAGGAAGAAGGACCATTCTTTTTGGTGCTCTTGGTACTCTTTCCACTCTTAGTCATGTTGCTAAGATGGTGGACTTTTGGCTTATTTTTTAATGTCTTCCCCACAGACGGCGCCAAATTATTTCGGGTGAAAACAATGAATCCTTCGTCTGGACCTTTCTTATGGGCTGAAGATTGGACTCGGCCCAAGCAATGACTGGGACGAGGGTTTCCTGCACAGCAAACACACGTAAAATAGCCTCGGGGATTGTGCCGAGGAAGGCCCCTCCGATGTCGAAGTCTGTACAGTGTTTTTAGAGAGAAAAAGCTATGCAAGAGAACTAATGCTTGAGGCTTAAAGTGAATGAATCTAGAGAGAGGGGAGTCAAGGCTTTTATACCTTGCTCAAATACATAACTTGGGCCTTGAAGTCAAATGGGCTTGCCATGTTGATCGGGCCTTTGACTGACCTGGCATGCTTTCAGAAGAGTTGAACCTTCTTTGGGCTTTGTAATTGAATCATTTGTGGACTTGGCCCAATTGGAGTAAATTAGACCCAAACACATCGTAAAATTATTTTTTTGGCCATTAAAGGGCACCGGTTCGGGGCAAATTCGGTGCCTTTAACTGATGTTAAGGGCACCGATTTTACCCTGGTGCCCTTAATTGATGTTAAGGGCGCAGGTTTTGCACTAAACTATTGCCCTTTATAACAAAGGGCACAATCCCAAAATCGACCGATATCGATCGTTAATGGTCGATTTCGTGGCCGTTTTGGGAAGGGGGCGTTTTGGGTGGGGGAAATGGGAGGGGGGCAGGTTCCGGTGGTCAGGCGGGAGGGGGTGCGCCAAGGTCGGGCGAGAGCGGTGGTCGCGCGGGTGGGGTGGGGAAGGAGTGCCGCCGGCGGCGGGGGTAGGGTGGCATGGGTTTTTTTAATTTTTTTTTATTATTTTTCTTATTTTTAACAAATATTGTGTTGACACATGGCACTGTGGTCTCCACTTAACGGATTTTTTGATATAATTCGTTAAATGGTGGTAAAATCCAATTTTCAAGCTTTTTATGGTGTTAAAATAAAAGGGTTTTTTTCGATGGTGTTAAAAAATAATTTTGTGCTTTTTTGGGTGTTAAAAGTCAATTTTTCCCAACAATTAAATTAATTTATAAATAAAAAAATAAAAAACACCACCACCCCTTCTAGCAGCCCAGCAGCCCCTCACCCCCGTGCCAACCGACCAGACCCCCCTCCCTTAGCCCCTTATCCCTGCCGCAACCACCCACCCCTCTCTATGAAAAATTGAAAAGATTTCAACTCGTCCCCTGATTTTTGCACTTCACATCCACAGTAATAACAATAAGCTCCAACACCCACATTTACAAAACAAGAATGGTGTTCAAAATCCAACAGAATACACACTCTAACAACGGCCACCTACCTCTACTGGATTGATGAGCAATACTTTTAGCATAACCTATACTCACAACAATATGCATTGCTCTTAACCCCACGTTCAATAGCAAAACAATTGCCATGAGGATCAAACAGAGTCTCTTTATTTATAAAGGCTGAAACTATCTCAAAGTTGACTAAAGCTAAAACCTTACAATTCTAATGAAGAACAACTTCAGAGATTCAAATAGTCAACATAAACATTCAAATGCCATAATGAATATTATCCATAATTTATATTCATAATTAGAAAGCCATTTGTGTTGCCTTGTTCAATTGCTCTTGGAATCTGACTCGCCTGGCATCAAACTCTTTTCAGATAAACCAGCCAAAGCCTTACTATCAGGTGTTCCTTCAGTAGTGTTTGTCCTTAAATCTGTCAAGAACAAGAAGAAATACAATGGCAAGTTAACAGCAAGATGGTAAACTCAAGACCTCCATGTAATATATACCCTTTTCAGACTTACCCAGCCCATGAATATATAACCAGATTTCTAAATATATAATGCAAGAATTAGAAGCACATGGAGAGATGTTAGAAAGAAGAATTTTCATTGGTCTTACAAGAAATTAGCAGGACGGTACCTGAATGTTCCCTACAAGCCTTGCAATATCTTTTAATCTTGTTAATAACCACTTCTCGCAGATTCTTTCCAGTATTTCCAGTACGTAAGGTCTTTTCCCATAGAATCTATGCGTGCAATAGTACTACATGTGGAAGCAAGCACACAGCTAGCACCTGTTGTCAAAGCCGAGGGAAAGGTTTGCTATATATCCGACTCCTGAAGATAGCTGAAGTGTAGCTGCGTAGAAAGTCCATCCAGATTTCTCCTTTGGGATCCCAGGAGCTGGACATTGCACGCTATCATCTTCCCCAATAGCTTCAATCCTCCGGCTGCCACCATAAGCTTTGCTACAACAGTTGTTCCGACAATAGCAGAGAGATTCGACGCAAGATACACCATCCAGCTATCCACAAAACAAGGAGCCTTTTCCTCAGTGAAACAAGATCCAGCACTTGATCACAGGCTTCATCAACAATTTCAAAACCAGCCTTCTTAACGGCGCAAACATAGTCAATAGGGTGTGCGACGAGGGACTCAGCTTCAGGAAAGTTTCGACCGTAATTGTCACGAATGAAAGCATACAGAACGTACACACTATCCTCAATATTTACCATTAGTCGAATATCAACTGATATTCAACTTTTTCCGCCAATTCTACTCCATAATAAGAAGAAACTGTTGGAATAAAGGAAGGAAATTCAAGGTAGTTTGATCCGGGCGCCCGACCGGGCGAGCACCGCACGACTGGGCGACCGCCCGGGCGAGCTTCGCCCGACCGGGCACGAGAGAAATCGTGAAATATGGAGTTCCGTCGCCCGACCGGGCGAGCTCCGCTCAACCGGGAGCGAGAGGATGTTGGACTCCAACGGTTTCCTTGGATTCTTCTTTTGGTTTGATTTCTTGTAACCCCCCTCTTAAGAGGTTTTTATGGTGATTAACTCACCATGTTTTTCTGATTTTATTGACTCTATGATCTTCCATCTTCCTCCATCCATCCTTCAATATAAATTGAAGGATGATCTTTTCTAAGATGTGACTTGAAACGAACACACTTGAAAAAACTCAAGCTAAACACATTCTCTCTTTGGGCATAAGTTTTTATAGACTTCACCTCTCACTCTAAAGTGCCTTAGTGTGAGAGTGGTGTGTAACCTTAGGGAACGATCCGGCGATTACAATTGTGTACCCTGGTTGCGCCGGAATTCGTTTTCAAAGGCAGTGATTCTTCACGCCACACCGAATTTCCTCTTTACTTTGTTCTTGTTTACTTCTTGTTGTAGCCTTGAAATACACCTTATTTTACAACAATTTTGAAAAAGAATTATGTATTTTCATTGGCTACTTATTAGGTATTGATCGAAAGATTGGATGATGTGAAGAAAAATATTTTTGAAGGGAAAAATGTTGTTCACGATTTTCTGGGAGCAGTCCCAAATATGGCCCCCGATCGAAGGTTATTTGTTGTCGGATTTAGCTGAAATTTTGGGAGCTTGTTCTGGACATATGAGGCTTCATTTCAACGATTGGATCGTTAATATCTGCTCACGATTTGGAATTATGACGATATCTTTTAGCTGCAGTTTTTTGGAGAGGATACTTGGGCGTACTACGGAGAATGCTCATTTTCGACACTTGAATTGATTCAAGGGAGGTCCTTTCTAAACTAATTTTAATTTGATTACGCTTAGCATGTGATTTTAATTCTAATAATCTTTTGACAAATATATGAGTTGTGATTTTTTGGCATTATAATGTTGGATGATTATTTTGTTCGTAACATATTATTTGTTATATGAATATTAGTTTATAGGCTAAAGTATAATCCATGTTACATATGTGTGATATTACATGGTATGTTTATCTCTTTTGTTGGTTCAATACTTGTGTTTGGACTTAGTTTTTAGAGATACCCCTTAATTGATTTAAGTATCAATTTTATTGGAGTTTTGGAGTAATATATATGTATGACTATTTCTATGTCTTTGTTCTATGGTTGTGGTTTGAACTTAGTACTTAGAAATATGTTAATTGGTTTTATTTACCAATTTGTTGGTTTTTCTTAACATAGGTATTGTTTTGTTCATTGAGAAAGTATATATTAGGGCTTTTGTTTTAGATTAATTTCTATTAGCAATATGGTGAGTACCTAATGTTTACATGCCTTTGCTGATAGATAGTTCATGGTTAATTTTTAAGACTTCTTAAGTTGTAGGTTTTATAAACTTTACCATGATTCTTGTGTTACGTTGAGTGTGTTATCAAATATTATTAGTTTTAGCATATATATACGTTGATATGTATATGTCATGCTTGTGAAAACTTTGTTCATGCTCAAATGTTTACATATTTCCATATGTCTTGAACTTGTGTAAGTTTTATCAAATTTAGGTATGAAAGTTCTTGAATGGGAATTGTTTGATTCTTTTGTGAAGAGTTATATATGTATTTCTCCATAGGAGAATATTTTGCTATAGTTGTTACTTCTTGCATTGTAACCCGTGTGTTACATATAACTCTTGTTGTGTTTATTGGTTAAAATATGACTACTAATATTTATTTTACTCTTGATGAAATTCTTTTGGTGGCTATTGTTGACGTTTTGGTGTGTTAACTAATAAGTTATATTGACCTTGTGGTGTAATATTTTGAATTATTAGTGTTTTTCTTTTAATTCAAAATTTAGATTACTCCTTAGTGCCCACCTTAAGAGTGTTGTATGTTTCAAGTGTAGTAGATGTATTATTTCATGTTTTTGCACTTGATTGTTCTTACTTGATTAAATTTGTTTATTTTGGCACTTGTATAAAGAAACTAATATTGGTTTCTTCATATGTGGAATAATAATTCTTAAGATTTTTATTTCTTTTGATGATATGTCTAG
The DNA here is from genome assembly GCF_001683475.1 of Chenopodium quinoa. Taxonomy (NCBI): domain Eukaryota; kingdom Viridiplantae; phylum Streptophyta; class Magnoliopsida; order Caryophyllales; family Amaranthaceae; genus Chenopodium; species Chenopodium quinoa. The sequence continues at coordinate 2,756,392 of NW_018743977.1, read as the reverse complement.
TAAATCTCCACATGTATGATTCAAGTAAGGAACATGGATCCAAATGTGCTTCAAGAAGCTTTGCATACTTAGTGGATGCACAATCACTACAAGTGGTGGTCATTGGGTTGTTCATCATTGATCGCTAAGGCAAATTTTAGGGGCACCATGGAGGTATATTCGCATATTCTTTCCTCCATAATCAACTGTGTTTTGTTTTTAGACTTAACCTTGGAATGTGGGGGCTATGATTCTATGAGTGTATAGAATTTTGTAGTTGGAGTTTAGTTCTTATACGTCCCATGTGAAAGGAGTATAATTTACCATGTCTAATTTCAAATACTTAGTTGAAGACTTCTATCGTCCAATATGGGGGAAAGTATAATATGAGAATAAGTGTTGGACTCAAAGTCTTGGTTTGTATGTGAATGTTGTGTGTTTTTTGGGTTATGTGTTTTTTGGGTTATCTCCATGTACCACATTATTTGGAATCTTGGCATCCTTTACTATAATAATTCGTTTTTAGCAATTCTATGCGTTATGTCATATTTAAGGGACAAGTGATTGACTATGCATATTGGAATTCTCATGTCTCTTTATTGCTATATTCTCATCTATATGACATATTTTGTTTATTGAGTAAACAAGTTGACTATAAGAGGATTAAGAGGCATTAATTATTTGATGCAAAGCATGAAAGTGACTAGTTATGCTAAGAACTATTATTTGTTTGCCTCGTTTTGTTATTTTGATAACTCTATGTTTGAAGAGTGTTTCCTTAACTTAATGAATTGATGACGTGAGTGATTGTGTACCTTGGAAGAAACTGTTGATGATAAGTTAGATTTTTTCTAACATGCTTAGAGTTCTCCTATTTTTTATGGAGTGTGTTTTCTAATATTTCTTCTAAAGTTTTTTAACGCCAATTCACTAAGTGTAGTTGGAAGTGGTCAAGGCTAAACTTTTAAGTAAAGGTTGTTTTGTTTTTCTTGTCTTAATGGAACAATGTAGGTCTTACTTAGATAACTTATTTTGAATCCTTGTCCTTGATGATAAGTTTTCCTTTGGTGATTGAAGTTTGTTAAGCCTTCTAAGTGGTGACTTAAATGAGTTGGTTGGTGAGTTTCATGTTGAAGATAAGAAATGTGAGTTGAAAGTTCAAGTGTGAGTTGACTTGAGATTATTCCTAGGAGGTGGTACAAGAGTTTGATTAAGTACCTTGTGAGAATCCAATACTTATGATTAAGTTTGCTTCTCACTACTTGCTTCAAGATAATATGTTCTTGTGTTATTTCTACAATGTGAGTAATGTGGTGGTGTTGAGAATCACATGCGTAATTGTAGCTAATAACTTGTTTGAACTTCCTAATCTTTCCAATTTGTTAAGCAATTTTCACGAATTTAAATATGACATGTGTTATATTACTTTTAGAATAATAATTATTATTATGATTTTTTGGTTTTTCCAAAGTGTCATACATGTTTCGTGATTTCAAAGTTTTTGCAATGATATGATATTTGTTGTTCATGTCATCATTTGACTGGAATATGTTTTGTATTAGCATGAATCATGTGTGCTTTAAAGAGGTCTTAAAGTACGTCTTGAGTGGAGTATGCTAGTACCTCTAGCAATGTGATAAATAATGACATGCATTGCAATTTATTTTAACATATATAGCATACATTTGTGAAATGATTGTAGTGCAACATTTTACAAATTTTATTAGTGGATGATTAACGTTGTTCAATTTTGCTTCATCTTTTACTAAGTATCTTTTTAGGTACAAAGGTTGTGAAATACACTAGCTTTCGGGAAAGGTTGTTCAAAATTTCCGGAAGGCAAGTGTTGGAGATCGGTGGTCGATGAAGTATGTTCACTAATGCGGCGGCTATGTTATTTTCACGGATTGGACTTGATCGAATAAATGTTTGGAATTTCAAGGTTTGGGTTGTCTTGTTACTTTATTAGGTGAATGTGACAAATTACTCTAAACCATTTGTACAAATTAAGTTGATGTTGATAACATGCTAGTTTTCCTTATTGGAAAAGTATTCTAGCAATAATAATTCTGCACTATGGTAAGGAAATTTGGGACTTGTAACAATCCTTGATAATCTGTGAAAATGTCGAGGGGGATAGGCCTTAAGCCCATGTGGAAAGATTAAAAGCATTACTTTCCTATCCCTATGGCACGTGTTGTAATGCTTGATTGAGGTTAGTTGAGCTCATTTGAGTTCTTAATGGAACAATAAACCGTTTAGGTTAGTGCTATTTGAAAAGCACTAGATTGATTCACCGCTTGAGGTTGAGTCCTTTGACTCTTAATGAATCCAAATGTTTGAGTGGACGCACTAAAACTTTGGAGTCACCGTTGTTTATAATTATTGTGAGGTTGAGCATTAAGCTCTTAATGAATCCATGGTCTTGTGGGGGTTAATTGCTACAATGTAGTATTAGTTAAGTTCTTATGAACATACTTTAACGCCATTGACTAAGTGTTTTTGAGAAGTGCTTGTGATTCACCTATGTGATTGTGAAGACTAGCTATTTTCTATGGAAAACTTGGGCGGATTTCCTAGAGTCTCCACTAGACCTAAGGTGAATATGCTTGGCTATAAAAGAGCATATCTCTTCGCGGAGTCTATGTGAATTTTGGAGTGATGTATGTATTGTGGGGATCTTGAGTTAAATCTTGGAGTTTCAAGGTTAGTCCACTCCATGATCAAGAGTCTAAGGGTTTCAAGGTTCTATCCACCCTTGTACTTGTAGCTCATTGCCTCATTTCACTAAACACTTAGATTTCAAATTACTTATGTAATATCTAAGTGTTACGTATTAAACTCCCCTTATGCCCAATATGTTTCTCATTCTCATCTTTTGTTGGCTTATCTTCCCTTCCTTTAGTGGGGGATTGTTGGAATAAAGGAAGAAAATTCAAGGTAGTTTGATCCGGGCGCCCGGCCGGGCGAGCTCCGTCCAACCGGGTGAGCTCCGTCCGACTGGGCGCGAGAGCAATCGTGAAATCTGGAGTTCCGTCGCCCGATCGGGCGCGAGAGGACATTGGACTCCAACGGTTTCCTTGAATTCTTCTTTTGGTTTGATTTCTTGTAACCCCCCTCTTAAGAGGTTTTTATGGTGATTAACTCTACATGTTTTTCTGATTTTATTGACTCTATGATCTTCCATCTTCCTCCACCCTTCAATATAAATTGAAGGATGATCTTTTCTAAAATGTGACTTGAAACACACTTGAAAAAACACAAGCTAAACACATTCTCTCTTTGGGCATAAGTTTTCATAGACTCCACCTCTCACTCTAAAGTGCCTTAGTGTGAGAGTGGTGTGGAATCTTAGGAAACGATCCGGCGATTACAATTGTGCACCCCGGTTGCGCCAGAATTCGTTTTCAAAGGCAGTGATTCTTCACGCCACACCAAATTTCCTCTTTGCTTTGTTCTTGTTTACTTCTTGTTGTAGCCTTGAAATACACCTTATTTTACAATAGGAACCTCGTCATCTTTTAGCAGCTCTTCAAATTTCTGCCACAATCAACAATTGAATTATTGAAATCATGATAAAATTAACTACTACAAAGTTGAAATTGACACAAATATAAACAAAACCTCATGATCTTTTAGCAGCACTTAAACTTTTTTGCCAAATTATCAACTGAAATTCTTAAATTATATACTAAGACTCAAAAATTCGGGAAAAAATAAATTAAAAAAGAGGTGCTGGAAAGATTAGCTGTATGATCTCAGGGTAGCAAGATGATCCACAAAGTGCTGACACATGATTATCATCATTGTCCTCATGCTCGCTTCCGAAACCATCAATGTTTTCGTCAATCGCCATTGTTAAACCTAACTTCTGCTTAATCTCCTCCTCAATCGCCATTGCTAAACCTGACGAGAGAGTTTTGTGTCTAGTTGTGATGTCGCCACATTTATGACTAAGAATTGTTGGATGAGGAAAGTTTAAATATGATAAGAGTTTTATATCTAAAAAAAAAAAAATGGGTGTTATCTTTGTAAACTATATATATTGGTCAAGATCATCAATACAATTTAAGCTATTATCTTATAAATATTTTACAATTAGCATAGTGTCCGTGCGATACACGGTTTATAAATCAAATTATTAATTCCGTAGGAAAGAAACAAAGATAATTCAATTAGTAATAAAGGGCTAATTTACTAATGGTCGATACAAAAGTAATGGATTGTAATTTAAATACTATTTTATGTTATTTGCATTTCTTTTAATTTTTATAATATTATTTTATTAATTGAAAAATAAATGAATAATACTCCACATAACTATACAAGAGAAGTAGACTAATTTATTTTCTAACTCCGTAGGGAAGAAACTAAAATTTTCTTGTCATATCATTCGCTTTACCAACTACAATCTAATACTTCCTTCGGTTTTAGTTATTTGCAACAAAGGAATATTTTATGTCTCACAAATAATACCCCTTTGTTGCAAATAACTAAAACCGGAGGAAGTACATGTTTTACTCGTTGCATTCACCAATTTTATAAACACGATAATAACCATATATTTGACCCACCAATATTGTATATGGTACATGGAGTAATATTTATAGTTAGGAATTAATAGATATGGAGAATATTTTAATTTAGATTTGGGAAATATGTGGATAAAAAATATCATAATTATATGATTTGGTGAATATTGTATATAATTTATAATATGTAAGATTGATGGCATTGAAAAATAAAATAAAATAAAATATTAAAAAAGGAAGGGAGAGTTTTGAAGGGAAAATACAGCACTCGAAAGTGACATATGTTATTCCTAATGTCTATTTTAGTATTATGTTATTGATTAATCTCGTTTATTTGTACTAGTAAAAAGGTAACCTAATGTTGTCCGTGTAAAATAATTCATTGTATACGATAATCAATTAATCCAATAAAGTATTTGTAATCGTATGGGTTATTTTAATATACTACCTCCGTCACATGATAGATGCAACATTTGGTTAGGTATGGGAATGGACTCTTAGGCAAAATATTATATGGGAGGGTTTTTCTCAATGGTACCCATGGGCTTTCAGGTTTTCTAAGGTGTACCACTTTTTTCAAAATTCTTAGAGGTACCCATAGACTAACCAAATTAATCATCCTTAGTCGTCCCGTTAACCCTCCGTTATTCCACCATTAACTTTAGCTTTTAATAATTTTAAAAAAGGAAATAGAAATAAAACAAAACAAAACACAAAAAAAAAAAAAAAAAAAAAAAAAAAACATCACCACCATCTTCTTGCAACTACTAGCACCACCTACAACTGCTACCATCACCACCACACAACCCAAACAATCACCCACCACCCAATAACCCTCATCCACCCAAAAAACCCCACCTGTTCCAATACCCCGCCTATTCCAGAAATTCGAGCATAAGCTACTACGACAAAACGTGTTTCTTGTCCACCGGAAGTGGCGGTGACGCGGCAACAACAGCAGCAATAGTGATGATTTACGGAGAAATTGAGAGGAGGTGGTGGTGTTGGTAAGGTATAGTGGTGTTACTGATGAGTAGAGGTGGTGGTGAGAGGAAGGTGGGTTGTTAAGAGGAGAGAGAAAGTTAGAGATGGGTTAGGGCTGTTTATCACATTCAAATGCAACAACCTTATAAAAAATAGAAAAGAAAAGAAAAAAAAAAAAAACACAGGACTGATGGGTTTCAATCATTTATTATTTCACAAATAATGTGGCTTGATAAAAACTGAATCCTGAATGGCCATTAATTTGTTTGTAAGCATTTAATCAAGTTCTTAAAACCTCCATGACCAAAATGACAGTTTCTAAGCACTTTGTCAACCTTCTTGACCAAGATCATGATCAATCTTAATTAAACACTCCAAGTTTCACGATGATAGTAGCCGTGCAACCTTTGCCTAAACCATCACTCTCAACCCATATCTGACCGCCCATAACTTCGACTAACCTGAATCCATAATAGTTTTATGTTAGAAAGGATTCTAACAGCTTCAAATTGCAACACTTTGATTAGCACGTTTGCCAACACACAACTTTAATGACTAATATTGTTAATAATCAATTAGCAATCTATAATCTATCTATAACTATATACTAAAGGTGAATAAAAAGTGACACGTGTCAATTTCTGATTAAAAATTTTTCCTCCAAAAAATATATGCTTTTTTTTTTTTTTTTTTTTTTTGCCAAAGCGTTGTAGGAAATTTTAATTCACTATAATTTTTTCTTCCTATTCCAAATCTTCCTCATCTTTTATATTAAAAAAAAAAAAAATTTCAATGTAATGCAATCTTTCCCTCTCAAATCAAAAAGTCTTTTAACAAATACTTATAAAAAAATAAGCAGATATATTATTAAAATGATATTCATATTATATATCATACAAGTACAACCTAAAATTTACTATTTAGAAAATTTTAAAGAATATAGACCTATATATCATACTTTTTAAAAGAGAACAATTTGTAAAAAAAAATGTTGAATTATAAATTATTGTAAATCTTTATAAATATGGTAAAACCGTGCGTTGCACGGAACTTAAACTAGTAAGTTACAATGAGTTCATACTAATTTAAAATTTTAATTGATAACTTTTTGTTTTAATATAATAGTAAAATAAGTGGTATAACCGTATAAATTTGTATATGAATAGAAAAGTCAGGTGTTTGCAATTATTTTGAATCAGAAGAAGCATATGACAATTATGAGTATGATAACATTACAAGAAATCTCCTAGAAATTCTCATCAAGGTGCCTTTCATTAAACCCAAATAAGTTATGGCAGAGAAATTCAAGTTTAAATATGTTACCATTTGCAAATAGGAAGTCCATGTAAGACACTAGAATGTCGATTAGAAGTGTTTGGAAGATTAAACAGGCTTGGTATGTCTTTTGGGTCGATCCCACAACCAGAATCTTCAACCTGCAGCTTAGATATGTTAGCATAGGACTAAGAATGTTTCTAACTATGTGTAAATACAATATTAGCATAGAACATTCTATTTCCTGCAGCATTCAGTTATTAGTTGGATATGTAAAAGACCTTTCAAGTTTCAAGACTGAGTTCAAGATTTGCAATAATGCACCTTGTTAAAATAAAAACTGCTCCTAAAAAGGAAAATACTAGATAAACAAGACGTATTTCAACACATGCCATTTCACATATTTATGACTAGTAAAAATAAATACCTGCACTTTCAAGTAAAAATGAATGTCACTTAATACCAAATGGAATTTAGAAGGCCGCCAGGCTCTACGAGGGTTGGGTTTTACCACAGATGCTTTTACTATTATATGGCCCTCCTTAGTGAATTTCACAGCATTACCCATTACAATCAGAATAACTTGCATTAGCCTTTCTATGTCCCCAAAAGCTTTGTCAGGCAAATCAGGGGCTAAAACAATAGAGAGTGGTAATTTTTTCACTTCTGCTGCAACCTTTATCACGTTAAAAACCTGAGACAAAAAAAAATTGCATTACATTTCACTGGTGTAGATATTCAGTAAACTTTAAATCCAAAATGCACAGCTTTAATAGAACACCTGCTTTATGACATCCGAAAGGTGGAAAGCCCTAAGATTCAAAACAAGCGTACCATCGTTCTCATTTTGTAACAGTGTTTCCACAGAAAAGATGACAGATGTAGTATCTTGAAGAAAAGATGACACATCACACACAGGTATTTCCATTGGATTGAAATTTTCAGTCTTATAATCATCAGGATTCTGGAGAGCTTTCATGATGTCCCATAAAGCCACCTCCTTACAAGAAAGTTGCTCCTTAAGATGATACCTTGCCATAAATGAATCTTCAATAGTTGAAGCATGACCAAGTGCAACTGATACCTGAGACAGCACGAGAAATTGGAATCCCATGATCAAATTTCAGCTTTCTGGATCCACAAGAATGATCAAAATTCAGTAAGCATACAAGCCATGATACCTGGAACGTGAACTGTTTGATGGAGATAGAAAACATAGAATGTGGTAGCCTGACAGGGCGGGTAGCTATTACTACTTAAAGAGTCAAATATTGTTGGCTGTATATTGTGTTAGTGAGCTAGCAAGAGAGACTCTGGACTGTGTTTAAGCGCATGTTTGGTATAAATTTGGGAAATGAAAACACGATAAGGAATGAAACATACAAGAGGGGAAAGGGTGATGTTAACTGTTACCATACTAGTTGTTTCATATAGCTAAGTCCCTTTGTATCAAATTGAGGATTGCGAACTGTAACCATTTTGTTACAATAGGGTTGAAAAGAGTAACAAATGGGTGGTAAAGACTGGTAACAGTAGGTAATGGAAACGGTTCAATGATTTTGTTTGACAATGAATCACCATACCAAACAAGTGGGTAGACTTAAAAATTATTACTGGTAAAATATCATTACATAAACTGACAAAAGTATAGTATCTAATGAGCCTTTTAGAAGTCTAATTACCAATATACTTCCCATTCACCAGTCTTCTCACAGGGTAGGCAATTGAAATGCTGACAGTGCATGAAACAAAGCACGGAAATAATAAGTCATAACGAGTTGAAAGAAACGATATTGACCATATAATAAACACAATATTAAAAAATCATTTTAATAGAACTAAGTATTAGGTGTATCATGCCTAAGCCTAACAAGGGTTTGCAGAAGAGGGAAAACTAGTTCAACAAAGTAAAAGAACAATTACCACTGAAAAACTTGCAAAAACACCACGTTTCTGTATAAATCCCAATTAGAAGATAGCTAACCACTTAGAGTAGAATTTATGAAAGCATGACCAAATACAATCTCACATGTGTGAAGACTTGCAGTACCATGGGTTTATAATAAGAATCAGTGAATGGATATTTGAAAGAATTGGAACCAACAAACTGCTTATGAAACTAGGCTGTCTACTGCAAAATTTTACTTACTACTCACAGTAAAAGATAACAAGCACAAAACAAAAGAGAAGCATAGATAATCACCAACCTGTTCCACAACAGCTCCCAGAAGTTCCAGTTCATACTTACGGAACTTCCTGATATTATCTGAAGGGAGAACCAGAACCATCACTGCATAGCTCATCACACAAGCATTAAGTGAGTCATCAGATTCAGAGAATGAAAGGGGTACTCTTATGGCCACAGCCTCAAACTTCATGGCTCTCTTGGTGAATTTATTTGCCCTCACCAACGGACAGGTGTACGGTATCCTCATAGGCACAACAGAACCAACAGAATATACGTGGTTCAGAGAGTGAGAAAGCAGCAGGGTCTTATTAGTGTGCGATGGAAACCAAAATGAACATTCCTCCAAGTCGAAAATCTTTCCCAGCCCAACAACAATTGACTCAACAATGTCGTACCCATCAACGGTGCTTCGAATAACATCTATTAGGTTTACAATGGATCTTCTTGTTGCTACTTTAAGAAGCAGAAGGCTTTTTTTCCTACTGAGATCATCAACCCTATTCTTGAGAAGATGTTCATTTTCTCTTATTCTTAAAAATTTTGGTGTCACAAAATACATAACCACAACTGTCAACCATGATGCCACAGCAGCACAAACTTGCACAATCTTTATCACCAAAGCAGAAGTTTCTGAGTACTGAGAGTATCTCCACAAATCGGTCACATATCTTACCCCACAGAGAATGGAGAAAATTCCAAAATAAATTATTGCCAATTTGCTAGGAAAAACTTTATACATCCGGATGAAATAGATAAGCTCCAGGGGAATAACAAAGTGCGTAAATGCTGTTAATGCATCACAAAAATGCTGAAGTTTCACCATAAAGTCGTCAGTTGACCATTCATCAATGCAATTACCGAACTTCATTGCTGCAAAAGGCCCCACTGAACCTGAAAATTTGTGAGAGTGGGGATTGGTAAGTGTCACAAGACTCACAACATCCAGAAGAAGAAAAAAAATTACCAGAAAGAAAGGACTAAGGAATAGAATTACATATATAAATGATATATGAGAAACCAATCACTTGTTCTTTGCAAGGGATGACTAAGTATGTAAACAAAGCTGAAATATATTTGTATAAATTGTATTGATAATGGGTATGGCCAGATTGACCACAGCTCTAGGCTAGATAGCTGCCTTTTCGTGACTAGCCATTTTATAAAATCCATACCCGGGTAACGTTGGACGACTTGGACCTTAATGTCAATTTTGATTCCTAACACCTTAATCTTTCTTAAAAAATGTTATATGCTTGATACACAAGATTATAAATCAAATAATGGTGATGAGTTTGCATGTAATTTACAAAGAACGTCCTATGCAAACATCAACGGCCCAAAATGAAGTGTCGAAGTGTCCTACTCATGTCCGAGTCTCAAGGATCTGACACGAGTTCTCGACGTGAAGGAAAAGTCTGAGTCACATAAGTATCATCTACATCTATCTAGAGGTGTGAGCATGAGTAACACTTGAAAATGCCAGTTAACATATATTACCATAAACAATAGCATAAGACTTCCCAAAGAAAAAACATTCAAATACGATAAACCTCTTCCTTTGATCATATACCAAATGGATCCAAAAAAAAAGAACCCTCATGTATACACGAAACGTTGATCTATATAACAGAGTTCATAACCTAATATTAGATAGACCTAGATGACTAGTAATAATTTCCAAATCTATCCCATAAACCAAGTTTCTGACATAGAAGACATATTTTTCTGTTCCAAAAGACTGTTAATGAACTTTTAATCCAGTAAGCTAGAGCCTTTCAATATGATAGAATCCAACATAATTTTTCAGCCAAGAAAAAACAATTAAAATAGCTACCTGTTTACTTTGCATTCAATAAAACTAGTTGAAAACTATCTGCCATTATGAAGTGTGATCTCACAGTCCAACTCATACACCCTCACAAGTTATTACAAGTTCCGTATAACCTAAAAAGACAAAATGAATTGTTCATCCACACACACATAAACTTGTACTGATTGCGTCAGATTAAAAATAATTGGAGTCACAGTATTGACATCAAATCAAAAAACCAGAACTAAACCAATATGTTCAAGTTGACAGCACTATAACTAATCAGACAAATCTTTTGACCAAAGCGCATGTTTGCAATTTGCTCTCCATATTCTAATACACTCTGTTATTTTATTGATGTACCCACATTCCTTTTTGAGATATTTTCATTTGATGTACCACTTCTACCTGATTCTATTTTTGGTACATAATTTAACATCTCGTCTCCCTTATCCCACAATGTTTACACCTTTTCACTCACTCTTTTAGTTACTTTACCTTCTTTTTTTTTTTTTTTTTTTTTTTTTTTTTTTTTTTTTTTTTTTTTTACGTCCACCCACCTTTTACTCCATCTCTCTTGCATTATTAATCTTTTTCTACATTCACTTGCTTCTAGTTAACAAGAGTCTCAGTAATTGGTTACATAAAAAAAATAAGGATGAAGTATGATAGTTTCTATGGCCTGAAAAATGTTTTCCCCTCAACATTAGAGTTTCCTATCACCATTTTCCCTTACCAAAACCTAGCAAATATGAAGAGAGCTCATTCTTCATAAATTCCATTTCCAAAATGCTAACAACTAGTGCAATGATGAATTGTATCGACTTAATACATATATCTAGACAGCTTATATTCCTCTTAAAGAAAAATCAAATCATTTAAGCATGAAGCAATAAATGCAACCTTTAGCAAGTAATAAAGATTAATCCAAATAAGAAATTATAGTTAAAATATATATAAAAATAAATAAATAAATAAATAAAAATAAATAATAAGAATAATAATAATAAAAGGGAAAAAGGTTGTCATCCATATCCACATATATTAATCTTGTTTAGGATACTGTTAAAACTAGCAAAACGTTTGGTGGGGTATGGCGATATTGGATTTGGGTCATTTCCAACTTCCAAGTCGAGACTTCTTTGGTTGTGAGTTAACAACCCTTCACCACAAACAAAAAAATTTCAGTTATAGGTCAGCTAGTAGTAAGATTAAAGGTGTTTTCATCTTTAAAAAATGGCAAAGTTATAATGTTCATTTTTATATTAGTTTTTAAAACAAAGATACTCTTTCCATTCCCGAAAGTTCTCTAGGAATGCATGGAAAAAAATAGTAACTGTAAGAAAAATGTGAATAAAGTAAGAGACATGGGTAAAAAGGTTGGGGTGTAAGAAAAAAATTGATAAAGTAAAAGAGTGCAAAAGGGTGTAAATAGTATGAGAAAGGAGGGATAAGATAGTAGAAGGGATTTTCCAATAAAGGGATAAACTAGAAGTGAGTCTAAGCTCATAAAACAACTCTGACAAAGCAAGTCGAACTTTCAAAAACAAAGGGAGTATATATAAAATGAATGTATTAATGATACTAATAATTAGAGCAAAATATTTGAACAATGAGTTTATAATTACCAAATACAATAATTATCAAAATGCAAGTATAAAAGAATGGAGCAACAATCCAAAAATTAACATCATAACTCAACTTTATTCAACAAGAGGACATAAAAAATTAAAAATACAATACGTAGTACAATTACTTTTATTGCACTTATTTAGTTTTGTAACTCGCCTTTTTCCCCAAATAAAAGCTCTATTTACCCAAAAATTTGTCCATACATAAAAGTCCCATTTCACCATTATATATGTTTATTTTTGATTCACCTTCCTAAAATCATCTGCAAAGGCAAATGAAACTTTTATTTGGGGACAAAGGGACAAGGTTGTTTTGTGGGAGTCTGAGAAATTCTTATTCCAAAATTCTACCACAAAACCCAACGAGTCAAATTGGTCTTGCTTATATTCGATTTTTAGAGTTTGGTCATATTTAGATTTCAGGTCCTTAATTTGTGTTCAAACCCAATATTATAGGACCAATGTTCAAATCAAGCTAGAATCTGCAAGGCTTAGAAAAGATGCATGCTGTGTAAATCAATCTCTGACACAATAAAGGCCAGTAAAGTTGGTAATTGGTTATAAGAACATACTTTTAACAATAATAATAATAAACCAATATCAATCCTTCCAACCATGGCATGATTTAGAGAGATCTAGATGTATGCAGCCTTTATCCAATCTAGTTTAAACTAATGAAGCTATTTCCAAAATATTTTTGGGCACGAAAAGTAACATGTAGATGATAATTATCGATTCTTTAGAGCATAATCATGGATTATTATCAACGATTATAAAAATTGAAACATTTATATGTTATACAAGAATGATAAAAGAAAATAATAGCAAAAGGCAAAAGGAGTCATACTTACAAACAAGAAAACTTGGTGGTGATGCACAAGCAAGGCTAGACTTCTTATCAAATAACTTTTATATCCTAAGCTTATACAATATAAATAATAGAGAGGGAAATGCAAGTGTACAATAATTGATGACTATGGTTTCAATTAATTTACGTTTTTACTTTTTCATTTAATAGGATATTAAGTGAAGTTGCTCAAAGCGCCTTTCAATTTAAATAAAATAATACCCTGACGCTTTTGGTGTGAACCCACATATATATTTCCATAATAGATTCATACCTATTAGGTAAAAAATATCAATAATTATAGAAACATATAACTATATATTGGAACAAAATCAACTAAGATTCCAATCACAAAAGTTTATAAGAATTTCTATTATATGTGGGTAATATATAATTTTGAAGAAATTTGATGGGGGAAGGGGAGGGGGGCATCTTATAATCATACATTTTATTGCACTTCAATAAATGTACCAAATGGAAATAACATTTACATAGAATAATTAACAACCTTTTTGCAAATTTTATGGAAAAGGATCATCTTAAAGACATTCCCTCTTTCTTTTCATTTTCCATGAAAAGGGCTTTGTTATAGGTTTTGGGGCTCACTACTTAGAGAATTTTAGGTTCTATCCCAAGAGATTAAGGATGATTGGAAATTAGAATTTGCAAATTAGCATGGAGTACCTACTTCATCCATCCCAATATAGCTTATACATTTGGATTTTCATTATCCTTAAGGCACGTTTTTTACTATTAAAAATTTTTAATTGAACATTATATCAACTATACAATATCAGTAATCTAAAATTACACAAAAATAAAAATCTGACAAGATCCAAATGATAAAAGTATTCTTTGTATATCAGTTCAAAAGTACAATCAAAGTACATGATTTTTGAATTTGAAAAGTTTAATAGCAACTATTTGAAATGTAGTAGTATGTGCTGTGCTAGATCCCTATATGTCACAAACTCACAATGCTCTCGTAGAGAAAGAATAAATATTCAAGGAGTATGTTATCAACAATTTCTGTTTTCGCCTGTTTCATGATGTACACTTTCACTTTATTCCGTTTTTGGCAAATCCTTTTTACTGTGATACCCCTCTTACCCAACAATATTTATTTAGACTGAAAAAGTTCAATTTAAGTTGTTTTTGTTTGTCCCAAATTTACCTCAACATTGTCTCATTCAACCTTTGTTTCATTCTACCTTCCGCTCTAGCTTAAAGCTGTCAACTATTGCTCAATCTGGTCCATTTTTAGAACCTTGTCCTAACACCCATGATCCTGTAATTTTTAGAACTAACAGATAAATAGATATAATGATGCCCCTTTAAAACCTTATGCACAAGAGATTCATATCCATGAGTAAAGACATCATATATGCACCTCTGTCTTAGTGCATTCAAAAACCGGAACTCAGACAAAAGAAATGTTAGGAAATATGAACTTAAAAAGCCAGGGTATTTCAAACCTTTTCAATCAAAGTCTTAGGCATAATCAGCTCTTAGCATACTTTCCCTCAATGAAATGTTCTTGCATAGAAGCTGTCTTTCCAGGGGATGATTTTGCCTCCCTAGCAGCAATATCATACTTCCATCACCATAACTCTGCTTCTTATGTGGACCGAGCTTGTTCATGAAGAACAGCCAGTCTTGCTTCAGCAACGCTGCCCCTAGACTCGAGAGCAGCTGCTTCTGCAGAAGCGTCATATCCTTCAGTTTTCTGCTTTGATAAGGCATCTTCAAATTTCCTTTTCCATTCAAAGGTTTTCTTGTTAGTTACATCCAATGTTTAAATAAGCTAGCACATACCTAAATTTTACTTTGTAAAACCCTGTTCTCTTCACCTTAATAAAATAATATTTAGTAAAAATAATTAAAATTTAGTAAAAATAATTTCAATTTAGTAAAATACATTTTTAACTAATAAAACTCGGTAACTTTAAAGAAGAAATATAATAGAGAATCTGTAAAAATAAGTTTTAGTTCTGTATAATTAATTTTAGTTAAGTAAAAATAATTTTAGTTCAGCAAAAATAATTACAGTTTAGCAAAAATAATTTCAGTTCAACAAAAATAAAGTGAATTGAACAGGGCCTAAGTTAAGTTAGTATCTGAGTTCATATGATAAATCTTTATATGTTTGGGACTTTTGCCTTTCACTAGCTTCTACTTTCTCGGTGAAAAGGCCAGCTTATCTTCACTGGCACTTCAATGTCAAGGCACATCGCTCCAGTCCATTCTGATCATGTTGTTTATTATTGTCAGATATTGGACCTTCCAATCTGGAAAAATTGCACACAATTAGATATAACATTATGACAGAAGAAGAAATTATCCATACTCCAAATCAAAATTTCAAAATTAACCTTTTCTGTAGGAAAACAGCCTTCCTATTTTCTTCATAGGACCATGACACGGTGCTTCATACTCGGACAAAAGATCACCTGCCAAAACAAATGCACTTTAGCTTTTTGTCCCAAATGAGCTGCCCCATCACTAACCTGCACATTATGCATGAAGCATTGGAAACTCAGAATCAATAACTTGTGCAAAATTAAGTTATTTTACATAAATCATGATAATTAAGAAAAGATCAGACTTGGCTCTGTTAATGTTGTGATTGTTGGGCCATCCAAAGTTCCAAACAATTATCTAGGAGGGGGTTGATAATTGAAGTAAACTGTGTTTCAACAATGCACATGATGCTTAGGTGTTGAGACCTCCCAACCGCCCCCCCCCCCCCAACCCCCTCCCAAAGAAAAAAGAAAAAAAATTCATACGAAGCATTTTGAGATTTTAAAATTAAGTTCCGCAAAGAAATGTGGTTCCTTTGATCAAATTTAATTATTTAAGCAATAACAATTGACATCATGGATGATGACACGAAAAAGCTGTAACATCCGGTCAAAAAATAAGTCGTACATTAAGGAACTGAAATAGCTTATAAAGAAGCATTGGAGCTATTTACAAGGACAGATGTGTAGATGAAGGAAGCAACTGAAAGAGACACTTGTGAAAAATGAAAATGTTAAATCCTCTTGTTTCCCTCTTTCCAAAATTATGCTCAAGTCCTTAACACATATATTCTTTACAAAGATGTGCATAAGTAAATTCCCTTTATCCTGAATATTTTATATGATTTATTATTGGTTAATATTTTCAACCATAGTGACTTGACTTGATTAATTATTTCATTAAGCAATCGTTACTCTATTAGTTGTGAAGTGATCCCATGGCTTAGAAGTCACACATTCTTGCAACAGCAGAGATAAAACATTATGCTTGAACACCCCCCATCATTCCCACCTAGCATTTCCTGTGAAACCATGCTATAATCGCACAATTCGATCACAATCATATACATAGCATGTATCAAAAATCTTCTTCAATTGAGCATGGAGGGCAATGAGCTGCTTTTTTGTGGGGTTGTGTTTTAACGAAATAAATCAGTGTAAGACAGTTCAACCGAAAACTAGCTATACCCCCATTATTCCTGCCTAGCATTTCCTACGAAACCCATGCTATAATCACGCAATTCGATCACAATCACATGTATAGCATACATCAAGAAGCTTCTTCAATTGAGCATTGAGGGTAATGAGCTGTTTTTTGAGGTGTCGTGTTTAGATAGCTCGCAATAAATTAGTGTAAGACAGTTCAACCGAAAACTAGATCGTCTGAAAGAGTGTGTTAACAATAATATAGGGAAAGTCACAAGCATGCCTCTACCCTAGTTCAATCTCTGAAAAAGGAATACAAAGAACAATTTTCGCTCTCATTTACATACTTTTGCAAAGAAATGATCATATTAATCAACCTAAACACAATTAATTTTTATTTTATTTTCATACAGTTCTTTGTTATTGCCCCCAAAATTCCTCATTATTATTATAAAATTCAACAAGCTTAATAAGAAAGCAACAACATACTATGAAGTATTAATCAAATTAAAAATAACAATGCAAATAATCAAGGCTCCCAAAATACGAAGTTTAAACTAAAACAAAATAGAATTCGAAAGAATTAAGGGTGTTAAACGACGATTATATACCTAGCGAGTAACTGATTTCAATTTCTGGAAAAGTTTGATACTTCATTTCTCAATTTGGAGAAAGAGGAAGGACGCTCTCTTTCCTTCCTGTAAGTGGTTTTATTTTTTAATTTGGGACTGGCTTTGTTAACGAACCTTATTTCTGTTCGTTAGGCGGGTTAGAACGTAGAAGCCAAGAAGTGTGGACAGGCGTTCAGCAAGGGCGTATCGGATTTTAAAGTTGAGTCATAATTTCTCCGATTTTTTTTTAAATGCATTTTTTTTTCTTGACGAATTAAATGCATTATCTTGAATTTTGCGCTATTCACATACCATGTCTAACTTTATTTTCTTACTATCAAAGTAAACATTTTCATATACGAGTAATATATCATTAAGTTAGTCGCAATGTCTATTTTCATAATTTAATTTTGTTACCATTTTTTTAAAGATGTTAATGTCAATGTTACATCTTACCAATATGTCGGTCAAACTGATACATTAAAATAAAATAATAAATAAATAAAGCGAGGGATTATTAAATTATTATGTTCATAAGAGTTAAAATCTAAATCGAATTTTTTGGGGTTAATCGGGTCATTTTTTGACAACTCTAGGAATGTATGTTTGTCCAATCTCCTCCTATAATCTCACAAAAAACTTCTTATTAATTACATATTACATATCAAAATGCGTAATATGAACGAATTAATATTTATTTATTTTTTGGGTTGGTAAGGAGAAGGGCCCTACTGGACCGAAACCCCTCACAGGTCCTCCCGACCCGGATTAGCAGGCTAGTCACTTTGAAAGTGGAGGGAAAAGGTAAAGGAATCTCCACCCCAAAGTGCCTTCAGTGGGGATTGATCTTTCAATATCTTGGTTGTGAGATGCACACTTTCCAACTAGAAGGATAAAGAGATTCGAACACCTAACCTCTTATAAGAAGAATAATTATTTAGATTAGATATCAATTTTTCATAAGTCCTTTGTAGTCAAATTTAGATTGTTGCCAAAAAAAACTTAACAGGGGATACGAGGCGAGAATCTTTCTATCATGATGTCTCAAATTCCATCTGACTTTCATTTCATACATCAGAAAGTTCACTGTATACTATGATGCTAACAGGTCTAATTGGAGAAATCTTGAGCCATGTTACAGAAGGCGCGCATGATGTTACCAGCAACATCTAGCAACTGCAAATACTCGTCTGCTCCATCAACAAGACACTACAAAACATACCACATTAAGGTTACCATAATATATTAACATAAAGCACAAGGTAAATGCTCAAGATAAGGTGAAATTAAAATAAAGTATCATTCGACATTCAGAATTCCTTATCCACAAATTGAAACAAATGCTCATACATTACGAGTCAACCAAAAAGCCTGGGCTACAACATATCATCCCACCTCCTCAAATGTTGATTTTCTGGTTAATTTAGTTTTCAGTTAAGTTCTCTAATGTTAGTTCATACAGAAATACAGCTAGATAGCTCAAATTTCTGGATAATTTACTGAGTTAACATGCATTACAAGTTTACAACTAATATCTGAGAATGTTTCATCAAATCAGCAATAATCAGTCACTACTGCTTGTCCTACATTATTTTTTTCATCTGATTATTAATTAATTACAGATATATTTTCATGTACAATAGAATCTGCAAATCAGTTTTTTTTAATTTATTTTGGACAATATTGCCTCCAATTTCTATTGACCCCTGAGTTAAATTTTCTAAGACGTGTCCCTACTGCATATGAAAGGTTAAATCCAGCTGCTAGAAAGGAGCAGAAAAGGAATCCTACTACATTCAGATTTCAGATACAGGGGAAATGCAAATAGATTTCAGATTCAGAAGCAGAAGTTGGGAAGGCACACCGAATGAGAGTCCCACACAAAGGCCTGAACATATATGACATGAAACCGAGCCATTCCAGCAACAGAGAACTATATGCAAACTTACCTTGTCTGTTTCACCCAACTTTTTGAAAATCCTTGCCTTGTGCTCATCTGACAAATCATCAGCTTCCACGATGATATCAAATAACTGGAAAATCACACAATTTGAAGTTGCGTGTCATGGAAAACATTTAACAGACAAAGAAGTTGCAAAAGAAATTAAACAGTATGTAACCTGAGAGATCATCTGGGAAACTGGATAGCCTTCTGAGATGACATTATTCACTGCTTTGTCAGCCAAATCAAAGTTACCACTCTTGCAAGCAGCCAACAAATCCTGTACAACTTCCTCCGGTATGACCTTTCAACACAAAAGAGAATTATTTAGGCATGAAAAACAGTTAAAAATATGTTGTCTGGACCCAATGTAAGCATGCTGAATGTCCTGTAGAGTGTTGAGTAGAAAATATGATTCCAATTTTTTTTTTTTTTTTTAAAAAAAAAAAAAAACTATATTTCGATGCAGAAGAGAGAAGATGATCCTTCTTACTAAAAGAAATGGCAATTGACAAACTATTATTTTCAAACTCTGTTTCAAAATAAACGCCCCACTTTGATTGGACATATACGCCAATGCAAAGCTTTAACCAATATTATTTTTAATTATCAATAAGTATAAATTATAAAAAGTTGATATTAAAAGATTATCCATTGAGATGATTCTAGCAAGTACCCACATGACTATATTTTTTTCTTATGTAGGAGTAATCACTAACATTGGTCAAAGTGGATAATGTGAATAATGCAAAAAAGTCAAAATAGGGCATTTATCTTGAAACGGAGGGAGTAGATTTCATACTCTATGCAAAATTAGTATTAGGCTGTTATGGACCAATAATCTGACTTGGTATTTCTGATTTAATAATGTAAATGAGAAAAGATTAAAGCTTGATATTATATTAAACTTGCTAATGGTTTCTTACGAAAGGTAGTAGATTTAGCCTACAAATCTCAAATTAGTGACTTGAGGTCACAACTCTCAAAAAGATTCAATCCAATTTCTGCTTATCTTTTCTTTCCTCCTCTCTCTATTTACACTAAAGCTAAAGACTCTAACCCAATAATACTAGACTACCAATATTGCCCTTCCTTAGGTTAGTCTATTACATAGGCATGAGGGAAAGTTGGAATACAGTTGACTGATGAAGAGCTGCCATAATGCTACTAATTCAAGAAAAATATTATTGAAAGTTGGCATTTGTTTCAAGAAAGAGGGAATAAATGAGTAATTGAACTACTCAAAGTCTCAAAGAGTCATCTGCAGACTACAGCTGGTTGTACAAAACTAATCTATTCATTAATTTAACAGAAGCAGTAGCATGGAATGATGAAGTTTCAATAATAAATTCATCAAAGGGGAAAAAATATACTCCAGACAGCTTACCCCGGACACACTAATCAAGTCCTTGGAGGATATGGATGATCCATATAGGCGAGCAGCTCCCTGTCACATAGAAATTTAGTCAGTTAAAAGAAAGATTAGTCATCCCAATATATTAAGTTACTGAAATCTGCACTTGATTCCAACATCATTCTTACATAATTTAAGATTTATTGTACTAATGCTTATTTCTTTCAACAAGACATGCAGAAAAATTCTACTACACAATTTTGAGGGTTTTCACTTTTCAGCAAACAATTTTTTTTTGCTTTCTAGGCCCATTTCTCTACATCAAATATTTAAGCAACAAAATATGATTGCAAGTGCCACAAATGACCAATTCATTTATTCCCAGAGAGAGAAACCAAATGCTGCCAAAAAGGTGTCCTTTCAAGGGTAGTGTGGAGGTGGAGAGCCAGGATATATAGCAGCTGGAAGCTACAAAAAGTAATAACTATACCATCATATAAACAGGGAGCCAGCAACTCTCCGAACACAAAAAAGAATGAACATTGACCAAAAAATAAATAAAAGCTTTGCAAACTAAAAACCTTCAATAGCGTCACACTACCACTATAGCCCCTTGATAATCATCAGATTTTAATGTACTCCCAGTAGTCCACTTATCAAGCCAAATTACTTGGAAAAAATAAATTAAATAACATCAAACAGTACAAACTTTGCAGACAACAGAGGTGAAGACATTATAGGGTATTCCAAAAATTTAGGATCCAAGATTTGGCTCAGTAGCCTGTTTGGTAAAGACATAGAAATGTAAAACATAAAAATTGGAGAAGTGTAAGAAAATAATTAAAGACTCGCATTTGACTTTATGATGCTTGGCAGGTTATTGACCAATGCTTTTCCTAGATGTTCATAAAACATTGAAACGCTCAAAGAAAATCAAGGGTATTTTCAAGTTTTCTTTTCTGTTGAAGTTGCTGGGGCAAAACAAATAGCAAAAAGATCATGTTACCAAACATTGAGTCAGCAGCATACTTGGACGTTTCAATTCCAGGGTTGTGTGCATTTATGATACTTAGCAGGTCATATAAATTAATGACCAATGCTTTTCCCAGATGATCACTAAACAGAAAGTGAGAAGTGACATCCCTACAGCTTAAATTTCAGCTTAAGATGCTTACAACTTACAACATTAAGTGCTGCTAAAAGTTTCTGAAAAGTAAAATACCTTCTTTCTGACATTCTAGTAAAAGTTTGAGGGATTACATTAATAATTGGTTCAACATGATGCTAGTAGAACTGAGCTGCAAGGTAACACGAGTCTAGACAATATCATAACGCTTCTAAAGTTCCTTCTTTTTTATAGGGATTGGGTGCTAAGAAAATACTCGACTTATATTACTAAGAAAGTATTCCATACATATACTCCATGTATATTACTAAGATAATACTCCACGAGCTACAGCAAAAATTATTGTGCCTTAACCATCATGTATCTCTCTATAAATAAAAGCAGAAACAAATGTTACTTCAGTTGCAACACTTGTTCGTACGAATTGTACCACACATGACCCTCGTGCAACAAAAATATCTTCACTGAAAGAAACTTCACCCTCAAATGTTGGCTTCTTTCCTTTCACATACGCCACTATATGGCTGAATGAAATAGTTTCTACAAATTCTTTTTTCTCCACAACAAAAACACATCTCTAGAATTGAGCAACTGAAGCCAACTTAACTTGGTATATAGAATAGGAAAAGGTAAGACAAAGTACAACAAGTAGAGAGAACCCAAGGACAAAATGTAAGGTCATAACGCACACTTATAAATAAATACGGCTACAACCTGCTAAGCTGATAATTCTCAAGTGAATCCAATTATGATCTTGTCTTTAACAGTTGAGAAAGCAAAAAAGCATGCTCTGAGAGGGTATTCAACAATGATTCTGAAAACTTCTCATGAAATTTCATGAGGGGCATCCCATGAAAATTTTCAAATATCAAAGCATGGGTAAAAATTAAACAATTGATAACTAGTTTTGATCATGGATGATGGATGCAACAGCCTTCTATAAATTTCATGAGGGGCATCCCATGAAAATTTTCAAATATCAAAGCATGGGTAAAAATTAAACAATTGATAACTAGTTTTGATCATGGATAATGGATGCAACAGCCTTCTATAATTCTGTGTTAAGCAAACACACTTATTTACTAACTAAATTGCTTGAAGATCCCACTAAATAAAATTTGTGGAAGGAAGGGGATCACCTAAACACCATCCTTTCAAATCACCAAAAAATGCCCAAAAAATATGTTCCACATATGTGTAGCCACCTCATAATGCAAGAAAACACAAGTCCCCATCTTGCAACTTTTAATGCACAAAATAACATCAGGGAAACTACACCATTCAGCAAACTGTAACTAGTGTAGTAGTGTTCAGAGTCAGACTCTTTAAACAAGGTCACATAAAGGCTTCAACTATATTTGGAAGATTATACATAAAGAATGTGTCAAAAATGAGTTAAATGGAGAGACTTCCATAAGTGACTAGAGAGACTCCCAAATAGAAATCCAGACAAATCCAACAATCACATTAGAGAAGCATAAGACTTTCAACACATCCATAGTACTTCCTCTGTGCTTTTTTTTTTTTTTTTTTTTAAATCTTCTCAATAACTCTAGCGCAAGTGGATCCTTTAGGAAAGAGAAAGTTGGTAGAGACATTGGTATTATTATATAATAGTATAATGTGGACCATGGTGGTGTAAGGAGGGGTGTAAGGAGATTTTCCTTTGAAAAAAAAAATCTAAAATGCAAAGTAGGAAGCTTTTTAAAAATAAAAAAAAGTACTATCTTATTAGAAATCCAATAGATTAAGAGCTCAAGTGAAAATAAAGGAGAGAATAGACACTACTACTTCTATAATCCCAATGCATCTCCAAGGTCAACAATTCAGATGATCTAGAAGAAAGCTAAGTTAGCTAACACAGCAAGCACCACTGACCCATTTCCATAAATTAAAAACGGAACATTATCAAAAGATTTATGGTCCAACTTATACATGACGCCCTTATAACTCCAGCTAGGCAGCTAGAAATGTCATTGCTCATGCGTCATTATAGCAATGCAACATCAAAATATTGTTTATCGCTTCCACACTGTTGATGCTAGTATTAAGAATTTCATGATTCACACCACAAATGAGTGGAAAAAGATATACTCCCTCCATTCTTTTCTAGCTAACACGTTTCTTTTTTTACATTTGCCAATGCACAAGTTCAACGACTAGTATCTCAAATTATCAATAAGTAAAAGTTATAACAAAATTGATAAAATGAAAGTATACATTGAGACGTTCTAACAAGAGCGCACATGACTGATTTATCATGACTATAAATCACAACACCTAGCCAAAATAGAGTTTGTAAAATAGTGTCAAAAGTAAAAAAGTGTCCACCAAAAAAGAACAGAGGAAGTATGTAACAATATAATAGAGGAATTTAGAGAAATTTAATATTTGAGGTTATTATTCCAAGGAAGACATCTAAACTAGCAAAACAAGTCCCTTCCAAGAACCCTAAAAAATGCCTACAAGTCAATTTGATAGATCTCAGATTATTGGAGCTCTTCCTAATAACTAAAACCCCATCCTGCAACAATAGGAATCTAGAAGATGCATAAAGCATCAAAGCAAAGATGTCAAAAAGGTATACATTATGAGCATTGCTCTAGTACTATCCCCATTTGTGACTTCGAGTTATTTGCAAAGGATATACAATCAAGCTGGATATTTGCAATCTTATCTTGAGCAAGCCTTGGATATGTACTAATGATTCTTTTATAACCTTAATTTTATCCTGGAGATGGAAAGTGTTCTTAGTTGCAGCACCAGCACAGTATAAATCCATATCCACCAGCATAATGTTGTTTAAAGCCACTTCTACTTCTTAATTTTCAAGAGGGGATGAACAAGTAGTTTTGCCTTACCGTTTAATAAGTCAGACTGTCAGAGATTCAGAGTATATGTAATATGTTTCTATATCGATGAACCATAGATTCGAGATCACACCAAATTCTTTAGACACTGTTCTGTCCTTTACTTTTGTAATAATTAGGTTTCTCCCTGATAAATTTTCCTTGAATTAAAACACATTCACGGTAAAAAGGGCAAAATCTGGTTATTCTCCCTTTCATTTTTTTAAGGCAAGGAAAAGGACTTTTTTAGTGCAATATTTGCGGGTTAGACACTTTGAGGGTGAGGAAGGGTAAGGGATCACAAACCTCAAAGTGCCTCTAGGGGAGATTGAACCCCCAACCTCAAAGTTGGAAGGTGCAATGCTTCTCACTAGACCAAGCTTAGTTTGGTTCTAATTTCTAATCATGGGCAAAAACAAAATAGGTAATACCTTTATGGAAGTATTCTTCAAGAATCAAGATAATATAATTTCACACTGTTATTTTTACACTGACAATAAATATTATTTTAATTAGTAATGAAAGTTTCAAAGTTGAAAATTGCAGTGGACAGATTGGAGTATCATCTAAATAATCTAGGAAGTGTCCTACTCTCTTGTATTTCTGTTTGGTTTCTTCTATACATTAATGTGGACTAAGCTTTATTCAACTGTACAATGACATGCTAACAAGTAATAAGCATGTAACTAATTAAGAGTAAGCTTTAGATTTTCAAACACAAATATAACACATACCCGCACACACATGTGTAGACACATGCTCACTTAAAAGGGAGGATACGTGTCACGGTCCGGGAATTTGGGCCCCGAAACATGCGGCGCGCTCTAGCCTTTTGGCAGCAAGAACGCTAGCCTTGTGCGGAAGAGGGGCTTGTGAGCACAAAGCAACACAAGCGGGCAATTAAATCTCAAGAGCATTCGCGTCTATTCGGGCGACGGAGTGCGGGTGGTCAGGACTTGTGACGGCCGATACTTCAAGGAGGGCACAAGCGGGTCCGAACAACGAATTCTTAGTGCATCAAGTTGGTGAGGAGGGGAGCTATTATGCATGTAAGACACAATATCTATAAAGGTCTAACAACAAACAAGCATAAAAGCAAGGCAACACTTGGTAGAAGGATTTCATTCAATCATTCACCCTCTAAAGAGCTTTAATTAGTCATGCATAGAATCCCTAGTGAACACTGAACTGACAGAGCTTTAATTAGTAAGGCTAGCGTTCTTGCCGCCAAAAGGCTAGAGCGCGCCGCACGTTTCGGGGCCCAAAATCCCGGACCGTAACAATATGAAATATCACAAGACCTCATATAGATTGATGCATTAATAGCATGCACGTGTATTGACGTGTTGATTTATGTAAATGTAGGAAAAAGGTAAGCATTTCAATTTACCTGCAAGTATGTAATGGCCCGACGAAGATCACCTTGTGATATGGAACTCAAAGTAGTAAGTGCCTACATAAATCACAGATCCTATAATCAACATTGAGTAACGGATAAAGAAGTCAAACTACAAATTACAGGATACTGATAGATACCTGAGAATCCAGATTGATGCCTTCTTCTCCACATATATGCAAAATTCGACTTTTCATTATGCCTTCCGGAAGTGGTTTAAATCTAAACTTGGCACACCTTGAAGCCAGAGGCTCTATGATCCTGCAATCACCATAGAAGGATCTTGTTATTAAGTTCAAATAGTACAGAATCATTCACATGTATCCGCTCCCAACATCAGCTTAATAAGTAACATTTATAATCCTAAAAGTGAACCAGTGGACCACCGTTGCTCCCACCTAACTATCTTCATAAGCATCATGCACTAGTGCATATAGGCCCTTCCCTACAGGCTCTAGTAACTTTTCCTCACAAAGGCTTGGCTGCTTGGCTCTATAACTAATGTCAGAACTATAGTAGGCTTCTTCCTCCAGTCCCATCCAATAGAGGAGCTACTTCTTCTATGGAAATAGAAGCTAAAAAAGATTAGTTAGACTTAAATTCATTCGAGGTATGGTTAAGAACAGTGGAATTCTACTTTTCATCAGATACATGAATATGCTCTAACTTATTCTCCAATAGGATTGGTTCACGAAATAAGGAAGATAATTGAATAAACAATATAAACATATACTTCCTCTGTTCTTTTTTAGTTGACATCACTTTTAACACTATTCACATATACGAAGTATTACGTAGAATATTCATATGGGATCTTGTTAGATTTGTATTGTTGTATAGTTTTAAAATATTAACATGTTATGATGTTAACTTATTGACAATTAAAGACATTAATGGTTGAAGTTTTACATTCCAAAAGGTGATAAAATTAAAATGTCAACTAAAAAAAGAGCAGAGGAAATAATAAGATTGACGACCAAGAATCTCTAAATAAATAAAGAAAAAAAATGAAGTTGATTTTATGAATGAGCAACATGTTACATTTACGTCCATCAACCTTACAGGCTTACACACTAAAATATAAAACTTAACTATATAACATAAAAATTTATTCAGCTATAGACGATATAACCTATAATTAGGGTTCATTATTATTTAGCATTTAGGGGTCTTAGCACATAGGAAAAACAAAAAAATAACCTCTTCAGCTGTTTCTTACGATGTTATCCATTTACCTGCTTCGGTTAAAGAGTGCACTGGGGGAGATTATTAAATAACAAAGCCCACAAAATGCGGGGTTGGGGGGTGGGGGGCGAAAAATAATAAATAAATTCTCCATATTAAAAACAGCGAGCAGAAGAAACAAGTTAATAGACAGTGATGGGTAAACAGTTAAACATGCAGAAGCCTCTATTAGAGAGCACAGATGGAGGACTGGAGCATTAATCAGAGATGAGAAAAGATAGAATCTTATTCAGTCCATTCTTTTGAAGAAAATTCCAATATCTTGCAGCTTACCCTATAGAAACTAAAATTGCATAGTTGCATTAATAATATATGTATTCACTCATAATCTACATCCTGAGACCTCCTACACCAAAATGCCTATCTTAAAAACTATTAGCCAAGCCAAAGACAGAGCTACAACCAAATTTGGGGTACACTAATATGAAAGTTATGGGTCAGTCATGATGCAATATGAAACTGCAGTGAACCACTATTGAATTCCCACATACCAGAGAGGTATCGTGCAGTAAACAGATATAACTTATAGTACAAAGAGACTAATCTATGAAAAGCACACCTTGGGTTTGCCCAAATTGAGCCTGATATTATACACTACTTGAACCTCTACAGAAAATATAACTTATAGTACAAAGAGACTAATCTATGAAAAGTAAACGAGCAAAAAATGCAGCGAGATTTTACAGAAAATACCAGAACATATAACCATAATATGACACGAATAGACTTGACCCACCTGCTAATATAGTTACAGATGAAAAAGAATCTAGTAACTTTGGAGTAAGTTTCCATTGTTCGACGCAATGCATTCTGCACAGAACAATGATATTGAGTAACATCATGTAATAGGTTTATAAAATAATATAAATTTGAAAATCACACCTGAGCATCTTCTGTCATGGAATCTGCCTCGTCTAGAATGATAATTTTATAAGGTGGACAAGGATAACCCCTAAAATGTTTCAATTAGAAAATCAGGCATGTCTTAAAACATAAAAGTACGTAGATGACTACATGAGAGAGAGAGAGAGATAGAGAGAGTGCAACAAAATCAAGACATCCATTTAAGCTCATGGTCCAATTCTTTACCCCGCTCGTTGTGCAGAACCTACAGCAACAGCAGCAAAATTTTTTATTTTGGTACGAACAACATTGATGCCACGATCATCACTAGCATTCAACTCAAGCACCCTGGACTTGTAAAGTTCGGGCCTGTAAAATGCAAAGCAACATAATTCCAACTATTCAAGCAATCAACAGTGAAAACTCCAATTGGATATTAGAATTATATTCACAATGCTGCGCCTCTCATTTCAAACTAATCAATCTATCATCTTGTGATGATCAATAGACCGAAAGCATTGAACAACAATTTCCTGTATTCTATTCAAGTATCCTGGCCAGAGTTGTTCTTTTAGACTGGGAATTATCACCCTATAGTTTAATACGGAGTACAACATTGCAAAATAATGCTACTAAACTATCAAGTTGCCTTAACCATTTAACTTCCATGCCTAAAATGTTATTGGCGACTAGTCAATCCACATGCCAAAAAAAGTGAACACGACCTCAATCATGTTATTATTTATTTATTCTTACAGTAAAGAGGACCCTAACCCAACCTCAACTCTCACGGTTTTTTTGGTCCAATATTTTCAGGTTAGGCACTTGGGAGTAGAAGGGAGGGTAAGGGAACCCTACCCCCAAGCACACCAACTTAGTAAAATTCAAACCCTAGACCCCTAGGATCTAAGGTAAGTTCCTTATCAAGTGAGCCAACAATTTATTGATAGCTCAATCATGTTATACTTCAGCACTGATATGCCTAAACAAACTCTCCAATAATCTTTTAGCACATGCAACCGGTACTACTTCAAATAAATCACTCAAAAAGATAAAAATCTTAAAAATGAGAGCAAAAAAATCAACTTTAATATACATCTTAAATACTAAAACCTAAATAACTTCATTCACCCAATCATATAATAAAGTAATCAATTTTCCAACAATATTTTGTGAAATTCAGAAAAATACTCCATCATACCCAAAAAGCTGATGAGCAATGGCAAGAGCGGTGGTGGTTTTTCCGGTTCCAGGTGGACCATAGAATAGCATATGAGGACACTACAACAACCAAAAAAATGCCAAAAATTAATCAAAAAAATGGGAAATTAATTAATTATAGGGTTCATAGATATAGTGAACAAAATTCAGCAGCAAAAATTAAAAATTGAAATTGAAATTCGATTACATTGGTGGTTTCGAGGGTGTTGGTAAGAACTCGAATGACTTCATCTTGGTGTGCAACGTCCTTCACTTGCTTAGGCCGACTGAAATTAATTTACAGAAATACGAATTCAGAATTTGTATAAATTTGTAAAAAATGGAAGTAAAGAGAATAAAGTGGAGAAAATTTGCTTACTATTTTTCCACCCAAGGTTGAGAGCTCTGTATCAATGGCGCCATTCTCTTGTCTCTATGCAACTCTTTCTCTCTCCTTGCTCTCACCTTGACACCTTCCTTCTCTTTTCCCGCTTTTTTTGGAGCAATGAGTAAACTAGCAAACAAAAGGGAGGAGAAGATACCAATTACAAGTTCTCAAGACTTCAAGAGGGTTTTTAAATCTTTTCACAATCGTCATTGGGGTAAAATTGTCGTTTAAATACTTTTGGGGTTGGAGTACGTTAGATTAGGGGTGAGTATGGGACAGGTATCCATACCGTTAGTATTGACGATTCGGATAATCGATAACAAAGCGAACCGATAATTTTAGGTACTCGAACTGTTCGGGTATTCGGATTTTCGGATCGGTTATCGAATACCCAATAAGATATCCAATAATGATAATTAAACTTGATAATGTAGTTATTATGATATCATTTAACATTAATTAACAACAATACCACATGATCTTGACCAAATTATTTAATAATATTACTAATCATTGATATTATAAAATAATTGTGAAGTAAAGTAAGAGTTTAGATTTTGGAAAAATAGATTTAAGTAGGAAAAAAAACAAAAAATTGATTATTGAATCGGATCGGGTAATCGTTAATTTTAAAATAATACCCAATAATCATACCCGATAACAAATTATCGGAATGGGTACCCGAACCATTATAGTTATTGGATCGGGTACCCTAACTTTCGGAACGGTTACGGATTGGGTTTTCGGTTTTTCGGGTAGTTTTGCTCAGTCCTACGTTAAACGGACGTTTAAATGAATTTAATTCATTATTTTCTCTCTCCTCCAACAATAGAGCTTGGGAATTCTTCAACAATGGAGCTCTAAAAAATCAATGGATGAGGGAAAACACTTACCATTTGGGGATCATTAGCGGAGCTAGTCTAGGTCTTGGTAAGACAAGTGCCTTAAGACACTCCAAAAAATAAGTTTAAATTAGTTAAATAGAATACAAAACTCATATCAAGTTTCCAGCTACTAGTAGTTGGATGTTACAGCTTAAGTTAGCCTTTGAACAGATTTTGGCGGAAAATTTGGCTAGAAGAGTTTGCAAGCTGCTTTTGTCATTTTCCTAATTGTTAGGAATTAAGATGCTTTATTAATTTTGTTATTAGCTTGTGGTGGTAAGAAGAGCTAGCTAGCTATATAGCTTAATTACTTAATTAGTTATAATATTCTCATTATGAATTAATACACTAAACCTATTCCCTCTTTCTCTTCCCTTCTCTTCTCTCTCTATTCTGTTATCATCGTCTTCTTCTTTTCTCTTCTGGAATTAGTTGCAATAAGAAATCAGTTAAGGATTCCTCCCTTAACATTAGAGCTAGCATTGTTTTTTTACCAAAGGAATCATTCAATTCTTCCATCCAACAACTATTTTTTTATTATGTATATTATTATTGACACAAATAAGTCACACGTGTTAATTATTGTGGAATAGAAAGAGTATATATCAAGACAATTATTTAAGTCTTGTGCTAATATAAGTAGTAGTTCATCTAATAAAAAAAATAAAAAAATAATCACTTTTAAGACTTTGTTGCTATTTCACATTTCTCTTATATCATTTTTTAAATTTTATACATTAAAAACATATTTACATGTATATTTTATAACATCCGTCTTTTATTCTTTTTATATATAAAACTAGATGAAAGCCCGTGCGATGCACGGTTTTTTCATCTAAGAATTTTAATTATTTGATTTATTGTATTTAATAATCTCAGACAAAATTACAAAAGTTTAAATTTAATTTCTTTTTTTTTTACTGTAATTTCTTCTGTGAGCAGACGATTTGCTGCTCTTCTAGTTAGAAAAGTACTTAGACCTACCGGTAATAATACAACTTTATTCATTATAATTGAATTTATTAAATATAAATAAATTGTAAGTATGATATTTCATCCGTTAGTTAAAATCTTTAATGTGAAAAGATAAATTTTTAAT
The DNA here is from genome assembly GCF_001683475.1 of Chenopodium quinoa. Classification (NCBI taxonomy): domain Eukaryota; kingdom Viridiplantae; phylum Streptophyta; class Magnoliopsida; order Caryophyllales; family Amaranthaceae; genus Chenopodium; species Chenopodium quinoa. The sequence goes on along the minus strand of NW_018743977.1, from coordinate 2,724,763 downwards.
TTTTTAAATAATTTAAATCCTAAATAATTATTCATTGTTAATGTTAGAAAAAATAAAATTGATACAAATTAAATCTTTACATTTATATAAAGTAAATCAATATATTTACTAATAAATGAAATTTTTAGTGAAATTGAACAAAAAATTTTAATTGTATAAAATCAAATCTATGCATTGGAATTTTTTCATCATCTCCAATAATAACGAAAGCCATCTATATAATAAGTATACAACATCATATCAAATCGTGTGCCATTTGCCTTAGCTTCTTCTTACAATTTTTAAAATTAATTTGAAATAGTTGCATTAAATATATGTATAAAAGCTAAAAAATTAACTTGAACATATAGTTGCATCAAATCGAGTACTTTACAAATTAATTTCAACCACATATGCTTGACAATGCTCAACATAAAATTTCTTAGTAACTGAACTAAGCTAGTCAACAATTAGCTAGCTTCCACATTGTTATATTTTGTCTACAATGTCGTGGAGAATATACATCCATTACATCTTTAATCAAAAGTAGTATGATATGAATTGCATCAATGAGATCAAGACCACTAATTGCAATTAAAATGCGGTCCATCCCTGTGTTTATTCATGCATGGAACTTTTATTAAATCAATATAATGACAATATAATGACAAAAATCAAGGTATTGGATTGGAACGATTGGAAAGTATTTAAAGAAGTAAACTTTTTCTTCAATCAATTTTGGATGAAAGTGTTGAACAAAGCTGGTGTTAATTGAGGCATGAACGTAATCACCCTATAATTAAAAATAAGAAATTAAGTTATTTTAATAACTTGATTAAGCCACTTAAATTACAAATTTTATTTATTTTTAATAAAATTAATTAATAAAAAAACTAAAGATGTTTATAAAAAAATATAATAAATGTAAATTAAACAATTTATAAAAAATAAAAATAAAATACCTCCTCTTCCATTAGGACCATATCCAAACTTTTAAGCTATGTTGTTTACAGAAATTTAGTACGTCAAATAGCGAGAAACTTGTATTTTGATTTTCCAATCATTTTTGCTCGAATTTAATTCTCTAATTAAATTAGATTTGCATGTAAAAATAAAATTCAGTAAACAAAACATAAACAGATAATCGTTAAGTATCCCAAATAAATACAATGTAAGTACTAATTACAAATATAAATTTAAACATAGGATTTTAAAAATTACCCGGACATTAATGACCTAAAACTAACATAAAATTACTAACACAGAATTCGCTTGATCGGGTTTTATATTGATACAAATTTTGTTGGTGTAGTATGATGCGTTAGATGTGCATGTAAAAACAAAATTTAGTAAATAAAACATAAAATATAATCATTAAGTATCCCAAATTAACACAATGTAAGTAATAATTACAAATACAAATTTAAATATAGGATTTTAGAAATTAAGCTAAAAATTACCCAACCATTGATGAACAAAAACTAACACAAAATTACTAACACAAAATTCACTTGATGGGGTTTTATATTGATACGAAATTTTGTTTGTGTCGTATCATATGTCAATTTATAATGGTAGGTATCACAAATTTTGATTTAATTATAATTAACGAACAATTTTTATTTCTTATCATAAATACTATTAAAATTTATCTTGTAATGGTAGGTATCAAACTTTATTATAATCATTTATCATTTGAATATTTTTTATTTATTTTATTGGGTTATCATGAAGTCATATTCTCATTCCCAAGTATATTTACATGTACTCATAAATTATCATATTATAGTTACGTATATTTCTATTTGAACCACCATATTTCTCCACCATATCATAAATTAAAAAAATTAATATTTGAACCCACCATATTTCTCCACCAAGTTTAGTTACGTGGAGATAATTTTCACCATATCATAAATTTTAAAAAAAAAAAAATAAATATTTGAACCCACCATATTTCTCCACCAAGTACAGTTACGTGGAGAAAATTTTTGAATAGTAGGATATTTTCATAATTTAAACCCAATTAAATATCTTTTTGGAGATTTATCTTTTCCTATATTTTTTTAGACTTCTTATACTCGTAGTATTCATTTAATGAATTTATCTTTTCCTATATTTTTACTTTATTTTTTTTCATTAAAATAATTTAATTGTGGATTATAATCTACGTAGCATTAAGATTTTAGATATATCAAATCTAATTCGTTACTTTTATCTAGGTGGCAACATAATTTTTTAATTCAAAAATAAAATACAAATCTTTTTTCTTATTGGTCGAAATAATACCTTTTCTTACGTGGCGCTCCAAATGCTCTCCAAAAATGCCTACTTTATTTATATATATTAGATTTTTATAATGTTATAAAAAGATAATTAAAGGGTATTTTAGAGGGAAAAAAATAATTTAAGTATAAATAATCAAAGTTTTGCATTAGCAAATGTGAAGCTCCAAATAGTGCAACTATATATGTAAATTTAAAATTAAAAAAAAAAAAAAAAAACCCTTATGGAGAGTGATTCCTTTTATTTCCCTACTTTTTCTTATCATGGCCAAAAGAGGTACGAAGTATTAATAATGTACAAACAGCCAAGTGCATTCATCATGAATCAACCAAATAGCTGAACCAAGTATCAGAAAATGACCAAGAAACCAATGATATACATAACAGAGCTCTAACAATGAGTCATAACAGATGGGCAAGTATAATAATTCTCCCAATCCTAAGAAGGGTAGATATAGTCCAATACTAGAAGTTATTGGCTACTCCCCCCTCCCTCTTTTCCAAAACCCTCGCCTTTTGACTAAGAAATGAAACGAAGCTGGAGTTTTTCATTTCATGTTTCAGCACAGTTGCTGCAATCACCATTTCAAATGCTGAAGCTCAATTCTATGAATGTGAAGCTGCTGTTCCTGGTCATGTGTACAATACGTGCAATAACAGTATAGCAACCTCCGTTAAGCATCTTGGTTATCCACCCTCTCTTCCCTGTCAACGTAAGAGGAATATCGGTGACTAGCAGTTGTGTGCCACAATAGTCTTTATCTTCAAGTATTTTCTTGTACTGTGTAACTACTGGTAGAGACAGAAGCGGCATCTGGCAAGAAAAGCATCAGAAACTTCTTTCATAATATGGGAAGTTTGAATTGATGCCATCATCTTCTTTGAACATTTGCTTGCTTAAAAACTCGGTACTTCCTTGTTCTCCATGAACTTCAATTCCAACCTGTTGGACTAAGGCATCACTTGGACTTTTGCACAACCCAAGTTTGACCAGGAATGTTGCTACGGTTCCCTTGTCTTGGCCTTCGCTTTCAATCCAAATTTGACCACCCATGAGATTTACAAACCTGTTTTGTCCATAGTGAGACCAGGGAGAAAAAAAGAATATACGTACAACATTGCAGTGGACCAAAAAGTATCCGAAAATTAAGACTCAAGGTATGCAGAACTAGATTGGAAAAAAAGGCTAAAGGGCTTACCGTTTGCAAATAGCAAGTCCAAGTCCAACACCAGTGCTATTTCGGTTGAACTGAGTAAATTTATTGAATAGCAGAGGAAGATCCTGTGGGTTAATACCACATCCTGAATCTTTAACCTGTAAAAGTGTCAGATGTAATACCAATCAGTGAGATGCCTTTTCCACTCTCCATAAGTAAAGAAGTACATTTAGACTGTTCTATTCAACATAAAAAGTAAAAAATAAAAAATTCAAGTAAAAATTTTCTTAAAAAAAATTCAACAGATAGTATTTGATCACTACAAAAATCAAATTTAATCTGTAACAATAGATTCGATAAAATCAGAAATTCAGCCATCAAATGAAAACCAATCGTTATCAGTATTAATCAGTTTTAATTAATATAAATCAGCAAAAGCAGTAATAATCAACTCAGTTCAGCAATATCAGGTGAAAAGAAAGAAGGCCTTAGTTGCAGCCTTCAGGGTGACACAGCATCAAGTAAATTAGTTCTGAGACAGTATATCTTTAATATATGAAGCATTATTTTATACTATGGTAGTAAAACAAAAAAAGTAAAACATAAGAGGGGAGGGCGTGGGCGGGAGGAGCATGTCGTAGCTACGTAAAGTTGAAGATGATTTAGAATAGTGTAACCAACCTGCACTCTCAAGTAGAAGTGACCTTCACCCGAGACAGGGTAAAATTCAGAAGCTCGCCAATCTCTCAAAGATTCTGCTCTAGCAACAGATGCAGTCACTGAAATGTAACCTTCTTTTGTGAATTTTACAGCATTTCCCACAACATTTAAAATAGTTTGCATCAGCCGCTTTTCATCACCAAAGGCACAGATAGGCACCTCTGGAGCTAAGCCAAATGTCAAGGACAGCTTCTTTATGGATGCAATAGGCTTTATCAAGTGAATTACCTACAGCACCAGAAAAAAATAAAAATTATGTTGGACTAAAAGAGCACCATAAACTTGATATCAAAATTCCTTAAGATGGATGAAATCGAATCCAAACAAAAGCTATCAGAAGTTACAGAATTACCTCTCTGAAAACCCCATGAAGATTGAAGGTGGTAGTGTCTAACTCTAAGCTACCATCTTCTAATTTGGAAAGATCAAGCACATCACTGATCAATGTCGACAACAGGTTGCTACTCTTGAGTATAATTTCTAACATTACTCTTTGTTCGGGTGTTAGTTCAGTCCCCAAAAGAATAGATGATAAGGCAATAATAGCATGCATTGGTATTCTCATCTCATGATTCATCACTGCCAAAAAATCATTACGAGCACGAATTGCCATCTCTGCCTCTCGACGAGCCAAATCCAAAGCAACATTCTGTTCCATAAGCTGATCACGAGCTCTCATAGATTCCTCCAGAATTGCAGCATGAGAAAGAGCAACAGCTACCTGTAGAAGCAGATGCAAAAGAAAATTGAAGTCTGCTTTATGATTTCCTATTACAAGATCAATGAAGAAGATTTAGAGTCAAAAACACCCAAGATATACAATGTCTTTGTCTTCTTATAGCAACACTGGATTACAGGAACACAGGAAGCTGAGTAAGTATGTATTCAGAGATCTGTCCGACGACACTCCAAAAACAAAAGCGAAAAAGAATCACAGAATGAATGGAGGATGTGAAGGGAAGGTAGGGGAGGATGCAGAAGTAGGTTCCGCAAAAATGTACTCGAATATAGATTCAGTGCCCAGTGGATCTATGATAAAATACCCTATCACAATAATCAAAAGCAATACACTGCAAAATATATTTAAATCAAATGCAAACCCTTCAAAAGTAGTCAGTAGTCACCAGAAAGCTGTGATATTGAGCTGCAAAGTTGTCATGTTGATCTCCTAAGTTACAAAGCAGACATTATGTGATAACGTCATTACAGCTTAATCAAACTGAATGCTTTGCCACACTAAAGGATGGCCATGACCAGAAAGATCAAAGTAAAAGGTTTCTGCTCCACTTCTTAAGCTTTTTGATTCCAATTACCATGATGTGAGTAAAGGATGAGATATATATAGCAACATGGCAACTGGAATTAGCTTAGTTTCTAAAAGACGGGGAGGCAGGGTACAGTGGAGAGACAATTGAAGATGAGTATTAAGCTGACTAGTCTTCAGCAAAAACAAAAACAATAACAACAAAGTTTCAGTCCCATAATGAAATAAATTCTGCTAATACAATTTGAACCTTTCATGAAATGTGTAAAACTAAAAGTAAAGAGATAAGTTAAAGAAAGTAAGCAAGGAAAAGTGAAAGGTGAAACTGGAAGAAAATGAAACATAGTGAACATGTAAAGTGGAAACCAAATTATTGAGGATGTACAATTAAAATTGAGGAAATCTTATAAAAGAGGCCTAAGAGAAGATAGGAAGAGAGGGACAACATGCAAGAAAAAACAAAGAAACAGAAGAGAAAACCTCAAGAGTACATATTTGGAGTCATGTCATGTCTTTTGAGTAGATTTCCTACTTCCACTCCCTTCCGTCGAATGCCATATTTTCCTCAATCCCTAATAGGCTCATATCACTCTCAATCACCAAATTTTCTTAGGTCTCCCCCTACCCTCACAAATTCATCACTTTGTCACTCTTCAAGCCTCCGAACTAGTGCATCACGTAATCTCCATCTTACATGGCTAAAACATCTTAGGTGAATCAAAAGTTGTAACCCTTACTTTTTCCTATTTATCTCATTCCTTGACCAATTTTTCCTTGTATGGTCACACATCCAATGTTGCATAGCCATCTCCACATTAATCTAATGAAATTGACAGCCCATCATTATTTTCCATATAATAGTACATGCCATTCAGTAGAATCTTCCCTTCAAATTATGGGGCATGCCAGGCTCACATGCACCATAGTATATCGTCTTAAATTGAACTTGTCCGTTCGTCCATGACTATGGCAAAAAGAAAAAGGCTAAGTGTAGAACCTTATGTTGTCTAGTCTAAAAATGTATAATTCTGAACCATCCATTTATCCACTTTACTATTTGCTTGTTCTATTCTTTCTTTGTGATTCTAGTGAAACCTAAGTTTGGCAACATAGCATTTAACCTTAGCAAACCTTTTCCTGCCCTGGGTGACAAAAACACAGACATATTGCCATGTTGAGAGAGAGAAAAATGAGCAATGTGATGTCTGAATATATTCGATGTCGCAGAGGTAAGCAACACCTGTATCGATATCCTAGGTTAACATTGATAAGGAGAACCTCATAGTTCAAACATAAAAGATGGTTTTCAGTAAGTGCAGTTGTTTTTAAATTATGCAGCAATAGTATGAAAAGCAAAGATTCGCAACCTGATCAGCAACAACTTCCACTAGCTCCAGCTCATGGTCCCGAAATTTCCTTACACCATCAGATGGGGTTACCAGAACCATCACTGCATAGGTTTTTGCTGAGACATCTGGCCAGTCATTAATTTGAAAATTAGAATGATGTAGAAGGGGAACCCGAACAGCAACAACATCAGGGGGTATATATCTTCCTGCAGCTGGTCTAGTCCTCACTAGTGGACATGTATGCGGTATTCTTACTGCTCCACTATTGTTGAAGATTTCAGCAATGAAAGGAAGGTTCATTGAAACAGTAGATCCAACTACCATTGAGTGATTCAAAGTGTGAGAAAGTCTCATTGTCATGCCAGTTTGTGACGGCATCCATAATGTACACTCTTCTAGATCAAGTGTTCTACCCAATTCAACAAGAGTAGTTTTCAGTATTGTGTGTCTGTCAAGTGTGCTTCTGATCTCATGAGTTAGCATTCTAACATGCCTTCCAGTTTCTTCTTGGGTAAGGATAAGACCCATCTCCCTGTCAAGCTCCTCAGCTCTATTTCTCAAAAACATTTCCCTTGTTTTCACACTTAACAAGTCAGGAATAATATGGACAAGCATCAATGCTGTTACACATGATACAGCAGCCGTAGACATTTTTGCAATGGTCATCACTATAGCAACTGTTTTCGAGTGCATGGAGAATGTCCACAAGTTTATAAGATGTGTTGCCCCACATAAAACAATGAACGCTCCAAATTGCATGAGCACCCATCTATATGGGAAGAACGCTGACTTCTGCACAAAATAAATGAGCTCCAAAGGGATGGAGAAATATGCTAGGGCAATAAAAATATCCGACAGATATTGGTATTTTACTAGGAGCTCATCTTGCCACAGTGGATAAATGCAATCACATGACTCCATCCTCCAATAAATTTTTCCACCGCCCAAATTAACCTGAGACAAGCAGGAGAAGCTTATAAATACTTTCACCTTGTGCTTGGGTATAGTGATGCTTCTAGTTTAGAGCATCAACAGAGGGGATAGAAAGACACTATTAACCATGACTAATGAGGTTTAACATCAACACATTATAAATAAATTATTTAAAAAAAAAACAACAAATTCATTATTCAATTTTCAACCACATTCATAGCATACCCTGTCCATATTTCTAGTACATAGTTACAAACCAATAAACAAGGAGAGCAAGAGGAACTAACGCAGGTGACAATAGGAACCAACAAATCAAAGCGCTTACTCCGTTCGACTTAATAATAACTATTAACCCCAGGACTTAAATAAGGTTAGTTCAAGATGCTCAATAGATCACACAGGAAGCACACGGACAGGCACAAACCCTATAAATCTAAAAATTACTGTTGATTTTTGACGATAAACAACTAACGGTCTGTTTCATTTGATTTCCTGACATCACATTGTAAGGTGCCCCAACTATACCAGAAAAGCACCTTCAGGGTTCAAGCAAGTCCTTCGCTTTCGAAACGTTTGAGCAACATAAACACAGAATTTCCAAAACTTAAAAAATCAGATGTCAAATAATCACTCTGACCCTATGTCCCTATCAAAGAAATTCACTAGGACAACACACACACTAAATATCGCTTAAAGGACCCAATCTTGATATCGGAACGATACGGTTGCTCACATTCTACTACACAGATGACATACCCCCACCTCAAACAACAATCTCACAATAAGAACACCAAGTAAGACTTATAAATGAAGAATTTGTGCAACAAGTTATTATACATTCAATTTGTTCATAACAATCTCATTAACAATTCAATCTTGGATCCATAACATAACATAAACAAATCAAACATTAATCCCAAGTTAATTTCCCATCAATCCACTCAATTACTATTCATAAACAACTATTAGCATCACATCACTAATCCCAATAAATAACAAATGTAGAAAATAAATTGGGAAAAAAAACTGAAACAAAATTAAATTCAGAACAAAACCCATTTTCACTAACCAGGCATTAGAGATCCAAACCCTCACATCTGATCCAATCAACAGCATTCAGCAAAAAAATCACCTACCCACAAAAAACAAAAAGAATTAAACAAAACAAATTCCCATTTTTCCTAGATTTTTCAATACTACCAAATTAAAAATTAATAATAGTAGGAGTATAGATTATACCTTTGAAATCCCAGATTATTTTTATCCTAAAAAAATATTTTGCGGAGAAAAAAAAAGAGACTAGTTTCAAAGGATTTCTACTGTAATAAAAGTAGGAGAGAGAAAGTGAGAGATTTATAAGGAGTAAGAAAGAAAAATAGAGATTTGAATGGTGTGCGGAAAAAAAAAAACACTTTAAAGTTGGAGAGCGTTGACAAAAAGGAGTAGTAAAACCGTGGGCAAATAAAATAAAGTTAAAAAAAAAAAAAATATATATATATATATATATATATATATATATATATATATATTTTCACGGGCCAATGGCGGCCCATGCTGTATCTTTCATTGGTTCTTACCACGTGATTTGCCTTACCTCATAGGGTGTTTGTGTTTTTTTTTTTTACTTAATTTTTATTTTTTATATACTAGTAATATCAATTTTTATATGTGACTGGTCACACAATCTGGCCGGAGTTACTTGGTCGATTAGGGGTAACTCAGTCAGGGGTTACTCGATCGGATGAAGGCTATTTGATTGGTCAGGAGTTACTCGATAAGTCAAGGGTTACCCGATCATTGTTTTGGTGTGTGTTAGCTTGCTGCACAATGTGGTAAAAGCACTTTTTTTTTGTAAGGTTTTGATTTTCTTGATTTTGGTAGTGATTTTTTTGTTGGATCCAAGAGGTACTTGGAATGATGTAGAGAGATAAGTTTCACCTTTGAATTTTATGATAGAAGTGAACCCTTGTTAATGCATGAGATTATGTATGTTTAGAAGAAAAAAAAAACGTAGAAGCGAACGTTTTAGGGTTTTTTTTATTTATTATTGTTAATTTGGAGAGGTGGAAATTATTTGAAAGTTTAAAAAAAAAAAGTGCATATAATTTGAGAATTGATAGATAATTTAGAAGTTTGTGATTCAAAAAAAGTAGAAAAATTAATTGTTAAATAATTATATAGATTAGATGGTGGAGCCTTATTTTAATTTGTAAATGGATTTTATTTGTTCATAATGAGTGTAGCTCAAATCCTTGTTTAACATGATATTAGATTTAAGCGCATATCATGAGCTCTTATAGGCCTGACATGTGAAGGCAGGAGGTTAAAATGTATAAATCTAATAACAAATGTGAGTATCCCATGATTGAATGATAAGTTTGAGGTACATGTTGGTGAGAAATGGTAATTGAAATGAGTTTTATTTTTTTTTTATTTTTTTTTGGCAGCAGGATAAACAAGACATTAATACCCGCTATTATTAACTTAAGACTATTTCGCGGGGTACAGACTCCATTGGACTATCATTACACCTGCCATAATAACCATACAAAACCATTTAACAAACTACAGTAACCATAATTAGCTTTTTCCTTGGAAGATTGAGTCAATTTGGTGAGGGAAGGACTGAATCTTTTCTCTTATCTCCAATACGATACCTGCCAACAAAATTAGGGTGAGTATAGATCTTGGAGGAACATCTTCCCTTGACTTATTGTTTTCGCAGTGGACATTTTGCTTGTGGCGAATCATCTTCTTCCTTGCTTTTACTGCATGAGATAGCCTGCAACCTTACTCGAGATTGGGTGACGATGAGAAGGATTCACTAGTTGACCTCTAAAGAGATACCCTTTCTTGATGCTCAGCCATGATATTGGCCACATTGCCTACAAATTCCCTTGATTTCCCTTCATCCTCCTTGCACTCAAGTAAAGTAGCACTACTCCTCTCATGATCCATCCATTGCTCATGTTTCTAGGCATTAAGTAATGGCATTTAACTCTTCACTTTGAGGCTCTTGTATAATACTCCCTTCGTATTATAATGTTAGTCCCATATGGAATTAATCAAATAAAATAAGAAAAGAAGAATATTTGGAATCTATTAGAATAAAAAATAATTCATAATTAGTTTACCTTATTTAAGTTTTTTTTACTTTTTTTTTTTTGGAAAGCATAAGTCATAATGCATAATTCAAGGTAGAGATTTTCTTACTTAGAGTCATGTCATCAATCCACTACCAATTAATTCCAAATAAAATAAGTAAAAAATGGAGCATATTTAATATGGGTAGATCTTTTTAAAACACCCAAAATAGTATATGACACTAACATTATGAAACGGTGGGAGTACTAGTTGTCGATAGGGCACTAATTGAAATGAGTGTAAATGCATGTTGTCATAGCTCATACTTTGATGAATATGGAATCATAGTTCAAGCCTCTTGTATTAGCACCCCTTGACAAAATGGGAGGGTGGGTCACAAACATCAACATTTTCTTCCTTCATTTTTTTATAGTTGTATCACTTTCATTTTTAAAATGAAAATTTTAAATAGTTGCATTACTATCCTTTTTAACAAATAAATTCTCTCTTTCTCCTATCATACGACCCCTATTTAATTATTTACTTATTTATTTATTTTCCTTCTACCTCTCTTTACCCCCAAATATTGCCTAATGATACAACTAAATAAAAATGGAGGAATTATCACTACTAGAAAACAGGCAAATAACAACGGAATAATTCCATTGGAAACACCCTGTTTTCCGACAGAATTTCCGTCGGAACTGGTTGTCGGAAAACAATTTATAGGGAAAACGGCCTTTATGGCGGAATTCAGTCTGTCGACGGAGATTTCTCGGCCCGGAAAAATCCGTCAAAAATTTCCGACGAAACATCCGTCGGAAAATGCTTTAAAAAAACAAAAAAAACGCCTCCCACCACACCACCAACTATTAGCCACACCACCAGCCCCCTAACCCGTACCACCAGCCCACACAACCCACTACCCACTACCCAACCACCAGAACCCCTACCCACCTAACCCTAACCCACCCAAATCCAAATCTACCACCCAAACGAACCCAAATCTACAAACCTAACCCTAACAAATTCGGCCGAACCACATCAAACCACCCCAACACCCACCTAAAATCACCGCCGCCGAAACAAACAGTCACAACCCAAAAATTAACAAATAAAAATAAAGAAAAAAAAATTAAAATCCCAACCCAACCTCCAAAAAAACCGAACTCCAACAGCCACCACAACCATATATATTCAAAAACTTCTAATAAAACAACATAATAATAAAAAAAAAAAAAAAAGACACATACCTTAATTCGACCACTCAAAACCTTGAAATTGGTTTACGAGACCAAATTAGACCATGACAAATCTAGATTTTTCATGGTCAAATTTGACTAAAAAAACCTTTGTTTTCATCAAGAGGAGAGTGAAAGGGCGAAAAAGGCGGAAATTGGTGTTGTTGATCTCGGTGTTTGTGGTGTTGTTGTCGATGTCGGTGTCGGTGGCGTTGTTGTTGCGGTGATGGTTAGTGTTGGCGGTGGTGGTGAGAGATATAAGGTGGTCGAAAGAGAGAAAGAAGAGGAGAAAAAGATCGAGAGAGAGCAGAGAACGAAAAAGGAGAGGAGAGAGAAGGAGAACGAGAGAATGAGAGGAGAGGAGAAAGAAGGAACGAGAGGAGAGAGAAGAGGAGAGACAGAGAGAAAAGGCAGAAAAGAGAAGGGTTTTAGGCTTTTCTAAAGGTGTTTATTTTTTTTCTTTTTTAAAAAAATTATACTCCGTTGGAAATTTCTGACGGAATGTTGTTTGTCTTTAGAAAAGGTAATTTCCGACGGAAAATTCTGTCGGAAAGTACAAATATTCCGACGGATTTTTATTCTGTCGGAATTTTCTGACGGAATTGTTGAATTCGTCGGAGATATCTGACGGAATAAAAATTTGTCGGAAATTTCGACTTTTCGGCGGAATAATGTGTCCGTCGGAACCAGTCCGACGGAATTTGACTATTTTCCAGTAGTGTATATAGGTTGTTCAACGATGTGATGTTCCAAGATGAACATTTGATCTCTTTATTGGGGGGAAAATGTGAGCTTAATATGTGTTATAATTGTACTTCCTCTAACTTACTAAAAATAAAAATAAAAAACTTCATCATATGAAATTCTTTTTGGCATGAACCGCCATTCTAAATGATTTGATGAAACGAGAATTTTAATTTGGTTCACTTTATTGTACATGCTTATGATCTTAAAAAATTAAATAAATAAAATGAGGGGGACAAGTTCAAAATTGCATTTGTTGAAAATGCATTTTGTTGGCCATCCTTAGGCTAAAAATAGTTCAAAATTGTAAGATTTTAACATGGGGAAAATTTTTAAGTCTCGGGATGTCAAGTGTCACCAAATGAATTTTCATTTGCAAATTAAAAACTAAACAAATGCCATTGACTTGAACAGTGATGATGATTTATGAGGGAATGAATTTGAATTTTTGGATGATTTTACATGTAAGTTTAATGAACTAGTTGTTGATATTAATGTCGATGACATAGATAATGTCTCCGTTTGGGGATTTTTAGAACAATGTCCTCTAGGTTGCATCATAACATGTAATGAAACTGTACAAAAATTAAGTCCGTCCCACAAATAAAGTTCGTCAATAACTTGCAAATACTCCTTAGTCCTTACCCTATAACACAGTATGTGAATTGTGATAGATTTTCTACGTGAAATCGTATATATCTTACAATGTTAAGCCTTGGACGTTTACTCAGCCATATAAGATCAGTGGTGTATGGAGAAAAGCAAAGCAAAAAGAAATTGGTGCTTCAGAGAATCAGAGGACATTTAGACTAAGACTCTGTTTGATTTATCTAATTTTATCCAAAATTAGTTTATTTAATTTTATCTAAGTTTATTTTCTTTTATCTAAATTATTGGAAAATTCTCTCTGCTAACCACAAACTTATATTTTTTCTGGTAAAGCCTAAAATAATCACGAATTAATAATACTAAGCTACTAGTAACATTAATGATATTAAAACACCATTAAACAATTAACCAGGGTTAATCTTAGGTTTAGTAACACTAGATTTACATTAATACCCTTCATATTATGTTTTTTTAAAAAACCAAGAAAATCCACACCCTCCCAAGCCACTAGCCAACTGCCAGCCCCCTCCCCTCGCCGGCGCTCAGCTCGGTCTGGCTGACGGCGTCTCAACCCCCTCCCTCACTGGAGAATCAGCCATCCTCCCTTGCCGGAATCAGCCACCTTCCCCCCCTTCCCCAATTCCCTCTAATCTCCTTCCCTGATTTTTGCTTGAAATTTGTAGGGTTTTTGGTGATTTTGGGGTTGAATTTGTTGATTATGGGGTCAAACTTGTCGAATTTGTTGATTTTGGGATCGTAATTGTCGATTTTTGGGGTCGAATTTGTCGAATTTGTTGATTTTGGGGTCGAATTTGTTGATTTTTGGGGTTGAATTTGTCGAATTTGTTGATTTCGGGGTCGAATTTGTTGATTTTTGGGGTCGAATTAGTGGTCGAAGTGTCGGGGTTTTGTTGTTGAATTCATTGGGGTTTGTTGGTTCGAATGGCAGCAAGTCGCCATCCGGAGGTGGGGGAGGCTGAACGCCGACGGGGGAGGAGGTGGCTGGACACCGTCCGCGTTGAATTGCTTCATGAATTTCAGTCGATTGCTATGATCAAGCGAGAGGTTATACTGCGCTAAAGCTGCGTCACTCTGAGTTTGCTCTGGTTCCAACCTTAACAAGCGCAGCGGGAAGGAGGAAAGAGAAGGGAAGAAGCAAGAAAGAATTATGGAGGGGGAAAGGGAAAGGAAGAAGAAAGAATTGGTTGGGGGTAGTTATGTCTTTTTACAGTCTAATAGCTAAACCATGGTAAAGGAATTAACAAATTGTTTAACTTAAGTTACCATTAACTTAGTAATACTAATTGGTGATTATCATTGATAATCACAAGTTATAGGCTTTACCAATGAAAAAAATTAAAAATTTGTGGTTATCAGAGATAATTTTCCTAAATTATTTTATTTACTTTATATAAAATTATTTTATTTTACATAAGCCTATTTTAATTGAATTTTCAAAACTTATATTGTCTTTAACATATTTTATTTTATTGTATTATTCAATATGAACTTAGCCATATTTATTCTCACAAAAATAAGATAAAATAAATTACAACTAGAAATGAAGGTTGTAGGTTGCAAATGGGTTTGCTAGATCAAACATAATGCAATTGAGAAGATTGAGTATAAAAACGATTAAAGACAAGTAATATGAGTCAAACTACACACATTACAATACCTACTACAAAGGTACAATAATTACGTACAAAATAATACTTTGCACCAAAAAATTATTACAAAGTACAGAATAATACTTCGAAAGACAATGTGTGAATAGTGTAAAATTTCAAACATTGCGATTAAAAAAACAAGAAGGAAGTATACTAATTTTATGTACTCGTAATGAATAGCATGTTACATCGACTAGTTGGGCCCAGTGGCGGACCCAGGATTTTCCGACTGGTGAGTCACAATCGATAATCAAATATGTTAAAATTTTTTTTTTACCAAACAACCAAATAATAGTACTAAAAAATACATCCAAATATTCAAACAGTACAAAATACAACCAAATGTTCATATAATACTACAAAAGACAACTAAATAGTAATGCAAACTTATTAAAATAGTTCTCGACGAGTTTTCATGTTTTGATATCGATTCATGATATCTTCCATGCTAACATTCAAAAACAAATCATTCTCCAAATAAGTAATTAAACAATCATTCAACATTTGATCTCCCATGCTATTTTGAAAACAACTTTAGAATATTCAGGATTACCTTTGGAAATAAGGGATAAAAGTGAAAGAAAGTTACCTCTTCTTAAGGAACTTTCTTTTTCATCATGACCACGGAAAGGCAACCCTTGGAGTAAAAGCCATTGGATAGATTCAATTGAAGCTTCAAGTCGCGTCCTATATGCATTTGTACTCTCAGCGGTTTGTTTTGTTAAGGCTTGTGTGATGCTTGAATTTTGTTTCTTGAACAAATCCATAGCTAAAACAGCATTATTATGTGCACTCAAGTGTTTACCGACATGTTTTCTTATTAAATCCGATCGATTCCATGATTTGAAACCATCACTAACAAAAGCATCACCTCCAAAGGCATTTTCATCCTTGAATAGATAACAAGGGAAACAATAGGCAGCATCCTTTTCCACACTATACTCAAGCCAAGTCCAAGTATCAAACCACTTAGCACAAAAGCGACGATTTTTGCCAAAAATAGAAGTTTGAGGAAATGTAAAGTCTTTGGGCTGACAAGGCTTTCTTTGAATGTAAATTCTTCTCACTAAATCTCTATCATCTTTATGAAATTGACTCATTTTTCTCCTCTTTCCTGGATCTTGTGGAAGATTAGCAAATTCATGTTCACTTAATCTTTCTCCAAAGATTGGGGCATTAGGAGAACATTGGCCTTGTTCATTTTGAGGGGAATTTTGAGTTGAATAATGAGATGGAGATGAAAGTTGCTCACTTTGTTGAGGTGGAGTTATAGTTTGTTCATTTTGTGTTGGATGTGGAAGAGAAGTTGGAGTAGGATTTTTTTTAGTAAAGAAGCTAGTAATGTTTTGCATTTCATTTGGAGTATGTTTTCTCTTCATTCTGAAATTTGAATAAATATTGAACTAAATCAAGCAATATTCCCCAGAAAAATTATTTGAATAAATATTCAACTAAATGGTCTAAATCAAGCAATTCATAATGGACACCAGTCAGACAAGGGAGCTAGATCAAACGCAGCCAGATATAAAAAGAATCAAGTAATAGACTCTGTGCATCAAATATATATCTAAAATCAAGGGATCTCATAAGAGACTTTGACCCAAAGATCAACAGAAAAGATATCCAAATTTGACAAGCCAAATACTTTACATAACATGTGTAACAGTGTAAGCACCTTTTAATGGGAAATAAATAATCAAATGTCTACATACTTAAGGATGGGAAGCACAATAAGCGGAGTGAATCATTAGATGATTAATTAGCACAATTCTATTCAAAATGACAATCAAATAAAGAAGCAGGAACATTAAAGTATTTGAATACCAAGTTTCATACCCTAATTTAAGTGTAATATCGGATGAGGAAATGTTTTCGTTTAGGTAAAAAACAATAAATATGATCAAAGAGAGCTTTTTTTTTAAGTGTAATGAAAATGGAACATTATGAGATCCTCTTCACGAGGGGAACACCTAAATATATATTGGAGGGTATTGTTGAAATGATTTAATAGTGTAAGATTGTTATGTAAATACTTTGATCAACGATTCTGAAATTTGCTACGTGACTTTTAATTGAAAATAAGCTAGGTTAGGGTAATTTAGATTATTGTTTTTAGTTGGGGACGTGATTTTATAATTACTTTGCAATAGTTTTAGTCACACTTAGCATTTTTTTTATTTTGTGGTAAGGACACTTATCACTTCTTACTTAGAACTGTAGAACTAATAATCTTTGGAATCTAATAAACAAAATGGTTTTGTAACAACTAACAAATGGGGAAATTCCCGTTACTCAAGCTGAGTAACAAGAATTAGTAAAGATAATGTGGGATTGCTTGGCATTTTTGTCAATTTCTCACAGCATTAGTAAAGATAAGCTAGTGGTTGGATGATGCCTAAAATAATCGAAAACCAATTGAACAAATAAAGACAAAAAAATCGAAAACAAATCAATCAAATAAACCCCAAAACAATCGAAAGCCAATCGACCAAATAAAGTCAAAAAATCGAAAACAAATCGATCAAATAAACCCCAAAATAATCGAAAACCAATCGACCAAATAAAGCCAAAAAATCGAAAACAAATAATGATCAAATAAACCCCAATAAAAACGAAGCGATTTTGCTGAAATACACCCACAAAGATTGAACCAAAAAAATTCGAATACACATTGATGATTGAACATGTCGAAAACAACAGGAACATATATGCAAAAATCCACGACAATCAAACCCAAAAATTTGAAACTAAATCAAGACAGAGAATGAGAGAAACAAGATCGAACCTGATAAATGTGACGATGGGAAAGTCAATTAGTCATCTTCCACAACCTCGGACGCGAAGTCACGAACAGAAGAACGGAGATGAGCCGATTAACAATGGAGGCGATTAGGCGGAGAAGGCGAAGTCACGACTCACGATTCACGAAGAGAAGAATGGAGGCGATTAGGCGGAGAAGGACTGAAGGAGAAGGAGAAGCCAGAGCACGAAGAGGCGATTAGGCGGACTGGCGGAGAAGGAGAAGCCAGAGCACGAAGAGGCTAGGGCTTGAAACTTTGAAAGCCTTGAACTCTCCGTCTCTCCTGTAAGGCTGTAACTGATTTTAATTTTTTTTTTTTTTTTTTTTTTTTTTTTTTTTTTTTTTAAATAACTTAAAATTTTTTTTTGGGCCTGGTGAGTCACTTGACCCACCAGGTCTAAGCCCAAGTCCGCCACTGGTTGGGCCTCGTTCCTCCAAACTATTACATTAGCTTCGAAAGACTGCATGGGTATCAACAAAGAGAACAGGGAAGACGCAATGTGATTTACTTCTTGCTCAATTGAAAAGGTTTATCACTTGTGTCTTCACCCTAGTATTCATATTATTAACTGCAACCTTGTGTAATCGTTTCCAAAATTTAGATCAAGTATGTTTGGAAATTCTAGCTCTCCTTTGTTTAATGCAAAGATCAAGATTTAATTATTCCATAACATTGTTGAATTTCCTGGATATATATGGAACCGATGCATGGCCTAGGAGCACACACTCAGTCTCCATGGAATCATGGACCATGGTTATGGATTCGAATCCTTGGAAAACAGTGTTTACTTTCGATAGTATGCTATCTGAGCCAAAAATGTCATGATCCCATGAGGAAATTTCCCCTAGCCCCAGAAACTAAACATTGGGTATATTGCCTACCTATGTGCATCTTGGAGCTCCTTGTTCTTGCCTTCTTCGGATCCAGCTTTAGAGCAATCACAAATTCCATAATCCTGCAAAAGCGCAATATCAGCATCTCATTAATCAGAATCCAAGCCAACCACACCTTTTGAGCCATAAATTGTCACTTAAAGCAAAAAAATAATTGAACGAATCAAACCATAACTTATGAAGATACCAAAACTAACCAATGTGAAACATAAGTTTCACTTTTCCAATTATAATCATACAACATAACAAGATTTTTAATACCAAAACTAACCAATGGAAGCACTGTATCTGATTTAAATGTAACAAGATTTTTAATACTAATTTGAAACATACAACGTTTAGTCTGTAACAGGGCTAAGAAATAGTGGAACAGCAACATATTTCAGCCCGGTAAGGCGGTAAGGTGCCTTTCATCCCTCAGGATGTTCCAAGCCAGGCCAGGGCATATGGAGTGACAATCAACTTGTTCAGTATTTGACATATTTCATACCCAAACAGCTGCAGAAGCTAAGAAAATTACATTGCCTGAGTAGGTTAATGACTAATACATGAATGCAGCCAACACTCAACTAAACCAGCATGCTGCTCCTAGATAATGTCCCCTTTTGACAGCTTCTGCTCCCTTCGCTTTGATGTCGAGAAACTTCTTTTCATTTTTGAGTGTTCCCTACAAGTTATGCAAATTATATGCAAAAACAAAACAAAGGTAAATTCGGCCAGACTAAATGCTTTTTTAAATAATTGAGTAATACGAGTACACCTCTTTGCTTGCTTCAGAAGACATAATAATTACACGCATGATCCAATCAGGAATAAATTGGATTGGAGTACTCACAGGGAATAGAGCCG
Organism: Chenopodium quinoa; assembly: GCF_001683475.1. Classification (NCBI taxonomy): domain Eukaryota; kingdom Viridiplantae; phylum Streptophyta; class Magnoliopsida; order Caryophyllales; family Amaranthaceae; genus Chenopodium; species Chenopodium quinoa. The sequence continues at coordinate 2,705,185 of NW_018743977.1, read as the reverse complement.
TGACAGCTGCACGATTGCCCAGTTTTACAATGAAGGAGAAAAGAGAGCAATTATATCCGAAAGACAGCCAATAACAGTACCTATTAGGCATTTAATTGAATTACACCAACGGCATGATGCTAGGAACTGACATGATTTCTGACATGATTACAGCACTAATAATGGCAGAAATTAAGAAGGAAGATGATTGTTATAGTATTAAGATGAGAATGACAGCAGATTGGATGATAATTCCACTTTCAAGAGGTGGAAGTCCCTCCCAATATGAGCTTTCAAGAGGCTCACTCTCTCCCAATAACAAACCACTCAATATTCAAATAACTTTCTTCTTCCTAATGAGGCCTATTTATAGAAAATACCTTCTAACAAACCTCTAGCTTATTCCCCAAGCTACTACTAGTAGACTATGACTAACATGCCCTTCCCTTAATATTGATCCTTGCACATGACAGCTCACAACAACTTTTCTTCCTAGAAGAGCATAGATTAGTCCACTACATAAGATAAAATGGAAAATTCAAACTATTCTGCAACATCCAGAAATTTGAAGTAGCCGAACAGTATTTTTTTAAAAAGACTTGAATTGAATCATAAAAAGATGATAATGTATAAACATAACATATATGTTAAACTCATACCCACAATTGGTAATAGTTTATTCGCATGAAGAGCAACCATATGTTTGAAGAAATGAAAGACCATACCACACGCACACGCAAAATAAATAAAAAATAAAAAATAAAATAAAAATAAGGGTTCAACTCGATGGATACACACTTACAACACTTTCAACTCATATTTTCCGTATATATTTGGGTTTGTTGCAACGAACCCAGAGACTCGGCCACGTGGCATCATAACATATGCTAGGAGGGGCAAGAAAGGGTGCAAGGAGCTGTTAAGAGAGTAGTGGAGCAGCATCAATTTCAGTGCAGCAACATTTGACTGATGTATTGCGGGAGGGGTGGGCGTATCTTTGACAGCTTTTGTCTGTTGTCGTTTTGGCTGCTTGTACATATAAAAAGGGGTAGAAGGGCATGGCTTAGGTAGCTTGTTGGATGTATTAGAATTGAGAAATTAGTGACCTGAAGTCACCTTGAGAGAGTAGTGGCCACAAGCCACTATTGTAAGAAAGCTTCTGTCTTTATTAATCAAACAGCCTCCTTCCCTCATTTAGATTTCTTTTGCTTTGCTTGTTATTGTCTTATTTCTTGCTTGCAGTAGTAGTTCGTTACACATGTCTAAGATCATAATTTTCACCCCAGGCACTCAATCTTAGTAGAGAACATATCAACTTCATCCTTTCCTCCATTCACAACAATAACATATTGTCCCATTCATGACATAGTTACTGATTTCCTCTCTAAGTTCACAGTTTAAATTGGTTATAGCTACTTACCTTCTTCTTACGGTTGTAGATCAATAACAAAAATAGCATCATAAATGAATCTCAAATTCAAATAATTCAAAAAATATATTATAAAACAGAAAATTTAAGATACGAATTTTCAAATAATTAACCTTCTTCTGCTTTCCACCACCAGGTTTACCCTGCTTTGATGAAGGTACAGCCTTAGTATCTTTCTTCAGAGCCTGAAAATGAATCAAAAAATAGCCGAAAAACGTAAATCAAACTGAAAATCAAAGAGCAAATTACTGTAAATGGATGAGAGAGATGAACTGAGTACCATTGAGAGAGAAAAATGTCCAGAAAGGTAGGATAGAAGAAGAAAATGGTGAAGCAGGAAAGAGGAAACAGTGAAATACGAGTAGCTGGCAACCATAAGGTTAAGTACACTGTATGCCATTTCCCTGCAGACAACAAGAGGAGGGGCAGAATGTTCCTTTTACTGTTCCTAAGAACAGTAGCAGAAGTTTACGCTTATAAAGGGTGTAGAATAATGTAAATAATTTTATCTGACTTTAAAAGTAAAAAAATGCGGACATTGCATGAGATTGATAAATAGTAATGTAAAATCAAATGCCAAATCATCAATAAAAGCTCAAACTAATGCTATATTGTGTTTATTATCCAAATCAAGTATTCATGTCTGACAATAAATTACATTTCGCAAAGCTCTAAAAATTAGCATACAAGAGAACCAAAAATGGCAGAACACATCCTATAATAAGCTGCAAGCTAGCCGTATGCAGAATTTATTCTACAACTTATCAAGTAGTTGATTCCAGTTTGAAACGATCACCGAGCCACAGCTACGTTGTGTTCTTGTGTTAGAAAAATCAGACAACTAGATTCCCACGAAGTCATATACCTGTGCAGTTAAACATCAAAGCTGTCAATTACAATATTCACATGAAAAACAGAATAATTTGATGAGACTGCTTCAGTTAAACAAAAAAGTAAGATCACCAAAGTAGAAGTGAAAAAATTTCAATATTTACCATGATTAAGTGAAATGGATAAATGATGCTGCGTATCCATGTGAAGAAAAGAAAAGGCATAATCTATAAATCTGAAAATCAATCTTTCACTCTGCATTTTCTTTTTTTAGCTCGGCCAGGAAAGTGATCTTGAGTTACAGAAAGAGCATCTTGGAGCATCTTTTCCCATAAAATTTTAAACTGACTACGGAATTCCTTCTGAAACCAGTCCAGTATTTCTGAATACAACAGCTGAGGATCTTCAATCCATGCTGCTTTTAGCTTGGCACAGCTATCAATTGCTCTCGACCCAGTCAACTTGCTTATAAGATTGCCCACCCGTTTTTGACCCAATGCTTCTGGCTTCAAGATGTTGATTGGTTGGATTGCCATGTAACACTTGTAGGGTTTTAGGCATGGTAAGACTTGACCATCAAGCAAAGCATAAGCAAAGACAGTTATACGCTGTTGAGTATCTTTGATTGGCACCTTGTTTCGTGGGAGTTCCCATAAGTGAGGACCAAAATATGGGGTAACATAACAAAATACTTGATCATGAAGAGGATCATAAAAAGGTTTTGGATCTGCCAAAGGTGCTGAATATGTGCACAAGGAACCGGCATGTTTCACTAGCCACTCTGACTTCACACTTGTTGCTTCTTGAATGAATGGTCTTTTCGTACAAACAATATCTGTATACACCAAAAATTCTGGAGCTGCTTTAGAGACAGAAGAGGAGCGATAAAGAAACACTGTTTCTTTAACCAAGGGTGCCTGATACCGATTAGCATTGATTCTTCTATCTCCAGATGATAGTACACTGGCTCCTCTAATACGCTTGGCAACCCTATCTGCCCATCCAGCACATATAGCTTGGCATAAGATGTTCTCCTCATTTTCCGAGAGGGGAATCTTATCAGAAGAGACACTCCAATCATCTTCCACATCTTTAATGGTTCCATGAGGCCATGAAAAGTCTTGCTCCACATCACAATATCTCTGTTTGAAGACTAACTGTAATAGTTGCTTTCTCAGCTTGGACATTTCTACCATAGTTTTTAGGTGTAGTGTATTTTCGGTGCAAAATTGAGATGGATCCTTAGATTGCTCAAAACACTGTAATGCATAAGCTACAGTTAAAGCATCACTCTTAAGGTTGGAGAATTTTGCACGAGAAAGCTTAATGGTTTTTTTCATTTGTTTCCGCGATAGCTTGGTATCCTTGTCTCCATTTTTCTGGCTGCTGGCAGAACCAGAACCATCTTCCATCTCCGTGCCCTCAGAATTTTTTTTATTTCCATCAAACTGAAAAGGAAAGGGATTTGGCGAGCTCATGGCAGCAGCTACAGCCACTGCATAACTTAGAACTAGATTTGGCCGTACATCACTTTTCTCCTTTTTTGTGATCTGTATTGCAAGGAGGAGCAACCTCGCGTGCCGTGGGCTCAAGGGAAAATGAGCCATTGTCTTGCCCAAAGGTGTCAAGCGCCCATCACTATCAAGTGCTTCAAGAGCCTTTAAGCATTTCTCCGCTTTCACTAATGCAGTGGCATCAGGAGAGGTTGGGAACGGAAAATTGACAACCTGAAACATACAGAAATATAAAGATGTAGAACATTAGCAAAGCTGTTGAGTAGAATGCAGAAGATACAAATCAGCAGAATAAACACGATAACATACTAAATAGCTGGCATAAACCTATCCAATTAGCATAAACCTATCCAACTAGCATAAACCTATCAGCTACATACTAATGTAGTTCCAGTGTAACAGACTAAAGCTAATAAACTCTAGCGATAAAATTTACTCAACTATAGATGTCAATATTTCATAGTTCCCCAGAATCATACACCCAGAGTTAACATAGCTGTCATTTTGAAAAATTCCATGGCAGGTACTATAGAGTTACCATATATAGTCCCAGAAAGACAAATCAATACCGATAAATTAAGGAAACACGTAGGCCCGGGATTCTACCATACAAATGGAACTGTTAATTACCCAAATTGCAGCAACGTCTCACATCATAAAAGAAAAGGAATTTAAATTAACTCAAACACCCAAAAAAAAAAAGTTATTTCATACAAAGTACTTTTTTGAGCCTCCTCTTTTCTCTTTTCCACAATTCACTCATCCATTCCCAAACTATATCTCAAACTCAGCACCAAAGCAGATCCACAAAATCAAACACCAAAAAGCAGATCCACAAAATCAAACACCAAAAAAAAAAAAGAAGTTATTTCATACGAAGTACTTTTTTTCAGCCTCCTTTTTTCTCTTTTCCACAATTCACTCATCCATTCCCAAACTATATCTCAAACTCAGCACCAAAGTAAATCCACAAAAATTCAGCTAATAAAATAAATCAATAGAACAAGTTTTTAAAAATTATCACAGCTAAGTCCATACTTACAAAATTTTCAACCCATTAAATACAAAGTTTCACCCCTTAAAAACTTATAATCCAGGCAACATTTTCCAATACTATATATAATATATTATGTTGGTCAGGAAATTGCAGCCTTAGTTGAACGCATTGCTAGACTTCCCATGTTAAATCTGGGCAAGTAAGAAATGCTGGTTCCTTGTTAGAATGATGGGTAGTTTTACTATTTTGTAAAGGATCAGGGAAGGAGATAAAAGAAAAACAAAGAGGAGATTAATGAGAGAACATTGATTTAGGTTTGGTTTCAGACGTGGAAGTTGGTTGATCATCTTGTTGATAACATAACAAAGATTTAGTGTTACTGTTCTGTATGATGGATCAAAAGAAATGTTCAAAACTCAGGATAGGGAGAAGAGGGTAAGAGGAAAGTGGAGTAAATAAAGTTGCATAATAAATGTTAAAAATGGAATATAACTTTTATTTGTAGTGGAAAATAATACTTGCAGAGTAAAACAGACAATAACTTTTTAGGTTCTGAAACCTTAGCTGAAAAAAATGAGGTCAATAACCCTAAGCTTGGTGAAAATTTAAGTTAATAAAGTGACTTAACCCCCTCTCACATTTCTAGTAAAAAAAGAAAGCATTTATCATTTACTCCCTGTTCTTTATTAATCTTCCTACACCCCTTCCGAATTTGTCTTCTTTATCCTCTTACTTGGATATCTTCCTTTCATGACCCCGTTTTTTTTGTTTTTTTGTTTTTACTTTACCCCCACTTTTTCAATCAAATTCCCTCTTTTCCATTCATATGACCCCCCCCCCCAAAATTATCCATTCAAAGTTTAAATTGGCCAAATATGAATCTATTTAGCTCTTCCTATCCTCCGTATTTTCCCCTCACAATCCTAGTGAGAGGATTCAATAGTTGAAGAAAGAATTGTTATAATAGTTTCAGGCACACTATGAGGACAAAATAAAGTCTATACATCTTCAAATGAAAGAATAATAACTCACATATGGCGTCAAATCTACCATCTTTATCCACCTTAATCTTAATCTTAATCCATATAGTAGGCATTTTACTACTCCAAAAATAAGATAATATATGATGACTAATTGACCTACTACACAACATCTTCAAATCAGAATTATCATCAAAAGTAAACATGTGCATATTAAAACTCACCTTAGTAATTTTCATGGATTTCAGACGGAGGACAATATCATCAACAGGAACTTTCAAAATTTCAGGACATGAGAATTCTGGGAATTCATTACACATGGCTGCAGAAGAATAGAGGCGATAACAGCGACCAGGTCCTGTTCTTCCCGCTCTTCCAGCACGTTGTTTGGCTGACGCCTGACTTATCCACTGTATTTTATATGATTCCATTTCATTCAAGGGGTTATATTCCTTTACTTTTTCCCTTCCAGTGTCAATCACATATCTTATTCCTGGAATTGTCAAAGAGGTCTCAGCTACATTGGTGGCAACAACTACTAGACGCTCCCCTTCTTTGACCTTTTCAAACACACGAAGCTGAGAAGCTGCTGGAAGCATAGCATAAAGAGGCAAAACATGTAATGGCCCAACGGGGCCCTTTTTCTTTCCTTTTTTCTTAATTGAGCTGAAAGCCTGGTTTGAACAAACATCTTGAGTTGTAACATTTAGTTCTGTCTTGTTACTTGATGTTTTAACACTCTGATCTGCCAAAGCTTCAAAAGAAGCCTTTAAAGAATCAAGGTTTACATCTGTGAAATCCACAATGCTATCATCCAATTCAGAAGTCTTCTGATCTTCAAGATTTTCATCACTTTCAAATCCTGACTCACTATCAGACCCCGAACTGCAGGAAGAATATGTGTTACTGTTGTCTGATTCATCATGTCTCTCATCATAACAACTAAACCTGTCTGTTTGTTGTTCAACAGAGCTTGCATCAAAATTAAAGGCTTCATCAATCTCTTTCAAAGTACACCCATCAATTTGGCCCATCCTATCCATTGTAGTTGTCTTGGTCTCTGTATTAACTACATTCCTTCTGGTTTCAAATTGCTTTGAAGCTTGACGAAGCATACGACACAAATCCTCCACTTCCCGTTGGCCAGTAACAAACACCAGTATGCCACCAGAAGCCAACCCCCTCTTGTGAATTTTGAAGACCTTCCTATAAGCTTCACCAATATAGTCTGTAAGCTCTGTTTTCTTTGAGAAGTGTGTTGTTACAGTAAACTCTCTCCCTGATACATGTATAACAGGTGTGGATTTAGGGAATATCCGGCCTCCTGAAGTGAAATCCTCAACCCTCATGGTAGCACTCATCAATATAAGTTTCAAAGGGAAAACTCTGTCTTTAGTCTCAACATTTTTCCCTCCATCAAGCACCTTCTGCTGCATTTCATATATTTCCTGTAACAATATAATAAGTTCTATGAGATTGAGCTAGAGAAAGATGAATAAATTAATAAATTGTAAATGAGGCTTTTGCCCACAATGAGTTTCATGATGTGAATTTATATAGACCAACTCAATGGATTGAAGGACTCACGCATAGAGTGTGTGCACAGGGTGTAAGGCTATCTATATAGACTAACTCTTGCAATTAGAAGAGCCATGGCATACTCTCCCCTTAAGCGTGCACAGAGTAAGCCACTTGGAGAAAGAGGTGAAGAAAATCAGTGATAACAGCTTATGTAAAGAAAGGAGCATCAATGAAAAAACACAACAGGGACTTCAATTCTGATTTTCAATGCTCTTGTAAACCAAGTACTTCAATAAAAATCACCTGGCGCTGCTTAACGACACGAGAAAGCATCCCAATGAGAATGTCTGTGTTTAGGCTCCTTTCATGAGCCTCATCCAAGATAATGACAGAGTAACGCTTCAACAAGAAATCACCCATCTGTATCATCAAATGATAGAAAGTTATATAACGCAATACCAGAAATCTTGAACCTGACCAAAGGAATTTATGCAATAAAAAAAAATATATTAAAAAAAAAAAAAAAAAAACTTTGATTATTATGTAGATCAAAATTTTACAATTTTAGGGTATGGCTTATTTTAAGAATTAAAGAAGTTCTCAATGTTTTCAGGTTATTAGTCAAACTGGTACGGCAAAGTGGCTTAGTTACAATAAATTTGCTGTTCCTCAAATATGGACATAAATTGAGTTTTGCATGGGAAATGCATGGAAGTTTACATAAATAGGTAGCATCAAGATACTTGGGTTGATAGCTATCACTTATTTGTGTGTAATACAATTAAATGAACAGGATCAGTGCTCAAAAAGGTGTTTTTTTGTTTCGGGAGCAGTGACTGGCAATATTTTGTGCAGCATCATCCACAAAGAGCTTCCTAAATCCTAGTTATTTTAAATTTCATATTTTTTTTGCAATTTATTCGCTAAAATTCCATCCTTCAAAACAGAAGAAGCATAAATTAACAAAATAATCACTCTATTCAAGATAAAAAGAGCAGTTTCCATTACCTTATCAATCAACTCTTACCTCTCCTTATAGCCCCATTTTTTTCTTTCTTACAAAGTTTATAGTTTTCCATTGAAACAAAAGTAACAATACTCCACCACCTCCTAATCCTATCACATCTACTTTAACAAGAAAAGACACAAGAATTGTTTTACAGGCTAGCTCTCTAAATACTCTGCAAAGGCTAGCGCTGCGATTACTCTAGGACACATAGATGATAATCCTGCAAAAAAAGCCATTGCAAATTTACAACTCCCATCAAAGCAGAAATACCACCGGTATATACTATTTTGATGACTGAAGAACCATTTACATTTACATTTACATTTACAACTCCCTCCATCCATGACAAATGTTCCTATTATATGAATAAATTCAACTAACCTTCTTAAAACTCCGTAAAAGTCAACGTTTTATTTATTTAAACATGGAAGGAGTAAATGAATTCTTAAATCTAGCACTTATTAATTATTGTATATATGTTCCGTATCTTGTCTCCATGACTCAGGATACTCCCTCCGTACCCAAGAGTTGTCTTTTCATTTTGGTTTGTCCCATTGTGTTGTATGGTAATTAAGTAAATATTTGCCAATCGATTTTCTGGATTCCCACTGTACTAGAATGCTACCGGTTCATGTCCACTTACGTAATGTAGTTAACATCTGAATGTAGACATGAATAACACACACACACACACAAAGGGAAAAAAAAAAAAAAAAAAAAAGGAGCCATATAACATATGATGAATAATTTATTATTGATGTTAAAAAGCACAGGTAAGTAGGAAAACTAAAAACCTGCAGCTCTCGAAGTAGGATCCCGTCAGTCATATATTTGATGGAGCAGTTGTCTCCATACCATTTTTCATGCTTGACTTGAAAACCAACTTCTTTACCAAAAGTAAGTCCAAGCTCATATGCTACACGTCTAGCTGTAGAAAGCACAGCAACACGACGAGGCTGGGTTACACCAATAACACCACCTTTCATGGAACATTCTCCTGAACCATAGCCAGCTTCATAGAGGAACTGCCAATTGCAATTCAAAATAGGGGATAAGATGAGATATAGCAAAAAAATGCGCAATAAATGCAAGATAGCCTTTCTCCATCTCACCTGTGGAAGTTGTGTGGTTTTGCCACACCCAGTTTCTCCACTGATAATCACACTACTATGACTATTTATAGTTTCCATTATCTCCTGCTCCATCATAATAATCGGGAGATCCATTCTTGCATTTTCCACATCAATTGGCCGCGACACATGTACCACGGTAGGGGCAATTCGAGGTCCTGCAATGGGATTGCCTCCTACGCATTTTGCTCCATAAGAAGCAACTTGAGGCTCATCATTGAATTCACTCTGAAGCATCAACACAATTTTATTGTCACGATAAATGCTGGAATAATTATAGAAAAGTGTTTCACTGTATGGAATTAAGCCTTCTTGGACTCTTACATATCTTGCTTGTAAAATAAAAAATAAAAAGCCCACCATTGGCAATGGCAATATAAAGATCCTAAAACTCAACATGATATCCAAGTGGAAAGCATGATATCAAACAGTCTACATACAATACTAAGACCTGTTCCATTCTTTTGTAATATTCAATTTTAATGGCTAGTCATTTGTTGAGCCATCTAATCTTAGAAAAGGAGATGCATGATGGAGTTCAAAATCTAAATTCAAACAGAGCACATTTAAATATCATGCGTGTTTAAGCTCAGATCTCCAAACATGCAACTCCTCAGCACAGATAAACACAGATACGTAATTAAAGCCTCAAACTCCTGCTTTGTTTTGCTGGAAGCCCAAAATATGGCAAGAACTTGAGTATAAACATGCAATTATATCACTCTAGTATTCAAAATGACATATCAATTCTAGTAGATCAGAGGAGGAATTAAAAAAAAAAAACATATACAAATCACATAAATGCTGGTACAAATGCTCATCACTCCAAACTAGCAGAAATGGTGTCAATTCTCATTCTGGGATGAGCTAATATGAACTACCCCACCTTCCCTTTACAAGAAAGCTTCTTGAAAACACTCTTATACAGTGCATCACAAATATTCTGTGAAAGGGAAAACAATCAGAGTAATTGAAAAGCATCCATATAAGTCAGCTGACATACTAACCTTTGTAGCAACAGATTTCTTGTCACAATCAGAAGACTGAGAGAGTGATGAATTCCTGGAATCTAGATTCATGACTTTGCAACTATCTTCATTAGTTACCTGAACCAATTCTTTAGGCTCGGTTCCTCCACGATCACCAACAATTTGTTGCTCACCTGCCCCTTGAGAAGAAACAGAGCAAGTAGAACCGTTTGTCTCTGCTCTTTCAATAAGCACTGGTTTGTAAGTGGCATTCTTATCAGCATCCTCCAACGGAGAGCTTTGAGAATCATCAGGTTCATAATCACATGACTTAACTTTCTTTCTCTTGGTCCCCATATCACTTACTGGTAAATCTAAACCAGCCTTAGAAAACTGCATTTCCCTCCTACGCTTCTCCTTTGCTGTCTCCGCCTATCAAGCAATAAGACCAAATCAAGACCCTTGAACAAAAGTAATTGTAACATGATCATCTTATACTATCTATGTTCCGAACAGATGGATAACATCTAAAAAAATTTACATGATCAAAGAATTTTTTTTAGATGTTCCAATTCCCATTATGTACTCATTTTTGCTTATCACTACATATTCAAGCAATATTATACATTGGTTTACACATGGTTTCTTATCATTAAGGACTATTCCTTTAATTAAACTGATATATTAATGTGACGAGATTAATTTGACGGCAAACAAAATCAATTTCATTATGGTATGCAAAATTACTTTAATTTCAAAAAATTAAGTATATAATTCATCCAAATTGGAGCTATGACACGTCAAAACCAATAGATATTGACAAGTTAAAGATGTGATAAGATGATATAATAATTCAATTCAAATAAAACTCACCTGACCAATGTTCTCCGATGATCGGAGAAGCAAATATGCATTGTCACTTATCTTATACTTCCTGAAATTATAAATTTCAAAAAATTAACATGAAAAATTAAAACCCATAAAAAACTCACTCATCTTACAAAGTATATACATACTCTAAGTTTTCCAAGCTTTTCGACAGCAGTAATTCCTGTTCTTTCTCTTCCTACATAATCACACCCAAACCCAAATCATATATAAAATCTTTAGAAAAATTTACTGCAATAACAATATTATGTCATAAAAAAGTAAAATTTACCTCTAATTTCCTCAATTTCCTTTTCTGGGAATTGCTCAATTTTTTATTTTGACAGCTTATAATCGGCTAAAACACCCAAAAAAAACAAATATCAACAAATTGATTGTAAACTTAGTAAAGCTACTCAATAAAAAATAATACCTTCGATTTCGATTTCGGCTTTCGGTTTTTTGTCTTAGCAGGCAAAATTAGTGCATTGCTATCTCCAGAATCCATTCTATCAAAACAAACAGGCCCGTCCCTGAGGAAGGGCAGGAGGGGCGGCAGCCCTGGGCCCAGGGAAAAGAGCTCTGATTTCATAGTTGAATCATAACATTAAAGTGTTGTGCAATACATTAGCAACCAAATTTGTTTCAATTATCTCATAATTTTAGGGATATTTGATTCAATTATCTCATAATTTTAGGGATATTTGATATGATGATAACAAATACAAACAACTTACCTCAGAAAGCTGCTTCAATGGGTGATACAAGAACTAGATTCAATGGAGAACGGCAACTGCGCTTCAATGAAGAACGTTGAATGCGCTTCAATAGAGCAATTCAATGGGTTGGACGCCTTGGATTATTAAAAGCCATGACCCATGACCCGCCAGTTATTAATGGGTTAAATTCGTCTAATAAATAAATGGGCTGAGTTACGATCGTTCAATTATGGGACGGACAGACCTTTTAAGGGTTTAGTGTAAACCTATTTTAAAAAGTACAAATTATTAGTTTATTTTTACAATTTCATTTCTCAAGTACTATGTTCACACAGCAAAGCTTGTATAATTTGTTAGTAAGTTTTTTTGTTTTTTTTTATATATTTTGAAACGGCTGAAATTGCATTAATTAAACCGAGTTTACAACAAAAGAAGGAAAATAGGGTAACATAAGTCAATTATAAGTTATCATGTCTTAAATGTGGTTAGGATGAGTTTTCATCAAAAAAAATGTGGTTAAGATGACTTTTTTGTCGTGATCATTATGGCAAATTAATTGTGTCATGTGAAGTGTGAACTATGCAATTGTATAGGTAGTTTACCTTTGCGGTTTTAACAATCAGCTGACGGTCACCTACATTTGATTATAAATGCAGTTGCAAACTAGCAAGTGTAGAATTGTATGAGTTAGTTAATTGTATGAGTTTTAGTGATATGTGTAAAAACAGAAAATTATTAGTGAATAACTATGAAAGTAACAACTTTAATACTTTTTTTTTTTGAAAAAAAACTCATCTAGGTCAACCGAAGAAATTTCCAATATGCGAGGAGGGATTACATCACTCCACACCCATTGGCTAAACTCCCTTGGTTAAAGTAAGTTAATTTGTGAGCTACATTATTACCCCCTCGCTTTACAAAAGACCATGAATCACTAATAAAATTAGAAGAAAAAAACAATCTAGAATATCCTTTATAATCAGATGAAAGGAACTGGAGCCATACAAACGCTTCATCGTTGCCTCAATCACCATCAGATTATCACTCTCGATCCCAATGCAACTCATACCCTTGTGTCTCGCAATCTTTATGCCCTAAAATACCGCTTTCACCTCTGCAATCTTAGTCTCTCATTTTTCACTCCACTACACCGTAGCTCTCCAAAGCACCACCCCTTCACTATTCCTGCAGCCCCCACCTCCCCCAAAACACCAGTATCAACAATAATTTTAACCACACCAGATGCCGGAGGAGACCCGCCCGCAGAGACACTCTTTCCACCCCTCCATTCCCCATGTTATTCAACTTACCCACCTCATGCCCCCTCGTATTAATCTTCAAAGCATAGGAAACAATTTGCTCAACATTCGGATTTTCACCCTCAACCATCCATTTGTTCTTTGCGCCCCACATATAGAGCTGTCAAAAGCTGACCCGACCCGAAAGACCGACCCGAACCCGATTATTAACCGACCCGTCTAAACCTGGAAAAATGATGACCCGACCTGAAACCAACCCTAGAACCGAGTTAACCCGATTATTTGAGACCCGAACCCGAACATGAACCGACCTGGAGATGACCCGACCCGAATATAACCCGTAAAATATTGACTTGAACCGAACCCGACCTGAACCGAAATTGACCCAAACCCGTTTTAACCCGTCAAAACCCGATTTTAACCCAACCTGAATTCAACCCGACCTATTCCTAACCCGACCCGAATTAAACCCGACCTATTACTAACCCGACCCGGAATTCAACCCGATCTGTCACTAACCCGACCCGAACCCAACTTTTTATTGACCCGAAATTAACTAGCAATCTAGGATTACGTCATATCTTTTTTTTTCCCTAATTTTATGAGTTATTTTCCTATTTAAGCTTATTCAAATATTTTCAATAAAATTCTCTACTATTAAATGTAATACAATTTATATGTCTCATAAAAACCTATAAAACATTATGAATACCACTACTTTTTGGATGCATGTGCATTCTTTATTTAAATTTAGTAATTACGATTTACGAATACTACTACTTTTTAGGCGCAAGTTCATTCTATATTTCAATTAAGCAATTATGGTATACGAATACTACTACTTTGTAGGTGTATGTGCATTAATGTAGTCAATTACGGTTTACAAATACTATTTGACCTTAGGCTTGTTTGTTTTATCTTATATTTTATAAATAAAAATAAAAAATAAAAAAATCAAATAAAAAATAGTTAAAAAAATAATAATAATTTCGGATAATGATTGAATTGAACGTGATAATGATTAAATGCGAGCATGAGTATATGACAATGACCAGATGATAATCTGACCCAAATAATTTACCTGTACCCGATTATGACTTGACTAGTCTGGACTCGAGAAAGTGGCCGGTGACCCGAACTAGAGCTGTTAAAAGGCTTTTATTGGTCTTTTATTTTTCTAATTTTATTATTCATTTGCCTATTTAATCTTATTTAAATGTTTTAAATGATACCATTTAAATGTTAAAAAAAAATGCCATTAAAAAAAAAACGTGAACTCGGATATGAACTTATAAAAAAAAATACAAGTTTAGATAATTTCAAATAAAATAAATTTAGAAAAAAAAATATTATATTTTAACTTATCTAAACTAAACCTATTTTATCCGAATTTATATGAACTTATTGTATTTTATCTAAACATGTCATCTCGAATATGAACTTATCTGAAATTGTTATCCCTAAAATGAGTTGAATCAATGTGAATAGATTAGAATAGGGTTTGAACTTATCTTCTAAAAATCTAAACTAAACCTATCTTATTGAAATTAATATGAACTTATTATGTAGATCTTATCTAAACTTATTAGAACTTATTACCTCGAATTAAAACTTATCTGAAATTATTTCTCTTACAATAAATGAAGTAATTGATAATGATTAAACGTGATTGTCATTACATGAACTGTTAACAAACCAACCCAAATTAAAAAATGTACCCGAACATGATATGACCCGACCTGAAATCAACCCGATACCCAGATTAACCCAATATTTGAGACCTGAACCCGAACATGACCTGACTTGGAAATGATCCAACCTAATTATAACCTGCAATTTTTTTACTTGAACCAAACCCGACTTGAACCCGAACATGACCCGACTTGTAAATGACCCGACCTGATTGTAACCCACAAATTGTTGACTTGAACCGAACCCGACTTGAACCCGAGAATGACCCGACTTGGAATTGACCCGACCTGATTATAACCCGCAAATTATTGACTTGAACCGAACTCGACTCAAACCCGATAATGACCCGACCTGATTATAACCCGCAAATTATTGACTTGAACCGAACCCGAATCGAACCCGAGAATGACCCTAACCCGTTTTAACCCGTGAAAACCTGGATTAAACCCGACCTATTATTCACCGACCCGAATGTAACCCGACCTGTTATTAACCCGACCCAAACCCGATAAGATGTATGACCCGACGTTACCCGACTCAAGCATGACCCAACCCGAACCCGACCCGTATAGGTTACGGCATTAACCCGAAATGACCCGACCCGAGTTGACCCGACCCACACTTACCCGACCAAAACCCGATTTGTTTACCCGAATTGACAGCTCTACCCACATAGCCCAACACATGGTAATTAAACTCACCATATCCTTTTCAAAATTACAAAAAACAGTGCTCCTACCAGTCACCCATACTACAAAGAGAGTGAGACAAAACCATAAAATGAATGCACTTACTCCAAACTGCTCGGGCTAAACTGCAATCTTTTAATGCATGCATGAAAGATTCTTCTTCTCTCTGGCAAACACTACAAGCTGGTAGCTAGGGCACAAACTAGCTACAAAAAAATTAGCTTTAAAATCTTATATGACCTAAAAAGCTAATTTGCTAAGTAGCTTACTTTGTAGTTGCTCTAATACTCCATCTGTTCCTTTTATTAGATACATTTTGACTTTACACCCTAGTGTCCCAACCAGTCCAGCGAACACCCACCCAAACCCTAACTCTAACTCTTGAACCCCACTTATTTGGCGAACTCCCACCCAAACCCCAACCCTTACTCTCAAACCACACTTATGCGGCGAACTCCCACCTAGCCCCAACCTAGCCGATCGATCGAACCCACGCAACTCTCACCCACCCTAGTCAGCACAAACCTATAACTAGGGATGAAAGTTCGGTTTTTAGTTTGGCTTATAGCCCAAACTGAAATCGAACCACTCTAATTCTGAATCTGGATATTAGAAACCACACCACACCACTTTACTTTTGAAACCAAACCAAACCATATAAATTTCGGTTTAAAAAAAAAAAAAAAAAAGGAACCAAACCAAATAATTTGGGCCTTGTTTATTCGGGCTTTAATATGCAATTTTTGTGGGCTTCCAAACCATATAAACCAATATGAAATATCATATTCATCAACATAGCAGTAGTGCAGTAGCATAATCGGATTAAAACAACATTAACAAGTTCTAAAACTTCTAATACAAAGTTGCAAGGCCAATCTGAAAAAAAAAAAATTAACACTTCATCCAAAAAAAATGTTCAACATTACAACAACTTTAACAATTGAAACAGCGGTAGTATAACAGCAACAAGCAGCAACAACATCATAACAGTAGCAGCATCATAACATACAGGTCAACAACAACATCATACAGAAGCAGGTCAGCAGCAGCATGGAGCAAGGCAGTAGCAACAGCAATGAGCAAACAATAGCAGCAAAGCCACATCAGTCTATTATTTCAAGCAATTCATCAATATCAGCATCACCAATTGCCATATTCTTCAAGTCTATCATAATTCATAACAAAAATAACCAAGTTAATATACATACATACATACATATATATATACATATATATATATATATATATATGTATGTATGTATATGTATGTATGTATATACATAATGAAAATAAGTAACTTTTGATTAGATATTCTTATATATTACCTTCTTCAAGAAGCTCAACTTCCTCTAAACATTTTTCAATACTTGGAAATGGTGTAGCACGTAACCAATTTTGAGCACAAACAAGACCTTCTACAACTCGGGGAGTTGATGAGCTCCTAAACTGATCTAGAAACCTGCCACTAGTGCTGAATGCACTCTCATAAGCTATCGTCAAAACAGGGGCAACAAGAACATCACGGGCAACTCTCCCCACATTAGGAAACCTTAAATAATTGAACTTCCACCAGCTCAAAATGTCAAATTCATCAATATCATCCGCCGTATCCTCCTCCAAATATTTGTCTAACTCTATTTGCATCTCCATCTCTCTCACACTTGTGTTTCTTATACTTACTCTTTAAGACTTCAATCTTCTTATGTTTGGGAGACAATGGAGTTTTGTCATCCTTACTTGAAGACACTTCCTCCCTATTCACATCATTAGATGAAAAAACACGATACTCCTCATACAAAGCATTCAAAGCTTCCTTCACTAACCAACTTTGAAGCAACAATAGGATCATATATTTCAGTTATCATCCACTCAACATAATCAAGCTTATACCGAGGATCAAGGACAACGACAATAAAAATCAGGAGGTTTATTTTTTCTGGATCACCCCAATACTTTTCATATTTTTCTTTCATTCTACAAGCCATAAGACACATATCCAAATCATCACTTGAAACCAAATCTTTCAAAAGTACAGCAACACTCACCAATTTATGTGTAAACAATTTCGAAGTGACATATAAAGAGCCAGAGACATGCAAGGTCAGATCATAAAAGGCTTGTAAAAACTCAGAAAATCTTCTCATATTATTCCAATCATCAGAATCATGGCTACCCTTACCATCCCTCTCGTCCAAATCAATAACATAGTGAGGGTCTTTCTCAGAATACCTCTCAAAAGCATCCTCAAGTTCAATAGCAGTATTCAACATCAAATAGGTGGAGTTCCACCTAGTAGGCACATCAAGGCATAATCCCTTTTTTGTGTTGATTTTTTCATCTAAGACATATTTCTTAAACCTTTGCAACCTAGCAGGAGATTGTTTGATAAACCTAACAACATGCCTAACACGTTAAACCGACTCATTAACAGTTTTCAACCCATCAGAAACAACTAAATTGATAATGTGTGCAGCACAACGCATGTGAATGAAACGGCCATTAAGAACCCCAGTTTTCCATCCATTCATTTTCCATCTCATATACCCAATTGCAGTATCATTTGAGCTAGCATTGTCAACAGTTATGCACATGACTTTTTGAAGCCCCCAATCAAGCAAACACTTTTCAATTTCTTTGCCAATATCATCACTCTATGACTAGAAATAGGACAAAAATTCAGAATACTTTTGTGTAATTTGCAATCATTATCAATAATGTGGACAGTCAAGCACACATGTAATTGATTTGTTGTATAGAGGTCCATGTATAAGTGGTTAAACAAACTCTTGAATTACACCTCTCTAACACATTTTTCAGCTTTCGTTATTCAGTTAAATATGTTTCAAAACAATCTTTGGCTACTATAATTCGAGAACTTAAATCTAGGTTCCATTACACCGCAAAAGTGTCTAAAACCTATACCTTCAACAAACTTAAATGGAAGTTCATCAACAATCACCATAAATGACAAAAGCTTTTCTAATACTACTAGCATCAAATTTGTAGTATGTCAACCCACTAGTACCACCACTTGGTACCTTAGCACTTTTGAATGAAATTAAAGCATACTTTGTTTGGAATCTTTAGGGGTGTTGAAGGGATACTTACGACATCGCGAAATATGAGCCCATAACACACTAGTGTCGTTTTTCTTTGCCCCACACTTGTAGCTCATCCCACAATACTTGCAAGTTGCCTGCCTTCCAGAAGGTAAATCTTCTTTAACAATGTGCTCCCAAACATCAGAGCGCTCTTTCATCCTCTTCTTTTTTGCTCTCTCTTCTTTTTTCTGATTTTGAGAGACTTGGTCAGTCTCATGTTCGGATTGAGGCTGGTCAGGAACACCACCCACATTGGTTGTCATTGGCCTAGGAAATAAAAAAACCAATTAATAGGGCAAAGTAGTAGCATAAAGCAATTCGGCAAAGCAATAGCAGACTAGGAGTAGCAGTGAGCAAAACAGTAGCAGTTTAGCAAAGAATCAATAATTATTCGAAATTCTTCTTATTGTAGTCGTTATTCGTTAATTAGTAAGTCAAGGATTGTTCGAAAATAATTCAGAAATTGTTCCAAAATAAGTAATTGTAGTCGTTAATTTGATTTCTTAACCTAATCTATACTTTCCTAAATATTTTTCATCAATTTATGAAATTATGAAGCATAATCGCACTATCAACATGAACATGAAGCATCATTGCATGAACATCAAGCATAATCGCAAGTATAATATGTAAATCAAGCATAAATGCATAATCTCAATACGCAAGTATAATTGCAATTGATATGCAAAGATTAAAACTTAAAAGCATACCATTGGACAGTGGAGTGGGTGAATGGTGGACGCTAGACAGTGATCGGACGCCGGTGGACGGTGGTCGACTAGTTGGATGTCAATGACTCAGTGAGTACAAGAGTAGGTGAGTGAGAGGCTGAGAAGGATGAATGTTAGATTAGGTTTTTTTTTGCTTTATATACTTAGGGTAAAATCAGTGTTGGGCTAGGCGGTTTAGGCCGAAATTTTGGTTTTTTCGATTTTTCAATTTCTCAAACCGAAAAACAAAATATTTTTTTTTTCAAAACAAACCGAAACACTTTCGAAAAAAAAACCGAACCATATTTCTTATTTGGTTCGGTTCGGTTTTAAACCAAATTCGTTCCACCCCTACCTATGACCACCCAGCCCTCTACACCAACCCGACACCCCAATCTTTTTAAAAAATTATTTATTATCATTAAAATTAAAAATAATTTTTTGTATTTAAAATTAATATTAAGCTATATTTTGTTTTTAATTAAGTCAATTCTTATTTCATTGAGAGTTAATTATAGTATAAGTCAATTGATGACTTGTTTGACCTGTCACAAGTCAAATCTAGTACTTAAACTATTTATGGAATATAGACATCAATGTTAGACTTATTTTTTAATTTATTAAAGTTGACTTGATATTGGAAGATCACCTAAAGTTCGACTTATTGTGGTTATTTTTTTCATTATTTTATTATATTAGACTTTCCTTTTACTAATCATCTGTATATGTATTTCTATTTTATACAAATATTTTCCATACGAGAATGATAAAAAAGTCAATAAAAGAATGGTGCATTATCACACCAAGAATCAACACGAATTTTTTTAGTGTGTCATAAAGTATATAGTTGTTGAAATATATATTCATGGATAATTGATTGATTATTATTTATTGATGATTACTAATTATTTATTTAAGTAAATATAAAAATATAATATTTAATCATTATTTTTTCTAACGGATAAATCACAAAAGAAGGTTAAAAGAGAAGTGTGAATGAAAATGTCCAAATGGTGCAATTAAAGAAAGGGAGAAAGTATTTTACAAATTATATAAAATTATTTTACGAATTAACAAATTACATAACTATTTAACAATTATATAATTAATGATTTTTTTAACTATCATTTTGCCCTGGGCCTTCAAAATGTCAAAAACGGCTCAGAAAACAAAAATATGAAAACATAAAGATTGCTATGTTGTACTTAAATAATCATTAAACAAAGAAGAACAAATGGTCAAAACACTTGGTAATTGAGGTTATATGGGCATCAACAACTTGGAGATAAATGACATCACTTCTAGCTTGCACAGCATCGACGACATACAACAGGGCATCGAAATTTTTCAAAGAAGAGAGTTCCTCGGAGGTCAAAACACTAGGCAGCAATACTGAAACCAAGCGTTTCTGATTATACTTGGTTTCGTAGAGGGTCAATCTAGCAATATCGAAGGTAGCAGTTTTCTCAAACCCCATAATTGCCAGGATATTACCAGGACCCACAAGCAGTAGGCTTGAGTTAGGGGGACAAAAAGATCTAAGTGAGCGTTTTACCACACGTTTACTCAAATGCATCCTACATCAGAAAAACACAGCCCGAAAGTTACATAAATTCTTAATATTATTTAAGTATACATTTAAAATCATCATTTAACATATTATTACATCATTTACTCTTAAGTTCGCCAATCCCAAAGAACAACACACATTTCAAGAGTCAAGATTATACACATTTGAAGAATCAAGATTATATACATTTGTATGTTTCTTTTGCGTCGTTACACCCAAAAAAAATCAGCAATTAACAACATTTAACATATTGTTACATAAATTATATCAAGAATCAAGATTATACACATTTGAAGAATTAAGATTAATTATACACATTTGAATATATTAAATCTAAAAAACATCGTATAAAAAAATTCATGTAATAATATGGTGTGCTGTTTTTAGGAGATCAGATACGGAGAGTACTTGTTAGTATGTATGTTTCTTGGCGTCAAAAAAAATTCAGTAATCCACAACAAATCAAAATGATCATTTCAAGAATCAAGATTATACACATTTGAATATATTAAATATAAAAAACATTGTATAAACAAATATCGTATATTAAAAAAAAATCATGTAGTAAGGTGTGCTGTTTTAGAGTACTTCTTGTATGTTTCTTAGCGGTGGCGTCGTTACGTACACCCAAAAAAATATTCAGCAATTAAAAACAAATCAAAATGATCATTTCAAGAATCAAGATTATATACATTTGAATATGTTAAGTCTAAAAAACCATCATCATGTAATATAAACAACAATTAACAACAAATCAAAATGATCAAACATCAGATTAATAATAATACAATATTATTAAGAAAGGATACCTGAAAGTTGGCGTCGACGAGGCAACGAATACGTAAAAGCGAGTTTGAGTTTGGATTGCGCGCTAAGTTACACCAAACAACACAAATAGAAAAAAAATAAAGGGTATCAGATTGATGAAACACATTAATAAATTCGTGCAATGAATTCAAAGATTAGTGAAATAAATTAACAGATTAGTACAATAAATTATCAGATTATTTGAAAATAGAAGGATTACTTGAATTATTGCGTGCTCTCCTAGATCTTCTAAAAAAAAAAACTCTCATTTCTGAGGTGGGTTAACATGCCTTCCCCTATTTATATTAACACAATTGTTGCTTTCAATTAAGTACAAGCCTACTTCGAATTTAATTCCCATCATACCCTTTAAGACCTTATTCTATAATATGTTCTTACTTTGTTACCCACTCTAAACCTTTTTAACAATTTTCTTTTTTACAAAAAACAGACCAAGTTTTATTTCAATTGAGTTTATTGGGTTTATATTTTGAGTACGGCTAGTATATATTTATTACATGAAGATCGAGATTACTTGCATCTGCATATTTATCATAGCTTATTATTAATTTATCATTAGATATTAGTCTTATCTATTTGGTTTGTCTTTTGATCTTAGTAATTTTGGTACTCTGTATAACATTAATTGATCATACGTAAACTGACTAATGTAGAGCTGATGCATTTATTTTGTCAATCATTCATCTTTGTATCAA
Source organism: Chenopodium quinoa (assembly GCF_001683475.1). NCBI lineage: Eukaryota > Viridiplantae > Streptophyta > Magnoliopsida > Caryophyllales > Amaranthaceae > Chenopodium > Chenopodium quinoa. Next base: position 2,682,697 of record NW_018743977.1, on the reverse strand, counting down.
ATCTCATTCTTATTAGTGAACGTACTAAATCTTCCATGGCATTGATTGTTAGCTTCCTAGCTAAGTCATTTTCTTATCTTATACTCACTCCTTTTCTTTTTAGTTGCTATATTTGACTTTACACGATTTTCAAAGCATAACTTAAAACTTTTTTTCTTCTGAGTAAGACATAAATTTATAAAAACTTAATAATCTAAAAATTTATATAGACATACATCTAATAAGATCCCACTTGAATTTATTATTTGTTATAACATAATTACAATTTATGGTAAAAGTTTATCAAAAACGGCTCAGAAAACAAAAATATGAAAACATAAAGATTGCTATGTTGTACTTAAATAATCATTAAACAAAGAAGAAAAATCGACATTATTGTAAAATAAAAGCTTGAATTTTGAACCCATTACACTAAAAGGAAGGAATTTACATAAGGTGGGAAATTGTAATTAGAAATATGTAATCAATATAAATTGACATTGGAATAATATCAAATGATGCATGAATAGTTTGAGGAGAGAGAACTTACAGTCGCACTGCCGCAGGCAGCGGAAAAGGTGTGAAGGTGGCGTAGGGCGATGATGGCGGAGGTGAGTCGGTGGCGTTGAGAACAGAGGGAGGAGGAGAATTGAGAAGCGGCTTATTCACTTTGAGGTCTGAATAACTGACTAGATCTAGTCGTATCACCTAATCAAAAGAATTACCTAAGTCCACTAACTAAGTAGATAGGGAAGTAGGGTCGAATCCACAGGGAAACAAGGTTCTTCTATTCCTAATCAATAATTATAGTCCAAATTATTAAGTAATCAAAATTGTATTTGTGTAAATTAACTAATAATGAAACTAAGCAAATAAATCTAAGGAGATATCAATAATAAAAAGCTCTAGGGTATAGGTTCACCAATAAATAATACTCTAGGGTAAAACATACAATCAATTATCAATGCATAAATTAACCAGATTATAAAGGGCTGTCGCTACGTATTATAATCACATAATTAATCTACTCGTATTAAATCTCATCGCTCGAATCTCGACCTAACCATTAATAGATTAACATGCCTATTGAAACTAAGCCTAAATATCAATTCTCATCTCTCGAATCTCGAATCAACATTGCATAACTCATACAATTAAACCTGGCCAAATCTAATTGCATAGCATTAAATCAATCAATAGAAAATTAATCAATCATCAATAATAGATTATAATAAATTACCCCTTCGTATTATTCATGGATCCCCAAAACCCTAGAATAAAATCTACTCACACATAATTAAATCTAAACTAAACATGATAATTAAACAAGGCATAAAATAAACAAATTAATTAAATTGCGGAAAATAAAAGCAAGGAAGAAATCGTACCAAGAATTAACGAAAGTATGAATTGTATTAAGGAAATAGAATAGAGAGAGAAAATAGTCTAAAAACAAGGGAGAATACAAAGATCCAATCTTTAAAACTAAGAAAATCTAATTAAGCTAATGAAAAACGTACTAAAGAATTAATTACAAAACGTATTTATACTAACTTAATCCTCAAAAAGATAAAGATAAAAGAAAATAATAAAAAAAACTAAATAATATCTTCCAGAAACACGCGCCCGGTCGGGCGAGGCACTGCCCGGCCGGGCGCGCCTTTTTTCACTCTAATGCGTAGCTCGCGCCCGGTCGGGCGCGCATCCGGGCGAAGCCTACCCCTTCCTTTTTCTTCTTGCCCGGCCGGGCGCGCCTTCGGGCGAGCCATGGCCTGGTCGGGCGTTGCTTGGGCTAGCCTTTTTTCTCTTCTTCTTTTCTTTTGGGCTTTAATTTCTTGGCCCAAAACAAATCTTCTCATAAGTCCAATTTTCCCAAGCTCCTATTCACTTCATCGAGCCCTTAATCACCGAATTGATTTCTCAAATACGGCCTAGGGCTTCGGAACACGATCATAGAAATGCGTCTCGTCTCCATACGAAAACACTAGAAAACGCATATTAGTAATAAAATTGGCTCTAAAGAGCCAAAAATACTCCTAACTATGATCACGGGACGGGGATAAAATACTATATAAAATGAATACATCAATAACCCCTTGCCCAAAAAAAAAGTTCACTTGAAAAATTAGGTTCTTGAGTACTTCGTTTGTTTTTTTCAACTTTGCAACTAGTGTGTGGTCCAAGTGGTGTTCCGATATGCTATTTATACTTGTTTAGTTTGCTAATTATGTTCGACTGTTTTTCTCAGCATTTTGATAATCATCCTGAAATTTCAAGACTTGAAAAAAGATTTGTAAACACTAGTTATGTTATTCAGGTTAACTATAATTTTGTTGGTAGAAAAGCACAATAAATAAATAGCTAAGATGGTAAGACTTGTTACTTAATACTCCCTCCATTTTTTTTATACGCTAGAGTTGGAAAATTCCACTATTCATAGGTCATCATTGACTTAATTTTTTTTACCAATATGTAACATATAAATATGATCATATAATATGTTGTTGATTTGTCATAATGTCTATTTTTATATAAATAAAAATTTCATAATTTTTACTAACCTATAATTAAAGATATAAATGGTCAAAATTGTGTCTCGACAAATGTGAATCCAACTCTAGCTTATTAAAAAAACAGAGGGAGTACTTGTTGGTCTTAATTTTAAGTCTTGCTCTATAAGCATTTTTAGTTAATATATAACTATTTTCAAATAGTGTAAGAATTTAATATCATTACAAGATATTTTGTATTTCCTCCACCCACGATTATCTGCACCAAACGTCCTTTTTGCTGACTCCTAAGCAAAACTTTTAATGGAGTTTAATTAAGTTTGGGTGGGTTTAATTAAGTGGAAAAAAGATGGGAAATAAGTGGTCCCTTATCTTTTTGTTTTTGGGTGGGTTAAAGTGAGTGGAAAAAAGGTGAAAAATTGAGGTCCCCTTTTATGAGCGGGAAAAAGGTGGAAAATTGAGTGTAATTAAAAGATGCTAAATAAAGTTATAAAATAAAAGTAAGGGTAAGGTGGTCTTTTTACTTTTTAAAATTTACTAAAAGAGGAAAGAAAAAAATTTGTTGCACATAATAGAGAGCACCCATTTGGGCAAGGTAATGTTGTAGATAATTGTGGGCGGAGGGAGTATTATAAATGGGTCGGATTAAGTTCGAGTTGTTTGGGCCTGGTAGGGTCATGTTTGGGTTTCTCTCAATTTCTTCGTGTCATGTTCGGGTTGAGCTAGGTTAGGAATTGACAGCTCTTTAATTGCAACACACCTTCATGATTTGAGTAAGTGATTAGAAAAGATAAACCGACAAGTTAAGCTTTGAATTTTAACCCTAAAAATTTAACAAATTTTTCTTAGAGAATGTATTGGGTGCGGACTGCCGCATGCAAATTTGGTGCGGCAAACTTGGTTGAGATATTTTACTTGTTGGCTGATATGTTTCATTTGTTGGTTGATATGATTTTTGTGTATGCTAATATATTCATTTTGTTGGCTGATATGTTCCTTTTGTTGGTTTCTATCAGACATTAGTTGGCTAATATGTTTCTTTAGTTGGCTGATATCTTTATTTTGTTGGATGATATGTATATTTTAATTGTTGGCTTATAAGTTTCATTTTGTTGGCTGATATATTTATTTTGTTGGCTTACTTGTTGCTTTTGTTTGCTGATTTCATCCTTTTGTTGGCTATTATGCTTCATTTGTTGGTTGATATATTCCTTATGTCGGCTGATAAGTACCTTTTGTTGGCTGATATATTCCTCTTGTTGGCTGATATGTATATTTTGTTGATTGGTATACTCCTTTTGTTGGCTGATACGCTTTTATTAATGTCTGATATGTCCCTAATGTCCACTGAAATCAGACCTCAGTTGGCTGATATGTTTATTTTAATAGCTGATATGCGTCCTTTGTTGGCTAATATGATTAACAACATACATATATACTTTATGTTTTTCTTATCGGTGGTATATTTATTTCAATCAATTAACTTGTCTACCTAGTTTAATATCTTTGACCGGAGGAAGTACTCCCTCCGTTGTATGTGATTATGTGTTACAATTTGACTTTTTTCCCTATCCATGGTAGAAACTGTTATATACACCCGGGTGCATGGTGCACCCAAGGGTATTGTTTGCTCATTACGATGATTATTGCTCATTTTATCATTAAATGAGCAAATAAATACCCTTGGGTGCATCGTGCACCCGGGTGTATACAAACAATCTCCCTTCTAATGGTTTTTACTTGGATATTTAACTAATATAGAAGTTATAAATGTTATTATATAATATATTGTTGGATTTGTCACATGTATACTTTCATAATATATTTTTTTTTTACTAGCATATACTTCATCTGTTCTTATATATTTGACTTGCTTTGACTTTTGCATTATTCACATCCCCCTCCTTTGATCGTTTTTTTTGCGAATTATATGTAAAGGAAACCATATTCCAATCTTTTTTAAAATCGTCTCAATAAGTAGTATCATAATTAATAACATTTATAATTTTTACTCATTGAGAATTAAAGTTACCGATAGTTAACGTTCTGCATGGCAAGCGTGATAAATAAAACAAGTCAAGTAAAAAAGAACTAAGAAAATAATTAGAGAAATAATGGTCAAAGTCGTGTCTTGACATGCGTTTTTGGTTAAAGTGTAACATTTAAAACAAACAAAGGTAATATATTATTGAACTTAAATTTGGTCATGTTATCTTCATATTGTAAATTATTTTTTAAATTGGAATAATTTTTTTACTAATTAGTACTTATGTTTCAATAATAAAAAAAAAAACTATTATATACTTCTTTCGCTTTAAATTAGTTAACATATTTTGACACTATTCATATACTTTGTATTCAGTTATTCACTATACTTTGACAAGTTTTTGTGTTTTACTCCATATAAATAAGAAAAAGGAAATTTATTGAAGAAACCCATCTCAAATACACCACTTGTTAAATTTATCGTCCGTTTTATTTATGAAATTAAAAAAATACCATCCCAAAACACAAAATCAGTATCACCACCTCCTCCTCTATTCCAGGTTGTTTCGGGCTGTTTCCCGATTGAGGACCCAAGAGTCAACACCCTATTGGTAAAAAATAATAAAATACAAAAAAATAAACTAAAATAAAATCGATTTTTTTAAAAATAAATAAATAAATAAATTCCCCCCTTAACCGTTTTCCATGAATTCCACCATAATTGGGGTGCGTAACCTCAGTTAAATAGCAAAGAATAGTACGGAGTATTATACTGCCCGAACAAAGAACCTGTTTGATGCAATGATGCCAATGACCATGAAAAAGAAACTAGATCAGAATCCAAATGATATTGGAAGATAAATGATGGATTGCAATTTCATTATTACTTTAATCAAACAATAAGGGGCCTTTCTCCTTGTTAAATGACTATCCAACATTGTGCCTGCTCTAACAAACCAGCAAAACCCCAGACCACTCAATAAGAAAGCCACAATATGCTTGCTTGCGTTGCATTGTTGTTGGATTATTATTCCCAAATCCAACTTTATAATTGGGATCAACCGACAAAATTGGGTAAAAATACTCGGCTTCAGTCAACAGTATGCTTCAAGCTAAAAAATTTCTTCAGCACTAGTCAGAGGGACCAATCATTTTCTCAGGCACGACATGCTGGTAAAACTCTTCCTCTGTAAGAACTCCAAGCTTCAACGCAGCATCCTGCAAGGCAGATTGGTTTGTTATGGTTGCATTTCAACCCAGTTTTATTTTTGAAGGCACAAAATTGCAAAATTCATCTTCTTCATCTAAGAAGATGAATGCTTAATGACCACAGAATATAATTGTTAACTGGACTTCTGCACCTCTTTTTCAAAATTTTTAAGTGTAATCACAATCTTCAGGAAAGATTAACAGAAATACAATCTATCTTGTGATTTTAGATGCATATAATATTAAGGTACAGCCGTCGATTGGTGAATGGCCACAAAAAAGGAGCAATATAAGAAGCTGATCCATAGAAAATTGTTAGTCAAGGAGAACAATTACTACCTTTAATGTAGTTCCCTCTTTGTGTGCTTTTTTGGCAACTGCAGCAGCATTGTCATAACCAATTTTCTGAGACACGAACATAGATGGTCAGTAAAGGAAGCAGAGTATATGAAACCATCAAGAGTAAAGGGGCCAGCAATAACTTACAGGGTTCAAAGCTGTCACAAGCATAAGCGACTGCAAGAATATATGCCAACACATCACGAAAATTAAGAAATATCAGTTAAGCTTGCCATCCAAAGATATTAGATAAGTCATTGAAGAAATTAGTTCAACGTTACTACAGTGCACTTGCCTCATTTAGCAACTTAGAAATTCTCTCCGTATTGGCTTGAATTCCCCTAACACAATTCTTCTCAAAAGAAGCAGATGCATCCGCCAGCAATCTCACTGACTGGAAGCGAAATCAGAAAAAAATAAGGAATACAATCAATACATACTATAATCTTAACAGAGCAGGTGTTTGCACACCTAGTAACAGACAATTGTTGCATATCAAATCAAGAATCAATTAGATAAACATTCAATCTGTTATTGCAGGATTTTAACTGCACAGACCTGAGCGCTTGATGAAAGCTTTGCACATTACTTCAAATTAAAAAAAAAAATAAAAAAAAAATAAATAAAAAAAAAAGGGCATGAATATGACCATAACGGAGTGATAAAACTTACATGTAGAAGAGCGTTTGCAATGAGGGGCTTGAAAACATTTAGCTCAAAGTGACCATTTGAGCCTCCAACAGTTACTGCTACGTGGTTTCCCATTACCTGTGAGTAAGCATCTGGAAGATCAATGACAATGTTGTGACCAACAAAAAGTAAATTTCCCTTGTAAATCAAGGCAATTCTATCCATGAATATGATATGACAACCAAATTGATAGCAAAATACAGGTTAAAATTTTTGCAAATTATGTAAGAAAAGCATGGTATTCCTGTCCTTCAAATAGCTTCAATGAAACACAGTGAACTATGTTATCTTTACCTGAGCACAGACCATAGTTATAGCCTCACACTGTGTAGGATTAACCTTCCCCTGTAATAGATAAAGTAAGATGCTTAGAACTAAATACTATTTTTGGCCTAATAATGAGAATTGATTTACATAAGAATTGAAAGGGGAAGGGGGGGGGGGATATGACATAAAGAAAGATCAATGATAGACAAGGACTTTACAGGCATAATACTGCTCCCTGGTTCATTTTCTGGAAGAATTAATTCACCAAGACCACATCGTGGACCGCTGCATAAACAGCAAACAATTAGAAAACCATAATAATCACGAAAATGAAAATAGCAGGTCCAATTGTTTCAGAAATCATACCTTCCTAGAAATCGTATATCATTAGCGATCTTCATTAGAGAAGCAGCAACAGTGTTGAGAGCACCACTTGTTTCAACAAAAGCATCATGGGCAGCCTAACAAATCATCAAATCAGAGGATTCAATAAATCAATCAAAGCCTTAATCCCATAAGTGCAGAAATCAGAGGATACAAGTAAACAAAAAAATCTCACAGTGAATATACCGAATACAGAACAAACTAAACAAAAAAAAAAGGAAATGAGGCATCAGACACTAACCAATGCTTCAAATTTGTTTTCAGCAGTAACAAACGGTAAGTTGGTCTCTTCAGCAACAGCTTCAGCAATCTTAACATCAAACCTGAAAGATATTTAAAGGAAGATCAATTTATTATATTACACAGATGGAGTGCAAAGTGTATTACCACATAAACCGATATAGCATTTAAACAATCATATGCCACTTATTCTTCCCACAAACACTCTGTATATGTAGCTACACAGATCATTTTTATATCTGTGGGTTTTGTTAAGGAAAAAGAAACTGTCTCAATTATCTATTTCCCTGAGAATCCATTCTTTAAGCACCCCCCCACCTCCCCCCCCCCCCAAAAAAAAAAAAAAAAAAAAGAAACGTCCAACAACTTAATCTGACGGATATAAACCCAACACATTTTTTCAGAAAAAAAAAACATTATCATAAAATGCATACTACCACAAGCATCCACAACAGTCTGTATGATATTCAGCAAACTCTAGTAGGTTGATAATTCTGACATTCTCTGAGGTTGGAAATTAGGCAAGTGAAGGCACTCGGTTCATAAAACACAAAAGGTAGCTGAGAACTTTTTGATACTCTTATGTGATTACTCCAATAATTAAGCACATTGTGATACTATGAGGATCACATACCCTTTCTTTGTGTTTAATCCAGTCCCTACAGCAGTGCCTCCTTGTGCAAGCTGCCAAAAGAGTAAAATTGTAAATAGTGGCAAAGTAACAGAATAAGTTGAAAAAAGGGGGAAAAAAGCTGAGTGTTTCTACCTGATACATATGAGGCAGAGTGCGTAGAACTCTATCGATTCCATACTTGACCTGAAACCACAAGAAAAAGGTAAGAGAACCTGCAGATAAGATATAAACGGGCCAGAATGTCTGCTAAAAACAAATGTTACAATCATTCCATTTATTATATCTCACATGCATTCAATTTACATGTACATTCGCATAGGGGGTAGCTCCATATGATTTAGTTGAATCAACATTCAAGTGTAGCAAGCATCAATTAAGAAGCTATGAAGGACAACCCATATCTAGGTAAGAAGCCTTAGCATAAAGGGGACATTTATTATTTCTTTCTGAATTCACCAAGCATAATTATTAATAGAAAAAGGATTGAATCAAGTTAAATTGAAGTCAACCATTTAAATCCCAAGTGTAATGACAAGTTTACTTGCAAATGATCCAAAGATCACCACGTAAGACATAGGACCAAATAATACTAATCATTAAAAAAGGGGGGGGGGGTAATATGCTGAAGAAGAAGAGGGGGATGGGGGGAGGTAGAGGAGGAGAAAACTTATGAGAATAAGGATATAAAAAGCAAATTACTCACTTGTGTAGAATAGCCACTGAACTCTTGGCCAAGAGTCAAAGGTGTTGCATCTTGAGTATGAGTACGCCCAATCTTAATTATATCTTTAAATTCAACAGACTATAAAAAGCATGAAAAACAAATCAGTAACTAAACCACAAAAAAGAAGAAAATAATGTACACATAGCACCGATAGAGTAATAACCATGCAGAAAGAACTACACAGGGAAAATCTATGGATGTTAGGCTGTTACTCCTGTTAGCTGTTATTTGCATTAGTTTCATCAGCTCTTGCTCAATGCCTTTCTTATTACAAGAATCATTCTAATGTACATAGTCTAAGAATGTTATTTTTGACATACATCTCCTTCAAGCATCATTGTTACATCAATACAGCCATTTGATTATATTATTAGAAATTATGTATAACTCATTACACGTTACAGCTGCAAAAAGTATGATTCAGCGGCTTTCAGCCTTCCAAGGATTCTGTTATTATTATTATCAAAAAACAGTGCAGCCCTAACTTTTCCATTTTCTCACAAACCAAAAGATCAACAAGGCTTTACCAAGAGCTCTTCAAAGTGCAGCAATGCACCAAATAAACAAATAAAGGAAACATGTAAGTTGTACTGCAAGTTGTCTTTGTGTGCTGCTGCAAATTGCCATGTAAGGGGGCGGGGGGGGGGGGGGGGAGGGAGGATAATGGATTTATCATGCATTTCTCAATTAGCTCTGCACAAAATTTTTAAATCAGACTTCAGAATCACTCACTTTAGCATGAAGTGAAGAATGTAAATTCTTCAAGTTTGGCACAAATCGCGAATTTATTTCCATAGCTGCTGCAATGTGCATCACCTGAACAGAAAGTGACAAGGCAACACCAGTGACAAGAAACTAATAATTTGGATGCAGAAACTAATGCATCATCCATCTCAGTCAGAACCGACACCATCTTGAAGTGGGATTTAGCCACACAATCTTGAAGTGGAACTTAGCCATTTAGAAGAACCTTCACATCCTTTAATAGATTTACATTGAGATGCAGATATAATGTCACACCAAACAAGAAGAACTAACACAATGAAAAGCACTTACAGTTGGGAAAGTGTCATTAGAGGACTGTGACCTATTTACATGGTCATTAGGATGCACAAATTTCCCACCACGTGTATGTCCAAGGATTTCAGCTGCCCTGTTCGCAATAACCTGCACATAAGCATACATTATCAACACAAAAAATATAGGTAACACATACATCCCAAAGAAGAAAAGATGAAAGCTTCACAAGTTCATTAAATATCTTGAAGTAGCCTAAGAGCACTAACCTCATTGGCATTCATGTTGCTTTGTGTGCCACTGCCAGTTTGCCACACTACAAGAGGGAAATGATCATTTAATTTTCCCTCAGCCACTTCCTGGGCAGCTTGCATTATTGCATTTCCTATTGTTGGATCAAGGCCATATTGCATATTCACCTGCAGCGATACATCATTAGGAGTAATTAAGCTAAGTCTAGAATGCTAACTAGATTGCCAGTCATGATCTATACAAGCTAAGACATATGATTTTTGAGTTGCCACCATGATACAAATGAAAAAACCCAAACTTTCTTTGAAGAATGTGGAAATCGCCAAGCAATGGAGATTATTTTTTCTGCGTTTTATACAGTCATGAGAAGATCATTCCAAGGGAACCAAGTACAAGATGTTGTATGACATTTTGTGGGAAAAAAAAAATCGAAAGTATATGATACCTTGGCAGCGCATTTCTTTAAGATTCCAAATGCTCGAACAATAGGCTCAGGCATACGTTCACGGTCCCCACCAATTTCAAAGTTCTGTAGTGATCTCTGAGTTTGAGCACCCCACAATCTGGAAAACTCAATCGCAACAACCAAAATGTTGTAAGGCTCCAAAATGATTGATGAATAGTGACCAATTTTCAGAAAGCAATTCAAGCAACAGGAAGTTCATGTAAAAGTATCTTATAAGCTGCTCTAATTCTAGTCTAAACTTCAACAAACTCAGTATATCTAAAAACATCTGAGCTGAAGCAAACCTGTATTTCTTCTCACATCAAAAAACTCTTGAGTACTCGGATTCATTACTTCTCATTTAAAATACGCAAACATCTAACAAGATAACCCAACCCATTTCACTACTCTCATGCTCTTGCACATAGCCCTTTCAAATATAAGAGGTTTATTTACAATCATAACATCATACCCATTATCCAATGTCACCTACAAACCGCTACATATCAGATACACAGAACAATTACACGACCATAAATTCGCCGACCTTGTCACATTTGAATCATTCCACAATTACAACATCATTGCAATAATTCACACACTCCATAACACAATGTAATCAGATAAGGTAAACGGATCACAACACTCGAAAATTTACCATTCTTCCTCTCACCCAACTTGCTTAAATCTTGTACGAAAATAATACAGCTTAGCAACAAATCAGCACGAAAATAATTCATTCTTATAAAAACATACACTCCCAATTCTTCTCACTATTAAAAAACAAGATCTATCACCCCAAAAAAAAAATGACACCCCAATTTCATAAACATTTCCACAACTTAGCAACAAATATTAAATCATAGAAATTCAAAAACAACAAAAAACATCATACGATCAAACAAATAATAAAAAAAAAACAACGACAAAACTAAATCATACAAGTAAGTAACAAATGATTGAAAAGGGAGGAAAGAGAGAAAAACAAACTAACTTATCAGAGGGAACATTGATAGGCCCAAAAGTGTCACGCTCTTCACGAAACGAAGACGAGTAAAATCTCAGCCATGTTGAACGCAGCGCCGTCGCAGCCGCCGCCGTTGACGGCGTTGATCCGGTAAAAAGCCGGCGACTAGCTAGATACATCGAGTGTTCAAAGGTAGAGGGAAAATTAGAGAGAGAAACAAAATAACTAGAAGACCAATTAGAAAAATGATTGCAATTTTTTAATTTTGTTTTTGTATATTTAAAATTGTTTGGAGAAGTGGGCCTAGAATAGAAGGAAATTTGTTTTGAGGTTATTGGGGTTATGGACTAATGTTGGCCCAAGTCCATCCATGGGTACCATAATATACTACCTCCGGATTCAAGTTACTTGCAACAATTTTATAAAACGGATGGTTCACATTATTTGCAACAAATTTTTTTCTTTCCTTATCTAGTAAGTTTTTGCCTGCGAAATGACTATTATACCCTTACTACTCTTTTTTATAGAACCTTATTACTACTCCTAATCTAATTTCATTATGTTTAACATCAGATTACTTATCCTAACCATTCCCGCCAAAATTACCCCTAACCTTTTAAATCCCCCCATCTCCCAACCACCTTCATTGAATGCATTTGCATTCAATTCATGTTGAAGATGGTTGAGTGCATTCAATTCTGGAAATTTTTCCAGAAAACCCACCCCCCAAACCCTAGTTCTTCATATACCCCAACTTCTTTCTCTCTCCAAAACGCGCTCTTTCTCTCTCTTCAACTTCTGGGTTCTCTCCTTTCTCTCTCTTCATTTTATGGGTTTTCTCCTCTGTTTGATTGTTCCTCTCTCTCACCATGGCTTCTTCTGACGAAGAAAATCCAGATCTCCAGTGCTACGAGTCCCTTCCTTCTACTACAAAACTCTCTTCGCCTCGTCCATCTTTTACGAGGTACAAACCTCGCCGTGGTTCTGGTATCATGAAACTAGTGCGCTGTGCTTCCATTATAGCGAGGAAGAGGATCTGTGGGGCTAAACTCACGGAGTATATCTTCAATGACGAGGAGGAGAAACCTTCAAGGGCCCCTGGATCTAAGAACGACGATCCACCAACTCCCGCCGTAGATCTGGTCCAGAAACCTGCTGCTGAGGATGGCTCAGATGCTGTGGTGGCTGCTGAACCTTCTTGAGAGGTCGCAGATGCTGGATCTGAGACTGCAGACTCCAGCTTTGTTGAGCCCACTGTTGGGGAAGTGCTCCAGCCACCTGAGTCCCATCCTATGATGGCTGGGAGTGCTGCTGGGCCAAGTTCTGGTAGGAAGCGCGTCAGATTTGGCCTCCCTGAAGGTCTTGAGCCAGATGATGTGTACATGGCTTATCTTCAGATCTACTACCCCCAGTACTACATTCCCCCAAACTAATTGAGCAGCGTAAATTCTTAACCCTAACTATTTTTTGGTTGAATTTTGGTTAATTGTGGTTTGGATTGTTGTTTGGCTTGAAAACCCTAACTGTTGCATGTTGATGGTGTTGTATATTGGCTTTGTACCATTTTACTGTCGATTTTGTTGTTGATGGTTAATGCTATGAGTTAGAAGTTGATGATTGATGTTCTAATTTAGTTGTTGATGGTTGAGTCCCTTGTGGTTATCTGTTTTGGCCTTGTAATTATGCTTTTCTGAGTGATTCTACACTGATTATGCACAGGTTATGCTTAATTGATTATGGTTACCATTTTTTAGCTATCTGGGTTACAAGTTGTTGTTGTTGGAAAGTCTTTCTTAATTGAGTCCCATGCAGTTAACTGACTATGTACTTATCTCCCTGTATTTGGCTTCTTGTTGGGTTCATTTGAGCCAAATTGTGGTTGTGTTGGTGCTGATCAGCCACCTTAGATGGCCTATTGGTTGTTCTGTTGTGATGCCTTGAGTCCCCTGTTCTTGTTATGGTGTTATGCATTGAGTCCCTTGCCCCTAATTGCATCTAAGTGTGTAATATCCAAATGATGAAGGGACTCATCTGATAGCTATTTGAGTAGGTTGGATGCTTTGGTTACCTCTAATTGGGTTTCCATTGAGGTACCATAACTAATTGATGCTTTGACTGAAAATAAAGCCCTTTCTGATGGAGTTTGTGTACAAAAGTGTTGGTTTTTTCATTAATTTCAAAAGGGTGTCATTTTTACAAAACACTACTTAACTTGTATACATGACTGCCTAAGAATGTGACCTAAGTATTTACCAAAATACACCTAACCAGTATATAAACAAAGCAAAAGATAAGTTTAGGTTTTACTGGTTATGTGTGGAAGTCAATGAGTTCCCCAAAAGCTCCCTTGCATCTTTGTTGTATTCAATCTACATCCACTTCCATATGTGCTTCATCTTGACCAGTTGTTGGGACTGATATTGTGTTCAGATACTTCACCACATTTGCAATGAGTTCCCTGTCAACTTCTAGTAAACCTGGAAGTATGCCTAGTCTGTCCAGTCTTCTCTTCTTCATGTGTGGTGGTGTGTAGTTGTTCCCACCCTGCCTTGCTAGTACTTCAACCATATGCATGATTGAAGTGTGATCCATGTGCACTTGTTTAGAGTAGGATCAAATTCTGCAAATGCTATGTCCACTTCCTTGATAAGATCATCTAAATTCTTAGGAAATGATTGGTATTGCAGTGATTGAATGACATTGAAGAGTCCTAAATGTAAAACATTCATGTGCAGCTATAATGTAAAACAAGCGACTATGCTGGTTGAAAAATAAACTGTATGTTGAAACTATTGGCTTGTGTGGCTACTTGGAATTCTGGATCTTGTGGAACCTGATGTGGTCTAGCATTATCCCACTGGATGGTAATATCCTTGGGCAAGTGTGAAGGCCATTGCTCATGTAGTGTAGGCAAGACATGGTTCAACAACATGTCCCTAATTGCTTCCTTATTTATACTATGCACAGCCTTTGCCTCTAATGTGTCCTTTTCTCTGTTTTTGCTGTTTTTCTCTGCCAACTCATACTTGAAAAACAGAAACAACCCATACTTCCCATCATGCACCAGATTTTTGTTTTCATCATACACTGGCTTTCCTATCATGCCCATAAACATGGCCTTGATCTTGAACCTCCTTGACTGTTGTGCTCTGTATAGGTCTTCCTCCTCAGGAAGAAGATAGAATGTCCTTGTTTCTGGGTTTATGTAAAACCACTTCTCATCAATGTGTATTACTTGTTGCATATCAATGAAGGTGGGGTCCCCTTCAGCTGGAATGGAATTGATATGACTAAGAAAACTCACTTCATTCTTGCTATCTTATGGTTATATGTTAGTGCTGGGTGATTTATGCTTGTGTGTGTTCTTAGTCTACCCTTTGTCCTTAACCTATGCAATGCTGACTTAGAAATATGAAGGGCTACAGCATAACCCCTCTCTGTGGTTCTCTTGTACAAAGGGACTGATGTGAAAAATTCATCAGTGTACTCTTTAGGTTTTGGACCAATTTTGCCTAATTTTTTTGTCCTTACATCCAACAACTCCCTCTTCTATGTGATTTTTAATTACCCGAAACCATCTTGTTGTTGTTGACCTGCTAACATGATGTTTTCTGGGCAAGTTGGATAAAAATCCTCTTGGTAATGAGTCCCCCTCCATGTTAAGCAAGATCTTATCAACAAGTTGCCTTTTTTCTTTTATTGTCATTTCCCTATGTTTCTACCATAGTTATGTGCTTGAGCATTATGTTCAGCATCATCATCAGCATCATAACCATCATCTGCATCTGAATTGTTGGCTTCTTGTTGTTCCATGTCTAGTTCATGATGAATTGGATCTTGGTATTCCATTTGTGCTTCTTCTATGGAGTGCTGACATGCTGCCATTGCTTGTTCCTTATCATAAAGCTAGTGTAAACCAAAAAAGAGTTCTTCAAAGAGCTTTGCCAAGAGTCCCTTGCCTTTTGTTTTTTTTTTGTTTTTTTTTTCAAGATGGTTAATGGTGATGAAGTGACGGCTAGAGTTTTTTGACGGTCTTCAACGGAGCCCAAATTCAGTACATATGGATGCTGCTTTTGATTAACACAACAATTAGAATTTAGGCTAATTATGCACTAACTGTAGGTTGATGTAATTTGTAGGCTGCCTTGTTTTGTAAAGCTTAACCGGTTCTCTTTTGTTTAAACAATACTTATGGTATCCCCCCCTCCCTAATCCCTATTGAAACAGGAAGTAACATTATGATGGCAGATTTGGAGAGTCCCCTTTTTATAAGGGGGCTTTTGATTTGAATTTGATGAATAGTAAAAATTGGGGGAATTTGGTACTATGTTTGAATTTTCAGTGAAAAAAAAGGAGGGAACAAGTTGAGTACCAAAATTCACCCCTCCTTTTAACAAAACAGGAACTTTTGGGTGGGAAAAAACCCACCCAACCCAAAAGGGCCCCACCATTTAAAAAATCAGCAAATTTTGAGTGGGAAATAACCCACTCAAAAAATATTCCCACTTGTTTTACTTTTCATAAAGTTGAGACTACAACATTTCCCTCCATTTTAACTCACCTAATTACTTACCCTTACCTTTCATTAAACCCCCTTAAAAGTTTTGCCTAGAAGTCCGCAAAACTCCTCATTGTTGCAAGTAACTTGAACCGGAGGTAGTATATATATATATATATATATATATATATATATATATATATATATATATATATATAATAATAATAATAATAATAATAATAATAATAATAATAATAATAATAATAATAATAATAAAGGGCTTGTTCGGTATTACGGTTAGTTTTCAATTTTGGTTTTTTAGATTTTAGAAGTTGTATAGTATGGCTTGTATAATGAGCTTAAATTAGTCTGCTTGAGCTAATCGTGTTAGTTTTTGAATACTAACAATTGAAAACTGAAAACTGATTTTCTTGTTTTCATGTTTTTGTTTTGAAAAAACTTAAAATCAGAGGAAAAAAGAGCCCTAAATTAATAAAGAGAAAGAGTGAAAGGAAGAAATGTGATGAGTATCAATCTACTGAAAGTCGATTCCAATATATATGGAAAAGGGTACAACACAAACAAAATTAAACCAAGAAGTAAAAAAATAAATATGACTTTTGTATGAGGTTCTAAAAGTCTATTAAAATTAAATTTTAGTTAAATTAATACATTTAATTGACTCGTGTATGTGGCTCAAAAGGTCTACTAAAACTAAAATTACTTTGCATTGGTTAAATATCTGAATTGGCATCAAACTAGGTTTTGTAAACAATCCATTACTCACTCCAATTCCTACTTTTTATTTTTCTAATTCATTTTCTTTTTGCAGTTTTCAATACACATGTTTGAATATAGATATTTTTAACTATGCATTATAAAAAAAGAGAAGGTATTGTGTGCGGACTACAATACACATAATTACGTGCGGCAGGCTTGGCTGATATGTTTCATTTGTTGGCTAATATGTTTCATTTGTTGGCTGATATGTTTTTTGTGTTGGCTGATATATATTCTTTTTGTTGGCTGATTTTTTTTTTGTTAATGTTTGATATGTTCCTTTTGTTGGCTGCTATCAGACATCAGTTGACAGATATGTTTCTTTAATTGGTTGATATCTTTATTTTGTTGGCTGATATGTATATTTTGTTGGCTTATATATGTTTCATTTTGTTGGCTGATATATGTTTATTTTGTTGGTTATCATGTTGCTTTTGTTTGCTGATTTCATCCTTTTGTTGGCTGATATGTTCCTTCTGTTGGCTGATATTTATCTTTTGTTGGCTAATATGTTCCTTTTGTTGGCTGATATGTTTCATTTGTTCGCTGATATGTTCCTTTTGTTGGCTGGTACGTTTTGTTTAATGTAGGTCCCTAATGTTGACTATATCAGACATCAATTGGCTGATATGTTCCTTTTATTAGCTGGTATTTGTATTTTGTTGGCTGATTCACGTAATTAACCATTTATCCAACAAAAAATCAGATATATAATTATACAAGACCAAAAAGTTTAGCAATTTCACCAAACATCAAATTAATAGCGTCACTCACCATGTCCATAATTCCTTTCTATCTCCTAAAACCTCCAAAATCAAAATTCATCCTCCATAATTCAACTCTCTTATCCTCTAAACTTCATTCTTATTCTTCTCTTTCATCCTATAATATTAATTTCTTATCTACTAATACCAAATTGAGAGCATCTTTAAGAATAATTTCGCAATTGAATTTGAGTTACCCAATCATTTCAGCCCCATTCTCACCAGCAACCACCACCGTCAATCGCACCGCAATCACCAACTCCTCCACCTTGCAGCAACCGCCCAGTCATCGTTATGTCGTCGTCATCATCGTTATCATCCAAATTATGATGGGTTTTGAGCGTCATCGTCGTAATCCATCATCGGAGTCAGAGTTGTTGGTTGATGCTTTAGCAGCTGTATCATGGATGATATGTATCTCGTCGCACGAAATATTGGGTGTGGACTGCCCGTACCCAATAGCTTATGTAAAAAATGATAAGAATATATATATTTTGAAACCACACAATAAACATTACAAGAAAAATAACTTTTCGTAGCAATTATTTTAACATTTTGTATCCATTGTAATTGCTACAAAAAAAAAAAAATCCCAACAAATGGTTATTCGATACAATATCCGCCATTACCATAGCCTTTAGTAGTGTTTTTCGCTTTTGCTGGGGTTGTCCTACATGTGATGTATACAAGATTCGAACATGCAACCTCAATCTCTAATATTAAATGTTTATCCAATAAGCTATGATATATTTTATGTTCTTTTTGTCAAACAAAATTTTAAAATCCAATGTAAAAAAGGGTTTTCATATCAATTTTTGGGTTTTAGTGGCGATTGTAAATGATACGTTTTTTCATAATTTTATAAATGTGAAGAAAAAAGGTGAATAAATATTGTTATGTTTTTCGTA
Organism: Chenopodium quinoa; assembly: GCF_001683475.1. Lineage (NCBI taxonomy): Eukaryota > Viridiplantae > Streptophyta > Magnoliopsida > Caryophyllales > Amaranthaceae > Chenopodium > Chenopodium quinoa. The sequence goes on along the minus strand of NW_018743977.1, from coordinate 2,664,104 downwards.
TCGATTTCATATGGGTTTTTTATGTCGATTGTATAATGATACAGATTCCTCTACTATTTCACAAACATATATGTATATTGTAGCGAATGTACAATCGCTACGGAAAGACAATTTTTTTGTAGTGAAGACAAATCTGCTAAAACCCCGCACAAAGATGTTTTTTCTTATATTCATGAATAAAAAATTGTTCATAAATTTAAGTTTCACTCACTCCAACTTGAAGATTCCATGTAGCATTCCAAAAATAAACGGGGAGATCGAGTACAAAACAAAATCTATATCAAATTATCAATCAATAACTTGGTACGTATTTTTTGACACAAAAGATTCTTAACCAGTTTAATTTGATAATTTGCACAACATTGGTATACAAAAAACATATACAATCGTGGTAATTTAATTAACCTTGAGCGTAGCACCTACATATATAGATTTTCTTATGTTTTTGTCATTTTATGTTTTCACTTAACAGAACAATTATCTAAGTGACTAACACTTCATTCACATTATTTAGTTGCATGCCTATATATTTCTCTTCGTTGTCTTCATGCTCATGTAGAATTAAGGAGGGCTAAAAGCATGTGCTTGACACTTGAGGGCTAAATTAGTATTTTTAAAAGAAATTATTGTGAATTAAATTTAAGTAATAAGATGAAAAAATTACAACAAAAATGATGGTAAATATATTATAGTATTGGTTTGGGTATTCAAATTGTTTTAAAAACTACTCTAGCTAATAAGGATGATCTATTTAATTCTTTGGGAAAATTTCATTTACAATTTGCAGTCACCCTTATACTATATTGATCATATAGATAATTCATATCGTGCAAATACACATCGAAACAAAAATAACAAGATTACACATGATAATTTTTTTTTTTTTAAAATATAAGAATTGTACCTTGATTTAAATTTAAAAACAATAACTAGAAATCAATATAAAACGAATGGAGTACTAGTTCACCCTTCCTTGATATAGTTGCGCTCCACTTTGTTTTACCTTGACTTGTACTCTTATTTTATTATTATTATTATCATCATTATTATTATTATTATTTAAATAGAGCAACATAACGAACAAAATTGACAGAAATCAAATAAAAAAAAAAAAAAAAAAAAATTATATCGCTTTGACTAGTTTAGTTACTCCACACACTTTTTCTTATATATTTATTTTACAATTGTATATGAAACATAGGCAGGTAGCGTATCATATTCATACAACATCATATCTCAGTTCACCAATTGAATGTCATTATTTTTTCAAATCCAAAAAATAAATATTAAATAAAGAAGATAAACAAAGACGTGCACCACACAGGCACATACTACGTAGTACATAATTTCGTTCTTAATTAATGGTAGCATTTTTTTGTAACCATTAAAAAAAAACTTAAAAATATAATTATGATTTAATTCAAGCATAAACTTGAGGGTTGGCAATGAGATGGTCTTCAATAGCCTTAAACATCATTTGAATTCCTTGTTTAGCACTTTGAATTTCCTCTTCATCCATAACATTGTCTCCCTTCATATGGTAGTGTGCTACCATCTTGTAGTGTGTTCCGGTGCCTGAAGCCTCGTATTTGTTCTCATACACGGCACATTCCAACGTATCGGGAAATATATCTCCTTCAATGCTTGTATACTTGAGGTACAAGTTATTACAATCGATTTCGTCCACTCTAGTTTTCACATATCTGTATGGAGCCTCTGCATACATAATTGATCATCATAAATTTTGTCAAGATTATTATGTTTGATGATAAAATGATAACCATAATTATAATCTCATGATCCTTTAATCTAAACATATATATTATTTTTATCCATTTCACAATGACCCTTATTTATATGGTTATTGTAGATAGACATTATCGCGTAAGGAGCAACTAAGATGATCATTATGGAGTTACAATTTTGTTTAATTTAATGTTGTTAATTAGATTTGAATCGAAGTAAGTTGATGACCCGGTTTGTAAGAAAATTGTAAATATTTTGAAATGATAATTATCTAAAAATTTATATTTAAAAATAAAATTTTAATAAGAAATTTAAGTTTTGGTTGGAAAAATAATTATATACGAAATACCATACAATCTAAGCTAGGTGATGAAGTTGTGAAGATCTAAAACATGACATATATTTCCTACACTCTCCTTATGTTTGCCGTTTTGCCCCATAAAAGTATGTTAATTATATTTAGTTTTTATTTTTTTTAATAAAACTATATTAAGTTTTAATTTGGTTGAGTTGAATTTTTAAAAGAGAATTCATTATGGAATTAAAAACATCATATTTGACTAAGTGAGACAGAGAGTAAAGTAGTGATTTCTTATGACCATTTATGACATGACGAACTCAAAATGGACAACTAAGGAAGAAAAATGGAGCAAATAAGATGGGACAGTAATAAGAATCAAGAAGGGAAGGGGAAAATTAGTTGTAAGATAAGATAAACTAACCATCGGGGAAGTTGATATTTTTGACGCAACCAACAGTAGTAGAGTCGCCTTCAACAAACTCGACAGATTTAACAAAGTGAGGCACAACCTTTGGCAAGAAGTTGTGGCTGTCAATGGACAAAGCATTGAACAACCGGCTCGGGGCGACAACGCTATCGAAGTCGGCCAACGTGCAAGTTATGACACCCATGATTATAGTGTACGTTTTTCTAAGATCGAAAATAAACTAGCTAGTGAATTTCAGATGATGAGAGAAAAATGGATGATGCAAAATAGTGAGAATTTGTTTTGGTATTTATAATGGTTGAGAGACTAAGTAAAAGAAAATTTAGTTGGTAAGAAAGCAAAAGAAGTTGCCTATTTATTTCCTAAGTTTTTTCAAAGTCTTTATTGTTAGTCTTGATTTGTTAGAGCAGCCCTTTGTAGAATACATGATGATGGAATTCTAAAAGAAGCAAAGATTAGGCGAAGTTAATTTAGAAGAGTTGGTGAGAGCACAAGTGTGTATGTGTTGTAAGAATTCCACATAAAGATAGATGGTTGACTGTGTATTATTTTGGAAAATTTGCCATTATATGACTAAATAATGCACGTTTTTAATTTTAACTAATTTATTTCAAAAAATTATTATTATTATTATTTTTTTTTTTGGTTTTCTCTAAAAACAAGGGAGCCCAGTTAATCTTCCAGATTAACAAAAATCATTTATCTAGTTACATTTCTATAAATAAATCAACAAAATATCTCAGTCAGCATGACATTTTCATAAATAAATCAACATTTGCGAGACCCGCATTTAATAAAAGCTGCTGATTTATTTACAGAAATGTCACTAGATCAGATAAACACTTTTTTGTTTATCGTGAACATTAAGTTGTATTTTCTCGAAAAGTACAGCAGTGTAACTTTAGGAATTAGGATACACATTGATATTTAGGTTTAATGTTCTCATTTTTTTTATTACTTGCAAACATGAGTCTTTTGTACATAAATTCTGTCCGGTAATTGATGTGTCTATTTTATATAGTGTTTTACTCCCGTCCCTTGGTCATAATTATGAGTATTTTTGACTATTCGAAGTTATTACTAATATGCTTTTTCCAATTTTTTCGTAGATTTAGTATTATTTTATAGGAAATTGTGGATTTTGAGTCATTTCCCGAGATTACTTAGCCACTATGACCATTGGACAAGAAGCGCCACGTATGACCAGTGTCCAAAGCCCATTACCAAGCTAGGAGTTACGAGCCCGGTGATTAAGGGCTCGACGAAGAAGGAGAACCCGAGATTTGTGACCATCTTTAGCAAGTTGGGTTAGCCTTAATAGCATTGGACCGACATTCTAACTCCAAGGGAGGAGTTGAGATTGGGCCTAGGAGCATCGCAAGCCCAATACGAAAAGAGGAGGCAAGGAAGCCCAAGCCGAAGCCCGGACTCCTGCTCGGTGCACTCGCTCGACCGGGCGAGATAAGCTACCTGAAGACCCAAAAGCGCACCTGGCCGGGCGGTGGGTCGCCATGCCGGGTGCGCATGTATTCACTAGCTTTTTAGCTTGTTTTTATTATTTTTATTTTAGGAAAATTTTGCTTAGTATATATACGTTTTTCTAAGCGTAATTTAGCACGTCTTTCATCAACTTATTCCAGATTTTAGTTTTAAAGATTCTCTAGTTAATTGTTCTCTCAACATTGTTTTTCATTCGTGTATGCAATTCATAGTTCCTTTCCTTTCGGTAATTATTTTTCCTTTTTACTTCTCATAATTTTATTTCTTGATTTAATTATGCTTTCTTTAATTGCTTTGATTAGTTTAGGTTTTTTTTTTTTTTTTTTTTTTTTTTTTTTTTTTTTGAATGGATGATTAGTTTAGGTTTAATTATGAGTGAGTAGTTTTCTATCTAGGTATTTGAGATCCGTGAATAAATTGAAGGGATGATCTATTGTTGTTGATTGTTAATTTTATAGATTAATTTTCTATTATTGTTATAATGCTATACAATTAGATTTGTCCAGGTTTAATTGTATGAGTTATGCAGTATTAATTCAAAAGTCGAAAGATGAGTTTCAATATTAAGGCTATGTTGGGAGCGGATTCTAGTAACCTACAAATTAGGAAAAGATCAATCAAAGGATCAATTATAGAATACAATATTTGACTTCAATTATGCCGTTTCGGGGTTTTTTTGATGTCCTTCGGGAGAGTTACAATTCCGAGACTGGAACCGGACGCCTGTACCTGCAAAACAAACGGATGCTCCGAATGATTGGAGATCCGCCTCCAACGGTCAAGTTAGTACTTGATTAAGGAGTAATTAATGCGGAATATGATGTAATTTAGTCTCTCTAGGTGAGAGTGTTTAATGTGCGTAATCCGCCTTAATGAGGATTAATGGGCATATTTATATACCTCGGGATGCGTGCCATTACTAGGTTTAGGTTAAACCTAAGGCTGACTGGGCTTCCCACAAAGATTGGGCCTTGTTGGCTGATTTACCCATTTGGCATAGATGGACACGTGTCGCGTCGCAATTGGTCCATGGAGGACGTATCTCTGGCTGACACGTGGCAGGCTCCCATTGGCCTACGTAAAGGACACGTGGCAGAACCTGGTTGGTCCACATGTCGGATGGTGATTGGTGGATAAAAATCCCCTAATCATTTTCCCCTCACAGGTGGCGCGTGACTGGTCACGTGTTACCTGTGACAGGTGTCGCACCGTAACAGGCGACAGCCTGCTACATGTGTCACTCGGTGAAAGGCTGAGAGATTTTCCCGCCAAAATTTTGAATTTGGGAGTGACCCTTCGCCTTCTCATTTTGCCTATATAAGGATGTGTTGACTTCAGTCATTTTCACACTTGAGAACTTTTGAAGAGAACATTCGGACCCTTGAACTTGCTCTGACATTCCGGACTCTTTCTGCCTACCGCCTGCTCTGACAAGTCGGCTACTCAGAATTTTCAGAACTTCGTCAACTTCACTCGTTCAGGTAACCGTCGGTTCTCTCACTCTTTTAATTTTTATTTATTTTTTCCTTTTTGAAATGGCACAACGGAAGCACACGACACAACCTAGATTAGTGATCAGCCGGTCACCGGGGACGGCTGAATCTAGGACTAGGAGTGCCGCCTGCCCTTTTCCGAACCAGTCTTTTCCCTCTATACAAAGTCCGACTGTCTCTGTGTCTATGCAGAACATAATGGCCAGAACAAAAAGAACTGCTAGGATCTCGAACTCGGACGGCTCCTCCTACCGGATGCCGATTAGTGAAACATCTGACCAGGCGCCAGATGCTGAAGTGAACCAAGGCGGCTTGACCGCCGACAGCTCTGAGGGAGGGGTCAAGGTAGTCCCTTCCCACTTTACAGTTGACATGTCTACATTTTCTCCCGCTCCTATTGATGGAGAGGAGGCGGGCCCCTCTGGGAGAGGAGAGGAGTCGTCCTCTTCGGGCTCGTCAGAGGACGAGTCCGAGTCTAGTTCTTCTGGTCATACTTCTCTAGACACAGAAGAGAAAAACAACCGCCTACAAGAGGCGACGCTTTCTCACGCAGTTGAGAAGGGGGACAATTGGGCGGAGCCGTCCGCCTCTTACAGAGAGCAAAATACCCATTACTACTGCACTGTCCCAAAGGGCCGGATCAAGGCCATGCAAGAGAAGGTGGGGAGCTTTATTGCGAACCACACAATGGGCCCCGACTTTTTAGTTTTTGTGCCGGATCCAGAAGACACAGTCGTCTGGCCGACTGGTACTAGTTATGATAGCGCCTGCTTTGGCTGCTATGAGGCGGCCATCAGGGCTGGGCTGCGCTTCCCATTACATCCGGCTGTTCAGCGGATCTTGGATGGGTATGAGTTGGGGTTATGGCAGTTAGCCCCAAACTCCTGGTTCAACGTTCTCGGCTATGTGGCCGGGTGCGAACTGCACGGGGTGGAGCCAAACTTCGAGGCTTTTTCCCACATGAACTACCTCAGCCGGACCCCTAAGGCAGGCGGTACCGGCTGGTATCAATTGACGAGCCACAGAGGCTACCTCATGACAAGAGGTAAAGAAAATAAGTGGAAGGATTGGCGAAGCACCTTCCTTATCATTGAAAGTTAAGACACAGAGCTTAACAAGCGCTTCAATAGGTGGAACAGGGATCCGCCTCTTCTTGCAGGCGGTCGCAGCATGCCGCCTGTTCCTCCAAAAGCTAAGAAAGAGATCCTGGACAAAGGACTCTTTAAAGTAGAGTCGAGGGTCGACTCTACTACAGGGGTGCGAGAGCAAGTACCCCTGCACTGCGTCCCGAGCTTCAGATGGCTCTATGACGAGTACTTTTTGGCCGCCTGTGGCCTCAGCAGTCGGTGTTCAAGAGGTAGCCGGCCTGTCGAATACTCTCTTTTTCCATGCATTATTGCTTAACTTTTTATTAACTTTGGTATTTGTCCTTGCAGCGGACGCCATGAGCAAAATCACCGCTTCTAAGACAGCGGCGGCTATGTTACGAGCCTCTATCATGCAACAATCCTCTGCCGACTCCCCTAACAAGGAGGCGCCCTTGGTAAGTTCCAAGCCTTTCACCCTTTTTCCTTTTTGAAGTTGGGTTTATGCAGATACTGACCTTTTTTTTTTTTTTTTTTTTTTTTTTTTTTTTTTTTTTTTCCAGATGGGCACTCCAAGAACTTCTTCTTCCTAACAGCCGGACTCCAAAACCCGGAGGACGACTGTTGCGAGCTCCCCTGGCACTGCCAGGAAACATGCGGCGGTTGAGAAACAGCCGTCCACTCCTTCTCAAACTCTAAACAGGCCGCCTAGAAGTATGGAACTATCCTTATGCATTCGGACTTGCTTCCTTTTTACTATTTCTAACGTTTTTGTTTATGCTTGATGCAGCCGACCCTCAGGAACCGGACCTGCTCGAGGTGGCCAAGTCTATGATCAAAGCCGTCCCTCCGGCTGAGAGAGAGGCGGTCAGGGGTGTCGGCACCCTTGACCTAGACGGTATCGCAGGGGTCCTTGCTGAGGTATACTTAGCATATCTTTGTCATTTAAACTCCAGGACGCCTGTTTTTTGTTTGACAACTAACACCTGTTTCCTTTTACTCAGGCTCTACTCCGAGTGAACGGCCTTTGCAAGCCGCTTGATAGGAAGAACAAAGAGGTAAAGGCTGCTAAAGATATGGCCGCCTCTGACTGTGATAAGGCAATGTTTCAAATTGCCCAAAATGAGATTTTGACAATTGATATTCTTTATTATCAGGCGCAGGCTACTTCTGCTATTCGGACTCAGTTGGAGGCGGCCTAGAAGAGGAACAATGAGCTGGAGGCGACCATCACCAACCTCAAGGCCGAGCTGAGACCTCTTCGCCAAAAAATGAGCTTATACGACACCTTGGAGAAATCCTTGGCGAGCGTTAAAGAGCACCTGGTGACTCAAGAGAAGAGCCTCACTGAGGAGCTCTCGGCACAGGCCGAGCAGGAAAAGAAGGAGCTGGTCCGAGAGATGATGGAAGACTCGGCTCAAATCCAGCGCTTGACCTGGGGTCGCCTCTTCCCCAATGCCGACTTTGCCTCATGGGAAAAAACGTACCGCCAGTGTTCCGAGAGATATAATCAAGAGATCCTGGCGGCTGCTGAGGACGAGGCATTGGAGGTGGAGGAGCCGGTAGTGGCCATAGTGCCAATTGGGGTGGATGCGTTGAAAAAAGATGCAGCTGAGGTCGAGTCAAGCAAGAAGAATGCTGACCAGGCGGCAGCTGTTGTTGTTGAAGATCTGCCCCCGTCTTAAGCTTTTGTCTTCTTTTTCTTCGGCCTGCGTGCCGTTTGTTTTTCTTTACCCGGCCAGGGGGGCCGGGGTTCTGAATATTTTGCCAGTCTTAATGGCCGGCTTCTCTTTGTATCTTTACCCGGCCAAGGGGCCGGGGTTTTGAATATTTTCGCCGGTCATTAGGCGACCATCTTTTTAGGTCGCCTTTTATGACAAAATTTTGAATTGTGCTTTTATTTGCTAAGTATCGAAACTTTGATATCTAGTTGCATACTATACCGACTGTTTTGCATGGCCGATAGTTGTAAACAGGTAAGAGTTAGTCACGCTGCCTATGCCCCTGGACGACTGGTTGTCTGTTTCTAGGCTTGGCGATCAGTCGGCCATTTATTCAACCGATATCTGACTCATTTTGAAGACTGGATCCCCTTTAGGCAGGCGGTCCTGTCATTTGTAAATTAACCAAGTAGGAAGGTAATTTCTACCTGCCATGGTTTTAGGCAAGAGACTCTAGGCGGCCTAGGCCGGCTAGTCCCTGCTATGTTAACTTAGTGAGAACAGGCGATATATGAACACCTTTTTAGTTTCATACCAAGTTTTATGGGGTGACGAAGTAAACATGGTTGTTACTAAGTCGCCGAGCGACTGAGTAGTAGGGGTTTCAAGCGGTGGGTACCGAGTGTTCCCCTTTATTCGCCGATGTTTGTTGGCTATTAACTCATAAGGTACCGACTGTTCTTATCCCAAGTAGTTCAGTCGGTTGGTTGACACGGATGGTTACTGCAAACACTTGTTGGACCTGATTAGTCGATTAAGTGAGAGGTAACCTTGTCTGGGAAACGGCTACGTGGTTGTCTTGGTTAGACAATCGTATAGGTGCCGTGTAATGATTTTATAGAACAATGTTCCACCCAAAAGGGAGCTGCTTTCTGCGACGAATTTCATCCGGATGGATGCCGCTGGACGCCTGCTATAATATTGGGACAGGTCGAATTAATTTAATATTTGGATCAGTTGGCATGGCGCCTGGTCTGATCATTTTGGCCATGAGCCTTTGGTAGTTCTAGGTGAACTGTGTTGTTGGAGAGTAGCCGATTGTATGGAACAAACGGCATGCCCCTCTTAAGTAAGACTTGAAAAATAAAACAGGGAGAGTAGCCGACTGTTAGTCAGTAGGCATGCCCCTCTTAGTACAAAATTGAATGAAACATCGAACTTTTATTAAGTAGCTCTCGGCTATTTACATCATTTAAAAATAATACTTCTTTAAATTATCTACATTCCAGGTTCGAGGCAACGGTTGGCCGTCTGGTGTTTCCAGCCGGTAGGTACCGTCCCTGACCTCTTTATAGATTCGATAGGGTCCTTCCCAGTTGGGAGTTAATTTTCCAGACTCATTAGCCCTACCGACTGCTTCCATTTTTCTTAGTACAAAGTCCCCCACTTTGAGTGGACGCCTGTGTACTTTTTTGTTGTATGATCTGGTCATTCTCAGGCGGTAAATTTCATGGCGCAAGACGGCATTGTCCCTCCTTTCTGGGAGTGAGTCTAATTCCAGACGCAAGGATTCCTAGTTCGCCTCTTCGTCGTATAACATTACTCGAAGAGTCAGCTCGTAGTGTTCAATTGGAAGAACAGCTTCCGCACCATAGGTTAGGAGGAATGGAGTCTCTCCAGTCGCCCCTTTTTCAGTCGTCCTAATGGCCCAGAGAACATGTGGTAGTTCATCCGCCCATAGGGCGCCTGCTCGTTCAATCTTTTTCTTGAGACCGTCTGAGATGATTTTATTAAAAGCTTCTACCTGGCCGTTTGCTTGTGGACAGCCGACTGATGCAAAGTGATGCGCGATGCCTTGGTCACTCAACCAGCTTTTGAGAACAGGCGTCTCAAATTGGGGACCATTATCAAAAACCATAGCCATGGGAACCCCGAACCGAGTGATGACATTTTTCCAGATGAATAAAATTACATCCTTCGTCTTGATTCCCTTTACATCCTCCACCTCCACCCATTTGGTGAAGTAGTCGACTGCAACAAGTATGTACTTCCTCCCACCTGTAGCAGGCGTATATGGACCCAGAATATCCATGCCCCACTTAGCAAACGGTAGTGGGCTATGAATGGTAGTGAGGTCAGTAGCCGGACGGTGAATTAGTTTGCCAAACTTTTGACACTTATCACATTTTTTCACCATCTCCATTGTATCTGCTTCTAAAGTAGGCCAAAAGTAGCCCTGCCGCCTTGTCCGTTGGGCAAGCGACCTGCCGCCTACATGGGAAGAGCAGTAACCAAAGTGGAGATCTTCTAGGATCTCTCGTCCTTTTTCTGGAGTAACACACTTCAAGAAGGGTTGAAGATACCCTCTTTTGTGAAGTTCTCCCTTTATCATTTCAAAACTGGCTGCCCGTTTTTTCAGTGCAGCCGCCTGGTGATGATCATCCGGCAAGGTGCCGTCTGTCGGATACGCCCTGATTGGATCCATCCAGGTTGAACTTCTATCTAGGATTCCAATGGGGTCTTCCTCTATGCTTCTTTTCTCCATTACTTCCCAGAAAACAGTTCGTGGAGTATCACAGGAGGCCGAGTATGCTAATTTTGAAAGAGCATCCGCCTGGTTGTTTTCTGATCTCGGCACTTGAGTCAGATGAAAATCTTTAAGGGATCCGACTGCTTGTCGTACCGCCTGTAAATACTTGATCATTGCCGGATGGGTTGCTTCGTATTCACCATTGTACTGACTCACTATCAATTATGAATCAGAATAGGCGTCTATCTTTCTTGCCCCTGCCGCCTTGCACATGCGAATTCCGGCTAGTAAAGCTTCATATTCTGCCTCGTTGTTTGAGGCCTGAAAATTGGAACGCAGAGCATACTCGTACCTGTCGCCCTCTGGCGACTGACATATGACGCCTGCTCCACAACCATTTGAAGTAGAGCTCCCGTCCACATATACCTTCCAAACTTGGTCTGGAACTTGAGAATCAGGAGGACGAGTCATTTCAACAATAAAATCAGAAAAGGCTTGCCCCTTCACTGCTTTCCTAGGCTCGAATGTGACTTCGAGGCTCTGAATTTCTATGGCCCACTTGATCATCCGTCCTGACGACTCCATGGTGGTCAGTGGCCGCTTGATAGGTTGATATGTGTACACGACGACTGCATGTGCCAAAAAGTAGGGCTTCAATTTTTTAACATCCATGAAGAGTGCGAGACCAAATTTCTCCACTAAGAGATACCTCAACTCGGCATTTTTCAGCACATGACTGACAAAGTAGACCGGGAGCTGGCAGCCGTCTCTTTCAGCAAGAAGAACAACGCTTAACGCATGATCAGAGACGGCCAGATACATGTAAAGTACTTCTTTGGGCAAAGGGCTGACCAGCCTCGGCAAGGAATGCAAGTGAACTTTCAATTTCTGGAAGGCCGCCTCAGCATCCGGCCCCCATTCAAACCTTGCCTTTTTCTTAATGGCCTGGAAGAAGTATCAGCATTTGTCGCCTGATTGACTTAGAAATCTTCCCAAGGCCGCCAGACAACCTGTTAACTTCTGAACCTCTCGGACGGTACGAGGCGACTGCATGTCGATGACCGCCTGCACCTTCTCAGGGTTCGCCTCTATTCCTCTATGATTGATAAGGAATCCGAGAAATTTCCCAGACTCAACCCCAAATACACATTTCTTGGGATTGAGCATGACATGGTGCCGCCTGAGTGTGGCGATAGTTTCTCGGAGGTCCGACAGATGATCTATCTGAAGCTTAGACTTAACAATCATATCATCAATGTATGCCTCGACGTTCCTCCCAATATGATCAAAGAACACAGTATTTATCATTCGCTGGAAGGTGGCCGGGGCATTCTTCAGACCAAACGGCATGACCGTGTAACAGTATAACCCTTGATCAGTGACGAAGGCCGTCTTCTCCTGATCTTTCTTCCATAAAGGAATTTGATGGAAACCAGAGTAGGCGTCCATGAAGCTCATCAGAGCATGGCGGCTGTTGAGTCGACCAGATTATCAATTTTAGGCAGAGGGTAACTGTCTTTGGGACACGCCTTGTTTAGATCCGTGTAGTCCACACACATTCGCCAGGTACCATTCGGCTTTTTAACCAGTACTACATTTGCAACCCAGTCTGGGAAGTAGCATTGCCGAATGAACCCTGCATCAAGTAATTTCTTAACTTTGACGGCTGCCGCCTGACTTATTTCTTCGCCATGGTTCTGCTTCTTTTGCCTTATCGACTTCTTTTTTGGATCCACAACCAGTTTATGTACCGCCAGGTCAGGACTGATGCTTGGCATTTCATGGACTTCGAATGCAAAGATGTCTTTGTATTCTTTCAAGAGTCGATGAAAGTCATCACCCAGAACTCTCAGAGCAGTCGTCCCAACCTTGACTGTTCGGTCAGGGCGCGAGTCTTCTAGGATCAGGTCCGTATGCTCACCAGCCGGCTGAGGGCGGAATTCATCTGACTGCTCCTCTGCCAATGATTGCTATTTTTTCTCTTTTCTTGCGGCCCCCAACTGGGCAGCCTTTCTTTTCTTTCCGCCTGCTTCTTGAACAGGCGCCCTCTCCTTGACATTGTCAAGGTCCGTTTTTCCACCACTTGACCCAGCGGCCATGACAGTGGGCTTGATATCCGAGATATAGCACTCTCGGGCCATCTTCTGATCTCCCCTTAGGGAGCTGACTGTTCCATCATCCCTCTCGAATTTGAGCAACATAAGAGACGGGACAATAACAGCCTTGGAATTATTCAGGGTTGGTCGTCCTAGAATCATGTGTCGACCTTCCCCTTTTTCACCCAGGCGGATGGGTAAATCCACTCGTCCCACTGGGTGGACGACTCCTCCTCCAAACCCTACTAGAGGGTGAGATACCGGATGTATGCAATCAGTCTGATATTTGAGCTTTGACAGACATTTGCTACTGATAAGATCTGAGGAGCTGCCGGTATCTATGAGGATTCGGCCAACTCTCTGGTTGGCCACTTTACATTCAATAACAATAGGGTCGTCATGCGGCCCCCTTACCCCTCCTAAATCTTCTTCAGTGATTACAATTTCAGGAAATGAATATTTGGAGGGTCGTTCTTGATGAACGGTATTGACGTCTAGCCGCCTGATGTTATCTTTGTTGCCCCTAATAGTGGGGCCGCCTCCTGAGAAGCCGCCTGCAATAGTGTAGACGACTGCATCATCTGTATCAGAGCTGTCGGCCTGTTGACTCTTTTTGGCCGACTGCTTTTTCGAGGAAGAGGTCCCCTTAGATTTCTTGACATAAGAGTCAAGATCACCTTGTTCAGCCAGGCGGTCAAGATACCGCATGAGACTGATGCATTCGTTAGTTTGATGACCAACGTCTTCATGATAATCACATAATTTTTCTTGGTTCCGGTTGCTCGCAGAACCCTTCATGGGGGCCGGCTTCTCAATTGAGATCCGCCCCTTGATTTCTTTTAGGATAGCTTGGCTATCCTTGTTAAACGCATACTTCGGGGAGTATGGTTTGAATTCTTTCTTCTTTTTCTGGGCCGGCTGTTTAGAGGAATCAGCCGCCCAGACCTCTTTTCTATTTTTCTCATCCTTGTTGGACGACTGCTTCTGTCGTCCTTCTTTCTTGTCGAACCTCTTTCCGTCCGACTGTTTTCCAGTACTACAAAGATCAGTCGCCTGTATATAGGCTTCTGCTTCAATCAAGGCTTCCTGAAGAGTCGCCACCCTCTTTCGAACCAAGTCAAACTTGAAGGTCGACCCGTCTTTGAGGCCTCTGAAAAAGTCAGTATAGGCCACCTCATCCGGTAGCCCCTGAATCTGTATTCTCATCAGGTTAAACCGCCTGAAGTAAGAACGAAGCCCCTCCTTCTCACCCTGCTGAATTGTCCCTAAATCAAGGGCCGTCTTCTTCGCAGGTATGTTCATGGCAAAGTCGGAGGTGAATAAGTAAGCAAGCGTCCTGAAGTTATTCACACAACCAGTCGGCAGGTTGCCGAACCATTGTTGTGCGATTCCTTTAAGAGTCGCTGGGAAACACTTGCACCAAGTGGGATCATCCAACCCTTGAAGGTACATCAGGTTGGTGAATGCCATCAAATGATCTTCTGGGTTAGTAGTGCCGTCATAGGCACCTACTAACACATTTTTCACTTTGGCCGGCTGAGCGGCTTCAGTAATTTCCTTGGAGAAGGCCGACGACTGTTCCCCAAGTCTAAGCAACCGTAGCTTCCAGTCCATAGGTTGCACATTTTTTGCCGCATGTCCTCCAAACAGAGGTGGCTGCAAGAAATATTGTTGTTGCGGTACAAATGGTAAGTTTGGTACCGCCTGGTCACTATGAAAACCAGACTGACGGGAGGTACCGCCTGTCTGACTCTCATGATGTGACTGTCTTGAAAATCCGAAGTAGAGGCCGACTCTGACAGTCGGTCATTCTTCTTCTGCTCTAGCAATAGCCGAGCGTCTGTGAATGTTTTCTTCGACCCGTCCGCCTGAATATGACGAACAAGTTTCCTCTTTCCTGGAGTAGGAAAGCGGTACTTTGTGAAATCAAGGGAAGGAGGCTCCCACTTCCTAGAATTGGGATGAGGGGTCGCCTCTCGCCCTTGAACAGGCTTCCTCTTCCCTGAAGAGGAAGGTTTCTTAGCCGACTGCTCCTTGGCCAGAGCAGGCGTCTTTTTGTTGAGCAACTCTTGAATCTCTCCTTTGAAGCCCCTCATGAAGGTCATGAGTTCGTTCCTTGTAATGGGAGCAGACCCATCAGCCGGCTGCTGCTGAACAGGCGGTGCGCCGACTGGATCACTGAGTCCAGTTTGAGGATCTTTCCGTTCTCTCCTTTCGGTATGACGGGTGCGCCGGGCCCTTAGGGTCCCGTCTGAAGCTGTATGAGCTTCAACTTCAAACTCTTCTTCAGTATCGTGGTCCGACTGAACTTGAGGGTCGTCCAGGGGACGCCTCTCTTCAGGAGTCGGTACAGACGTGGATGCCATCTCAAAAGTACTCTCCCCATAGACGGCGCCAAAATGTTTCGGGGTTTTTTGATGTCCTTTGGGAGAGTTACAATTCCGAGACTGGAACCGGACGCCTGTACCTGCAAAACAAACGGATGCTCCGAATGATTGGAGATCCGCCTCCAACGGTCAAGTTAGTACTTGATTAAGGAGTAATTAATGCGGAATATGATGTAATTTAGTCTCTCTAGGTGAGAGTGTTTGATGTGCGTAATCCCCCTTAATGAGGATTAATGGGCATATTTATATGCCTCGGGATGCGTGCCATTACTAGGTTTAGGTTAAACCTAAGGCTGACTGGGCTTCCCACAAAGATTGGGCCTTGTTGGCTGATTTACCCATTTGGCATAGATGGACACGTGTCGCGTCGCAATTGGTCCATGGAGGACGTATCTCTGGCTGACACGTGGCAGGCTCCCATTGGCCTACGTAAAGGACACGTGGCAGAACCTGTTTGGTCCACGTGTCGGATGGTGATTGGTGGATAAAAATCCCCTAATCATATGCATAATAAGGAAACAAGCTGAAAAAGGAAAATATGCATGGTTAAAGATATCAATAAAATCATAGCTCATCAATCAAGGATTTGATTGATCCAATCAAGAAGTCAACAAACAATTAAAGATCTTATGAAATCAATCAAGAATGTAGAATCAGTCAAATAAGTTAAATGAGGAAATGAATCACTTGATTAACGAAATATTATTCGCGCAGTGGTCCCAACTGAGTACGGACAGTACGAACTTAACTGCACCTTTCTGAGTAAGTCGACTGCCTTTTTGAGCCTTGCTGAGAAAGACAACTTCTCTCTAGAGCTCGGACCATTTGATGACACGTAATGAATGCTTGGGCAACAAGCACAATTATGTCCCACGATTGAAGGAGCGAATCAAGGAAATATCAATCAATTAAGTCAACATTTCCTAAAAGATGAAGATGCCAATCAATATTGTCAACATTACCAAAATAACGAGGACTCTTCAATAATTACCTTTATTAGATTTACAAGTCATTATAAATAGCGATACTCTTTGTAATAGAATTCATTCATACATTGTCAAATACAATTTACTACACTTTATACTAAAATCTCTGATATTATGTCGTCCTTATTAATACTATTTCATCCTTACTCAGAAATGTCTCTCTTAGTTTGATCTTTGTTCGTTCTTTGATTTATAATTATTATTATAGTTCTATTATTTTATTGCTTTTGACTCACTCATTTGGAGATTATGTTTATTTTCTTTTAGCAATTTGATTATTAATACCCCTTAAACCTTTAACAAATTCAATTCCTAAAAATTCCTTTTCTAAGATTTGTGCAAAATAATTTGACACCCACCGTGGGACTTGTAATCAAAATCACTCGCTAATAAAGGCCTTTAAACACAAATTCCAAATCCAAGTCATGTTCGAAAACCAAGGATGTGTTGCCATATGATCGACATCCAAAAAATCCAATCTTGGTTAGAGTTGACTAACACAAGATGATGACTAGTTTCGCACCAAAAAAAATATACGAAAGGCCATCATGTGCAAAGATTTATTATACGTACACTATCAGGTTTGATCCTTCTTTGCTTGGTGTTTTTAATTTTCCTAACTATTGTATTAGATCTTTTGCAGATATGATCAATTTGTCCAAAGTAAAATTTGTGACTATCACCGGCTTGAGGAAAAACGGAATCATAAGATAGACTACATGATTTTTTGAATCATTTTAGCTAGGAGAAAGAAGCGAAATAAGTGTGACATCTTGTTTAATTACAAACATTACTCGTTTCAAGTAACATCTTACCTACTTTCTTCTTGTGTACTATATGCATGTTTAATTTATTAGTTACTTTTGTGTACTCCAAGGCACATCCTATCATTGGGGGCTTTAGATTTTCTTCTTTATTATGGATGCATTTTTGACTTTCGTACTTGGTTTGTCGTCCAAACTCAGTTCAGAACCGAATTAAATTTGTTTGTCTTTTTTGAATTCCGAACTCAGTTCTTTCATCCATACTCAACTTCATAACCAAGTTAAATTTGTTTGTCTTTTCTGAATTCCGAACTCAGTTCTTCCATCCATACTCAGTTCGGAACCGAATTAAACTTGTTTGTCTTTCTTGAATTCCGAACTCAGTTCTTCCATCCATACTCAGTTCGATACCGAATAAAATTTGTTTTGTCTTTTTAATTTCAAACACAATTCTTTCATCCGTACGTACTCAGTTTGGAACCGAACCAAATAAGTTCGTCTTTCTGACTTTTGAACTCAGTTTTTACGTCCAAACTCACTACGGTATAGAAATGAATCAATTCGTCTTTGTTTATACTTACTCTTGAATTTCACCTCTTGAACCTTGAAATTATTACGCTTTGTTGATTTGTGACCTTTCAACGTTTTCTTTTCAAAGTGGCTGTGAAAAATAGATGAAGATACTAAGATTTGAAGGCTATAAAATATATAAGAACCCCTCCTTATATAAGAACCCTAGTTATATAAGAACCAATCTCAGTCGTAGAATTAAGTTACTTCGGACGGTTAAGATTAAAACACATATCCTCCCTAAAACCCTTTACCAAACGTCCAAAATTTTCTCTCTCCTCTAACTTTCTCTCTCTTCGTGTTCATCACTTTCTCTCTCCTCAAACCCCCCAAAAATCTCCATAGAAATTGCAATTTGAAGGATTTTCAAATCAGGTATGTTTTTTTTTTTCGATTTTGTTAAAACTTTCATGAAATTAGCATGATGTTTAAGTAGATTTTGCGATTTTTCGATATGATTTTTGCGATTTTTTTATTTGATTTTCATGAATTTCACATGAGTTAAAGTCGATTGTTCATGTTTGTGATTTGATTTTCATTAATTTTCGGTGATTTTAGGGTTCAAACTTCGGCGATTTTAGGTTCAAACTTCAACGATTTTAATGTTCGAATTTCAGCGATTTTAGTGTTTGAATTTTAGCAATATGGTAATTTCACCGCTACTCTTGATTATTAGATAATTTCAGTCCATTTTTTTCGAATTTTTTTGTTTTTTTTTGGCATCATTTTTGGTGAGTGATGGTGGAGGTCGAGGGTGAGTAATGGTGGTGCGGTGGTTAGGAGCAGCGTGGGGTGCTGCTGAATAAACTCAAATTCCATGTGCATAATATTTGTTTTTCCAGAATATCATGTATATACCATATCATTCTTAATCTAATGCAATCCAATGTCTAACAAATATACTAGTCTAGCAATCTAATGTATAACAAATATACTAGTCTTACAATGATAGGTTAATATTTTTCCGACTATGTGCATATTTTCATGGCTGAATTTGCATTTATTTTTTAACTTTGAATATGCATAATTTTTAAATCAAATGTGCATAATGTTTATATACAATGTTCATATATTTCGATAGGCTAAAAGAAAAAAGCTTAATAAACGATTTAAGTAGTACCAACAAATTAGATCAGAAATTAAGCATAAGCTCAACAAAAATGTCTGCAGACATCTAATTCACTCAGGCCCACTAATGTCTTCATAATCCACTAAAATTGTGCAACCAATTAAAAATGTCGTAATAATCAATTTTAACTCATTATACTGCCATTAATTGATAAATATAAAAACAGAGATTTCATAATTCTTAGAGAGAGAAAGCTTGTGAAAGGAAGAGAGAGAAAAGCACAAAGCTTGTGGGGTGCTGCTGAATGGTGATTGGTGGTGCGCGGCTGCTTGCGGTGTTGGGTGGCTATGAGTTGTGGTTGTTGTAGTGGACAATGGTTGGAGGAGGTTGGAGATGGTGGGTGACGGTGGTAATTGGTGTTGCTCCTAATCCAAGTAGGATAATATTTTTTAGATTCCTTCGTCTTTTTATTTTCGATTTGTTCGGTTTTTATGGTTTGATTTTTGTGCGATTTATGTGCTTTTTTTTTTTTGTGGTGTCGTTGTTATGTGGGTATTGCTATTGTTTTTGCGGCTGCTATGGTGGTGTGAATTTGGTGGTGGTTGTTGGCTATGATTGGTGGCAGGGGAATGAGAAGGTTGGTGATGTTGGCAAAGGTGGAGGGTTTTGCATGAGGGAGCAGCAGGGGGTAGGCCGAATTGGGGTGGCTGCGAATGAGGGGTGTGGATTGGAGATGCGGTGTAGGATAAGAGAGGGAGTGGTGAAGGTTAAGTGGCTGAGCAGCAGGGGAGAACATAGAAAAAAATTTAGAGCACAGGTTTAGAACATAAGATAAATTTAGGTCATAGGAAAAAATTTAAAACACATATTTAGAACATAGGAAAAAATTTAGAACATAGGCAAAAGAAAAAAAAATTAGAACATAGGAAAAAAAGCTTTAGAACATAGGTAGAAAAAATTTAGAACATAGGAAAAAAAAAACTTAGAACATAAGTAGACTAAATTTAGAACATAGGAAAAAAAAATTAGAACATAGGTAAAAGAATATTTAGAACATAGGAAAAAAAAACTTTAGAACATAGGTAGAAAAACTTTAGAACATAGGATGAAAAAATTTAGAACATAGGAAAAAGAAATTTAGAACATAGGTAAAAGAATATTTAGAACATAGGAAAAAAAAAAAATTTAGAGCATAGGTAGTAAAAATTTAGAACATAGGAAAAAAAAAAACTTTAGAACATAACTAGACTAAATTTAGAACATAGGCAAAAGAATTTAGAACATAGGTAAAAGAATATTTAGAACATAGGAAAAAAAAATTTAGAACATAGGTAGAAAAAATTTAGAACATAGGAAAAAAAAACTTTAGAATATAGGTAGAAAAAACTTTAGAACATAGGTGTAGAATATACGAACAACTTTAGAACATAGGAAAAATTTGGAACATAGAAAATTAGAACATTGGGAAAAAAAATTAGATCATTGGAAAAAAAATTGGAACACATGAAAAAAATTTAGAACATAAATAGAAAAATTTAGATCATAGGGTGAAAAAGTTTAGAACGTAGGAAAACTATCTAGAACATTAGAAGAAACAAAATTACAACACGGGTTTTTAGAATATAGGAAAAAAAATTTAGAATATAGACTAGAAAAGTAATTTAGAACATAGATAGAAAAAATTTAGAATATTGGAAAAAAAAAGAGCATAGAAAATAAGCTTAGAACATATACTAAAAATTTAGAACAAAAGAAAGTAATTTAGAATATAAGGTGAAAAAATTTAGAACATAGGATAAAGTTTAGAACATAGATAGAAAAAATTTAGAACGTACAGAAAAAAAATTTAGAAAATAGGTAGAAAAAATTTAGAGCATAGGATAAAATTTAGAGCATAGGATAAAATTTAGAGCATACGGAAAAAATTTAGAACATTGGAAATAAATTTAGAACATAGACAAAAAATTTGAACATAGGATATATATTTAGAACATGGATAGAAAAATTTAGAACATAAACAATAAAATGTAGAACATAGGAAAATAGTTTAGAACATACATATATTAAGAGCTTAGATTGAAAAATTTAGAGCTTAAGCAATAAATTTTAGAACATATGCAAATAATATTTAGAACATATGATAAAACCTATTAGGTCAATTGGAAGAGCACTATGCAAATGTATAGAGGATGTAGGTTCAATTCCTACATAGGTTATCTTTATAAATAACTAAAAAAACTTCAAATGTTTTTTTTTAAAAAAAAAAAATCCAATAAAACAAATTAAATTAGCACTAAGTTATATGAGCAGAAAATTGGCTTGAAATGATTAATAACTATAGAAACTTTTTTACAAGTGAACTCTCACCATACAATGCTCATCTCCACATTACACAAATAAACCTACGTGGGATTTGAACCCACATCTTTTGTACATTTGCACAATGCTCTACCTATTGAGCTAGTAGGTAAATGTATATATAAAACATTTAAACTAAAAAAAATTACTAAAGAGTAAATTAAGGTTAAAATAAAGTCATGATGACTATATCAAGATATTTTCACTTGTCTTTACTTCCCCAATGTTCTGTCCTTGCTAACAAAAGAATGATGCATCTCAATAAAATTACTAAGGTGCGCACATTTGTGAAGAAGACAACACCTCTAGCAAAGGTAGGATGTATATATAAAAAAAAAACTCATAATAAATGAACACAAAAACAAAGCATGTATTGAAATATCATCCGATTAGAACAATTAGACTATAATTCAACAATTAGAACTATTCTATATCAGACATAACATCAGTGAGATGCATAGGATACTATGAAAAAAATTATACTATGAAAAAAATATATAAATGCTTATCTAATAAGATCTTAATTTTTTTAATTTGATCTGATTTGGTCGTCTGATTTGACCAAATTTTGATCCCCATGTGCATGATAATCTATAAAGAATAAAAAAAATATATCATGATCAACTGACGTCTTGTTAGATCCTTAATAATGTGTATTTTATTAATACTCTATGCAATTTTTATAATTTTTTTCATTATGAAATTAAAGATATTTAGCTATAAAAACCGTACCTTGAACGATAAAGTATGTTTAAAATTATTTTAAAAAAAAATCTGATCTGATCTGATCTGTCTTATTTTTTCTGATTTGGTTTGAATTAAGTAACAATAAGGTGAGCTAAATATCGCTTAACTACGTAGTAGTACTTCTATTTTTTTAAAAAAACAACTACCTACCAGTATGTAGTAGTAATTCATATTTATTTTTATTTTTATTTCTATAAAAAGTTTTCTATATATGATTCCTTGTAACAGGTCTATTAGAAATAAGATATGTTTAAATACTGTATAAACTCACGTTTTTGCCCTATATTATATTATATCCTACTATAGGAAGGCTAGCTCTAGTCTTCTCACATTGACAGTTTGTTTGGGTTAGATATGGCAACGGACCGGATCTGCAGATCGAAAATTTTAGAATCTAGATCCAGATCCATTGGATCCAATGAATCCACAAATCTGGATCCAGATCCCCATTTAATTTTTTTTCTTTTAAAAAATTTATTTTTTTTAAAATTGGAGCAAAAATTATTTTTAAAATTTATCTAATATATCTTCATGATCAAACCATTATTTTCCTAAAATAATAAATAATAAGTAAAGTTTTAAATTCGTAAAAAGAAAAATAAAAAATAAAAAACAAACAAAGTAAGTAATACCAGAAATACTTATAGGTACATTTATATTTATATTAGAAAAGTAAACATAATTGATATATAAATCTAAGTTAATATCATAATAAAATAATAAAAATGAAAGACGGATTTATGGGTTGGATCCGGATCGGATCTGGATCTTCATCTGATCCATCAAAACGGATCCGGATCCAGATCCTATAAAGCGAATCAGGATCCATTGGATCCGAACCGGATCCAGGATCCATTGCCACCTTTAGTTTGGGTAATGAAAAGAGAAGGAAAAGAAAGGGATCGGAGTGAAGGAAAAGAAGAGAAGGGGAGGGAAGGGAACAATAATGAGTTTTCCTTTCAAATCTCTTCATTGGTGGAGAGATCAATTTCTTACAATTTAATCCCTCCATTTCTCTCCCCACCAATCAATTCCCTTCATCTCTCATTTGTTATCCAAATGAAAGATACTCCATCCCTCCATTTTCCTCCCCTTCCTTCCTTTCCTTTCCCTTCATTCCATCGATCCAAACACACTCTGCAGCGGTATGCACTCGTTTGATTTGGGATGTATCAAGTAGGGTGTTCACGGTTTAAAGACTTGTTGAGAGCAAGGACGGGTTGTTGTTTTGATAATAACAAGCTAGGGTAGTCCCATGTACTACAGGATTAAAATCTTCGGCGTTAATTACACTATAAGGCATTAGCCTATCTATCTTTATGGGCTACAAAGCCTACAATGAGCTTCATCTTCTAACAGGGGCGGAAGGAGGGGGGACAACTGTCCCCCCCATTTCTAAAATAAAATTCAGTTTTTTATTTTTTATTTTTTTTATTTTTAAATTAAAACAATTGTAAGGGAGGGGGAGGAGGACTTATGGATGTGAAAATTAATGAAAATAACATGAGAGTTGGTGGATGAAGAAGGGAGAAGAGGAGTTATGGAGGCCACCAAGAAATGAATCAAAAATTAGTCAAACTTATTAAAATCATGATAATTTTGAAAACTGACAACAAAAAAGTGGAAACACCTTTTTCTTGTTTCCTGTTTTTGGTTTCTTTTTCTTTTTAAAAAAAAATTGAAAACTGAAAACAAAAAACGATGCCAAACAAGCCCTAAATTAATTAATTACTCACGTTCCGTGCGCTCCTTTAAATTGCTACATCGTGAATAAATTGTTAGTAACTTCAATAAAAATAAATAATAATGGAAATTAAATTAAATAAAAGTTGAGTTGATTTGGGGCCAAACCCTCAAACAGTTCTACCTTTCACGCCTTGGTTTAAGTTTAGAACTTGGGTAAAGTACGGACTCCGAGGAGTGCTTAGGGGATGTATTGTTGAAGAATAGGGAAGGCTAGTGTTTAGGGTAGAGCATAAGAGAGAAAGAGAGAATGTTTTGGTGCATAAGAGAGAAAGAGAGAATTGTTTGGTGCCCCGAAACCGATGAAATCAGCTTCGTATTTATAGAAAAAATATGAGGGGTGAAGCACGAAACCCTAGAATTGAAATGCGCCGCGGAGAAACCCTAGAAAATTGCCGTGTCACGGCAGAAATTGCCGTGACGCGGCAGATTTTGCTGTGACGCGGGAGATTTGCCGTAGCGCGGCAATGATTGCCGTGTCGCGGCAGATTTTGCCGTGTCGCAGCATTTGCAATTTCCAAAATTCCGTCCAGATTCAATTTTATATTTTACTTAAGCATTAAGTACGGGATAATTGTGCGCCATTTCATCTATTCCGGGTATAATTAGGTTTAGGGTTTACATATTTATTAATCGGGCTCAATTGATAAATAATATGAAATGGATTAAAAAGGGTTTGGGCTGAAATGTAGATTGGACTGAGTTTGAATAAACATTTGGACTGATTTGTTGGCCGATGTGTTTGACTGAACATGGATTTTAAGCACTCCCGAGATTAAATACTCGACCCGACTAATAATGGCGGTGAAAGGTTGTTCATCATCGAGTTTGGTTTTGGGTAGACATTTTTAGGTGTCTATAGTAACTCAATAACAAGTTTCTAACCACCGGATCAATTGAGTTATTTTGTTGAAATATTGAATTAAAAATGGTTATTTTATCACGGTTGTTAATTTTAATGTTCTGTTAAGTTATTATAATTGAAATCCAACTTTACACATTATTTGAAAATCCGTAGTTTTAAATAAACGATTTGGTAGTTGATTCATATTTTTCAATATAATTTAATTATGAAATGTAAAATAGTTCATCTAATTCGACCAGGTCTAAGCAATTCAATGAGAAATCGATCCGATCTCTAACAATTCATGTTGAAAAGAATGAAACTCTAAAATTTATGTAATTATTTTTCATCTTTCTTTGATCGTATGACTAAGCATCTTGGATTTTAAGGTTGTTAAATTTTAAGTAATAAACTTTTTATTTGTTAAAGTACTTTTTTTTTCCCTCAAATTGTGGGACGATTGTAGTCTGTCACCCCGGTTGAAATTCCTGGCTCCGCCATTGTCTTCTAACATAATTAAAGTCTATTATTGTGTTTGTTGATTCATACAATCTAGTTTCTTTGCTTCGACGTGATGGCCATGCATATATAAATATGCCTTTTTGGATCAACGCACATTGTATGTTACACAAAGGCTGATAGACAATATAGTTAGAGATATGAGATATTGAAAAATATATGTGTGATATATTTTTCGTATTGATCTTATTAGCATAATAATATATTTAGGTTTATTTATGGTAAGATAATATTTAGTGAATATATCTTTAGGATATATGGTTATAGTAGTATATCTTTTAGGAATATTGTTTTCTATCTTATTATCTTAGTTTTTTTTTATAAATACTCTACCTATTGATGAATGATAAAAAAAAGCCATTCTATCATTCTCTTTTACCCTAATTTGTCATGGTATCAAAGGCAGGTTAAATCTTGGGACCGTTCACAAAAATTTTCCCCTGCCGGTGGGTTAGAAAGTTAAACTCACCGGTACGCCTGTACAAAACTATCCGAGAATCCGAAAATCCGATAATCCGATCCGCAACCGATCCGAATTTTTGGATATCCGATCCGAGTTTTCATTTTGGATCGGACATCCGATTCGAAAAAGCGGATATCAGATGTGGATTTGGATATTGATTTTCGAAATTTCGAATATCTGATATCCGAAATATAAAGGCTGAAAAGTGAAATATATATAAAAATTTGAAATTGTTCATATAAAAATTATCCTGCATTATTAACTTATTATAATATTCTTAATATATTTGATGATCATTTTTATTGCAAAAAGACTACTATTTTGTTAAAATTTGTTGTACAACCGAACGAGAAAAAAGCAGTAAAATTAGTGAAATTTAGAAAGTAATCATAATCAATTTTACTTAATATCGGATAATGGATATCCGAAACATCCGATCCGAAAATTTTGGATATCCGAATATCGGATATCCGAAATTTTCGGATCAGATTTGGATATCATTAGGATATCCGATCCGAAATCACATTCACTACAAACAATAGACATTTAACAACATATCAAATCCGTTGCAGATTGTACTTTTCTGTCGCTAAATATAGGTAGCGACAGATTTTGAAACGGAATTATTCCGTTGGTAAAATTGTTGTCGCTAAATGAGACTAGCGACGTTGTATTTGTTTATTTTCCATTGCTGAACTTAGCAAC
The DNA here is from genome assembly GCF_001683475.1 of Chenopodium quinoa. Lineage (NCBI taxonomy): Eukaryota > Viridiplantae > Streptophyta > Magnoliopsida > Caryophyllales > Amaranthaceae > Chenopodium > Chenopodium quinoa. The sequence goes on along the minus strand of NW_018743977.1, from coordinate 2,638,110 downwards.
GGGTTTTTATTTCTGTCGCTGTTTTTAGCAACGGAAAAAAAATTTGTCGGTCATATCAGCAACTTAAAAAAATAAATTATTTTGTGTCTAAAAGTAGATGCTCTTCGGTTCAACCTCACTCGGGTCAACCCGACTTGGCTTTGCATGTAAGGCTCCTAGAATCTCAATCTCAAGAATCGCAATAGGTAAGAGTCGAACCCGTGACCTTTAAGTCACATAGTGAAACTCTTACCAACTATTATTTGTTTACTTCTACGCACATAATTGATGATAAGTGAAAGACATATTAGAGACGGAATTTAAAATCCGTCTTTAGTTTAGAAACGAATTTTCAAATCCGTCTCTAGTTCAGAGACGGATTGAAAATCACAGAGACGGATTGAAAATCCGTTTCTAGTTTAGAGACCGATTTTAGTTAACATAATTCGTCTCTAAAGTAATATTTTACATAATTCGTTTCGAAAATAATTTAGAGACGGAATTAAAAATCCATCACTCATATCAGCAAACGGACAAAAAAAAAAATCCGTCTCTAATTTAGCAACGGAAAAAAAAAATCCGTATCTACATTTAGCAACGGAAAAAAATCCGTTTCTAATTTAGAGACGGATTTCAATTCCGTTTCTAATTTAGAGACGGATTTTTTAAATTCCGTCTCTAATTTAGAAACGGATTTTTTGATTCCGTTTCTAAATTAATTTAGAGACGGATTTTTTAATTCCGTCTCTAATTTAGAAATAGATTGAATTTCGTCGCTAGAATTCCGTTTCTATAAGGTCATTTTTTTGTAGTAATTTCGGATCAGATATTCGAACCGTGAACAGGCCTACCCACCGGTGGGATTCAAAAATTTGCTTCCGCTATGCAATATTAATACTCTTTGAAATTTCTATTCTTTGAATTTTTGGTAGGTATACGTGAGTAATCCATCATATATTCATATATGATGGTATGTGATTTTGTTGGAGTATGTGAGTGAGTTTTCTCCGTAATACATCTCCATGGAGATGAAGAAAAGCCACGTTTGATGCAATATTTTTTTTTAAAAAATAAAACAAAAAAAATGGCTTTCTTGTGTCGTGAGACAAGATATATTGGTTCTCCTTGTGCCGTGAGACAGGGTTTATTTGTTGGTTCTTCTTGTGCCGTGAGACAGGTAGGATTTTGCTCCTTTGGATATGAGTTTGGTTTTGTTCTTAAATAAAACCAATAAGAGATATGAGTGTGCTTTACTCTGAAAAACCAATATTTGATTGGAGCTCGATTTTGCTCAGGAAAAAACAAAATTGTTATATTTGCAGGTTCGAAAAGAATGACGTTCATGCTTGATTGATGATTAATGAGTTCGAAAAAGACAATGTTCTCACCTCATCATTGAAGAAAAAAAAAAATGAAGGCGACATGCATCTCGCTTCAACAAAGTGGAATTTCCAATCGTAACGTTCGTGTTACTGCCGTTACGATTGCGGGAGGGTGTTAGAGATATGAGATGTCGGAAAATATATGTGTGATATATTTTCCGTATTGATCTTATTAGAAGAATAATATATTTAGATTTATTTATGTTAAGATAACATTTAGTGAATATATCTTTAGGATATATGGTTATAATAGTATATCCTTTAGGAATATTGTTTCCTATCTTATGATCTTAGGTTTTGTATAATACTCTACCTACTGGTGAATAATGAAACAAGACATTCTATCATTCTCTCTCACCCTAATTTGTCAAACATGCAATGTTCAACAAACACACCAAATTGCGGGACAAGTTGCAATACATTTAATTTGCTTTCATAATAGGAAAATTTTGATTTTTAACACCAAATTTTTTTTTGAAATTATTATTTTTAACACTATTAAAAAAAAACTTTTATTTAACACCACAAAAAGCTCAAAAATTAGATTTTATCACCACTTTACGGATTCCATTCAAAAATTCGTTACTAAAATCCAATAAGTGGGGGACACGGTGCCACGTGTCACCATAACTTTAGCTAAATAAAAGAAAAATATAAAATATAAAGACCCTGAAACTTACCTAGCCACCTAACCATCGGCACCCCCTTCCCCACCTTAGCCACGCAGCCCCCCCCCCCCGCTCACCTCCGGTGCACCCCATCATCCCTAGCCCAACCATCGGAACTCGTCCCCTCCCTTTTCCTCCAGCTCTAAACTGGTCACCACCATTCCCCCCACACAAAATGCCCCCTTTCCCCAAAATGGCCACAATAAGTTTATTAAGTTCAAATAAAACAAGCAAGTTCGTGAAAAATAAGATCTGATAAGGGTTATCTAAGTTTAAATTACAACTAAAATAAATTTTTACATATAGGATGTAACAGGTTTAATTATATTTAGATAAACTAAGTTTTACATAAGTAAAAATTAAATGAATATAGTGCACATTGAGGATCGAAAACCTTACCCACTCACCAATGGTTGTTGACCAATTTAATTATCACTTACTAAGTTTGGTCATTATTCTATGTTACTTTTAACTATCTTTTATTTACCCACACGTTAAATTGCGTATTTGGTAATTGAGTAATTAAAAAAAAAAAACCCTAGAGGGTGTATGTAAATTAATGATAAGATTAATGTTAATACTTCCTCCGTTTCATTTAGTTGCATTGACATGTATATTTCATTTAAGTGCGTTTGTCAATGCATCTATAAATAATACTCTCTCCATTTTTTTTAAAGCTAGATTTGAGATTGCGCGCGCGGAGTTTTAGTGGGGTAATTTAGGTGATAAAAAATTATAAGAAAGATAATGAAATTATTATTATTTTATTGAAGAGTAAAGTGGTGAGTGAGGGAATGGGGACCATTGATAAAGTAAGAGAGAGTGAGAAATGATAAAGTAAGAGAGAGTGAGGACCATTAACAAATAAAAGTATATTATTAAACTATAAGAGTTTCCAAAAGAGAAAACATAGCTTTAAAAAAAATCAGACGAAAATAACAAATGTAACTTAAAAAAAGGAAGGGGGTAATATCTTTAAAAATTATACACAGCCAAAGATTATTTAAATTTTATCGATATATAGTTTATAGATGTTGGGACGAATCATAAAACTCCATTCGACTTAGGTTTTTTAATTTCTTAAGTACATAATAAATCACAAAATAAAGTTAAAGAAGTTTATGTGAATAGTAGCAAAAGTCAAAACATGACCACCAAAATGGCCATGAAACATAGTGAAGTATAAACCGATAAAAAATTCAAAATGCTGCATGTATTGAGAAGCTGAAAAAGATTTGTATAGTCAGTTGAAAGTTACAACATCGCCTAATAAATTCTTATCTCACCCCAACACTTTCTCAAACATCATTATTTTTTCTCAAATCATCAACGAAAAAGCAAAGGACATCATCACACACACTACATAATCTCATTTTAAATGACATTATTTCTCTTCACAATAGAAAACGATCTAATAATTGAAAACATAATAAATATTAAAGATTCATCACTCATTAGACTTGGATAATTTAGTGTAGTTCAAGCATAAACTTGAGGATTGGCAACAAGATGCTCTTCAACAGCCTTGAAAATCTTCTGAATTCCTTCTTTGGCCTTCTCAAGATCCTCATCCTTCATCACATTCTCTCCCTTCATGTGGTAGTGTGCCACCATCTTGCATCTGGTTCCGGCTTCGGATACCTCGTACTTGTCTTCGTACACAGCGTACTCCACTGTATCAGGGAACACATCTCCTTCAATGCAAGTGTACTTTAAGTAGAAGTTGCCGGAATCAATCTCGTCCACTCTATTTTTCACATATTTGAATGGAGCCTCTGCAAAAATAATCAGTAGAATATTAATGATTAAATTTATGCATTGAGATTTGAGAAACCTAAAAGTCAAACTATGTATATTGTAAACAAGGTCAAACTATTTATGTAGTAATATATGGTAAGGTGCTCTACTAGTTATATTTAGTTGATGTTACGAGTTCGAACACAAGAAAATTGCATACTTTGTATTTTTTTTTAAATGCATTATGAATTCACGATACATTTATCGAGATGTCACTTTGACCATTAGTTTATTTAATTGCTTTTTAGTAGAGATTGTAACAAAATTAAATAATGAAAATAGATATTGTTATTATTTTAATGATATACCGTATTTTTAAGTTTTTATAGTGGTGAATTGCAAAAAACATACTGTATTATCTTTAGTAAACTTAAAAGTATAGTGTTACCAAAGAGAATTTCTTAATGCAAAAGTTAAAGTGATATGTAAATAATAATAAAAAATTAAATCAAACATGATACATGAATAGTGCAAAAGTTAAATTGATACATTTAAAAATACAGAGGATGTAATATTTAGTCGTTAAAAAACTAACCATCGGGGAAATTGATCTTCTTGATGCATCCAACAGTGGTGGAGTCACCTTCAACAAACTCGACAGATTTAGCGAACTGAGGGAAAGTCTTAGGAATGAAGTTGTGGTTGTCAATGGCAAGAGCTTGGAACAATCGGGACGCGGCGACTGGACTGGTGATGTCGGCCAATGTGCATGTGATAACACCCATGATTATTATTGTGTTGTTTTCCTAAGGAATAAAATGGAGAGGATATTATAAAGAAGAAGCTAAGACTGAAGAATTTAGATTACTAGTAAGAGTAGCTAGTGAATGAGATGAAAAGAGAATTGGATGTGCAAATAATGAGAAAATATACTGGTATTTATAATGGTAGAGACTAGAGGGACTAGGTAACAACTTGGCAAGGAGCCAAGAACAATGAAGCCGCCGGCCTCTTTCCATGGTTTTTATTAGTATTGTTTGGTGAATTTGCCTTTATTCTAGGGTTAAGGATATATATAATCCAATATGTAATTACGGAGAGAAATATTTCTTAAAGTGGTATTTTAATTTAAAGATGTATGATAAAATGACATGTCAATTGTTGAAATTAATTTTTATTCACTTATTAAATTATTTCTACTCTTATAGCTTCTTATACAAAATATGTAGCTTTTGGAGCTTTATGTATATATCATTTTTAATTTTTTTGTGTTGCTTAGTGAATATGTAAAACACCATGTTTGTAATCTTATCTAATCACTCAATTAATTATTCTTACTTATATTGTTTGTCATATAATTAACATCGATACATAATTATTTATCTTTTTCAACATTGTGATTTATCATCAAAATAATATATCCACTAAGGGGCACTGACTAGTACTACCTATATTCTATAAACTAACGTTAATCATAAAAGATTGTTAATTTAAAAAGTACATGTTTTGACACGATTTTAATAGACTTAAAGAGAAGTATAGTCTAATTAATTTCTTAAACAAAAAAGAAAGTAATACTTTCTAGGGAAAAAGGAAGTGTATGCTTTTGCATTATTAAAGACAAGTCGGTAAAAGACGGTGAAGGCGGCCTGGCTGGTGAGGCAAGAGTAGGTGAAAGAATGAGAGTAGGTGAATTGAAACGAGTGTGTCTCAATAGAATTTAACGCAAAGGAGATGATTATGCAATGTACATTGATCATAAAATTCTCTACTCAACGAATTATAGTAAGCTTTCAACTTTGAAACCTAGATTTTTAGATGATGATAAAGTTCCACCATTTTCCCACCCGATTTCGGGGTTAATTAGAAACTTACTTCTAACCTACATTGAATATAGCTTGACATTACTGAGATTTATACCGGAAGGAGATTGATTGGGAGTTTCGTATCATTTTATTTGTCCCATTTAATTATTAAAAGTATAAAATTCTATGTTAGTCATCCTTAAAAGGACTATCATAATATTAATTTTTTATTGGCTGATTTTTATTTATTTTTTATGTCATAATTAATTATTGACTGATTGATACCATGTTAGAGAACCAACTCAACCAAAAGCTGATGGTTGAGGCACAAGATTATGTCTTCTCATACCCAGCGCTTAATATTCCAGTCACAGGTGGGGGGTGGATGAGATTCGAATCCGTGACCTCTGTGTCACGTTGACTCCGATACCATGTTATAGGACCAACTTAACCAAAAGCATAAGCTGATGGTTGAGGCCCATGATTATATTTTATACTCTATCAAAAAGTATAGTGGTGAAATATGACTAGACTTCCAACGTACTTGTATATACTTTACCATATTATAGGCTCAACATGCTATATACTACGTATCAAACTATTTTTTTAACTCAAAAGGTGCATTGGTAGTTACAAGCATCTGCTAATATACAATAAAATAAAAATCATACGTAATACTCCAATTCAATCATTCCACCAACTACATTTTTATGCATGATAATTTATTGCTTGTTTATCAATGTGATCAGTCGTAGGTAATAGACTAATACGAGTAGTGAATAATTGAATACAAAAGAGTACGAGACCATAATTTTTGGTGGTGAAAATAATGAAAATGTAAATATTAGTGTGTTCATGTCATAAAAGGAAGTGTTATAAATTAAATTGAGACAGACATATGAGAAAATTGTGCAACTAACTTGAAACAAGGTAAAAACAATCCTAATTATTGAAGATGCATGAATTCTGAAAATATGATGTTCTTGTGACCTACAATATCCATCCAGAATGCCATCTTTGCAGTGAACAATAATTAGTGTCGTTTGTACTGCCCCAACCCATTTATTATTATGCTGTAATTAACTCCTTGAAGAGGGGATGGGTGAGTATTCCAGATCGAGAAAAAAGGGGAATTTCATTCTATCTTTTGGGGGTGGCGATGAAGAAGTAGTCGTCATTGTCGCCGACCATGGTTATATTTCACAGTTCTTAGTTATGTCTGGTTGTGATACCATGATAAATATTCATGTAGCAAAACTAAGCCCACGTTGGAGGGGTATATCCATATATATATCATTATATCACATACAAATAAAGCTTGCAAGGTTCTATTTTAAAATCATTAATTTGGTAATAGGTAGAAATGCAGAATGACTTTCTAAACTTAGTTATATATTACCTCTTGTGTCCCTTATTGTTTGCAACATTATGCCCAAAACTCTCACAAAAAGTGAGTTTATGTTACAAACAAAAAGGGACTGAGAGAGTATAGTCATCCTAGACTTGTCCTTTTTCTTTAATGTAAACCAACTTAATTAGAGTTTTCCATAAAAAGTACTCCGTATTACTTAACACGCACCCCTTCTCATTTGCATGCAATTCACAAACATCCTTGTGGAGCTCTCTACTAGATTTCCAATATGAGGTCAAATGACTTTCAATCCTCCATTGTGCAAGATGGCAATTGGCTTCATTATCAACCCTTCTTGAAGGGTACTTGAGCTTTAAGAGCCATTTAATTTGTTGTACGATACTTAATTATTATTGCATTGTAAATAAAGTAGGTGTGCATGATATATATAATATATCGGCAGGGGATAGAAAGAAAAAAAAAAAAAAAAACACTTAAATAAAATTAGTAAACTCTGTCAATTAAAAGAGTGTTGCATTTTCTTATGAAATAAACAATAATGAGAGCAAACACCTTGAAAATTGGACATATACCATATTACCATTCATAACTCTTCTTTAGCTTTTTGTTTATTAATCACATACAAAATTTCACTCACATGAAACTTAACATCTCATACAACTTCACAATTCACATCTCAAATTAAACCACACCCCAAAAAAGGAGGCAAATTTCCACACACATTACATAATCTCATTTTTCGTCACTCATTACACTTAATAAAGGATTTTTTTTTTTCTTTTTTTTTTTTTTTGACACAAACACTTAATAAAGTTGTACAGTAGTAGTTCAAGCATAAACTTGAGGGTTGGCAATGAGGTGCTCTTCAACAGCCTTAAACACCTTGTGAATTCCTTCTTTGGCCTTTTGAAGATCTTCTTCCTTCATCACACTGTCTCCCTTCATGTGATAGTGTGCTACCATCTTGCACCGGGTTCCGGCTTCAGACACCTCGTACTTGTCTTCATACACAGCGTACTCCACAGTATCAGGAAACGCATCTCCTTCAATGCAAGTGTACTTTAGGTAGAAGTTGTTGGAATCAATCTCGTCCACTCTGTTTTTCACATATTTGAATGGAGCCTCTGCAAAAATGATCAACATGATTTATATTATTATTAAGAATAAGATAACTATAAATTAGAATCATGTGTATTTAGTATTATAAATTTCATAATCCTTCAATAATAACATATTAACATATAACTGATTAACTGTAGTATATACGTATGTAAAAGTTGTACTAATTAAGCTGTTAAATTAAGTATTGTATATTGTTAGTTATAAAAGTTTCTAAACGATGGCATACAGACCATTTAGAAACTTTTATAATTTTAGCTTTACATTATTAATGGTTGAATTTATGTATAATCACACGTAAAAGTTATGATAGATTAAAAAAAAAACAAAACGGAGGGAATTGATGTAGATGTGTACGTAGTTGTAAGAAAACTAACCATCGGGGAAATTGATCTGCTTGATGCATCCAACAGTGGTGGAATCGCCTTCAACAAACTCAACAGATTTAGCAAATTGAGGCAAAGCCTTAGGAACAAAGTTATGGTTGTCAAGGGCTAGAGCTTGGAACAACCGGGAGGCGGCGACTGGGCTGGTGATGTCGGCCAATGTGCATGTGAAAACACCCATGATTAAGTAACAAAGTTAAGGCAAGATATTAAAAAGAAAGAAGAGATTAGTTTAGTAAGAAGATTTGCTAATTAGTTGATAATGAGATAATTGGATATGCAAATAATGAGGATTTGATTGGGTATTTATAAGGGTTGTGGCTGTTGAGCAAAAGCAAACTTGGTAAGGACAAAGAAGCTACATCAGCTCATTCCAAGTCCTTTTTTGTAAGTAACTTTCGGAGCAGCCCTTGCTGAAAAATGTGTAGAGAATAGAGTTCTTTATATAATTACTCGTTTAATATTATCTGATCACTTAATTGACTACTAGAAATCTAAGCACACACAATGTGTATAAAGTACTATACAAAGTATTTTTAAAATGCAAAAGTTAATTAAAGGGTGATATTATTTTTTTAATAAAAAGAATAAAGTATTTATTTTTATTTTGTAAAATCATTTTAGGAGAAAGGCTCGATCAAGGTCATACTTTTGCATTAAAAACAGGTAAAAAGACGGTGAAGAGAGGCAAGAGTAGGTGAAGCAGAGTTGGTGAACAAGTGTGAATATCTCAAAACAATTTGACTCCAATGAGACTATATTGGTCAAACAATGTTACTCAACTACTAACGGATATATATGGTAGTAAAGCTCTTAGATTGGGAAGCAAGATTAACTGATGAGAACTTGACATAGATTATTGATAAATCTACAACTCCCCTAATCTCTATTTACCATCATGTCTCGTCTAGATCTTAAGGCACTCTCTTACTTATTTGGTGGTAAGGGTACTTAATTAGGGTGGAAATTAATGGGCTTGTGAGCATGTAGCAACACTAGATACATATGATTTTAAAAGGATACTCTTGCCCAAAAACCACGAGCAAGGTGTTTGGGGCTTATGACGGTTGAGCAAGCCAAAGGCGGATACAAGTGAGACCAAATCATCAAATTTTGTGTCGTCTTAGACTTTAGAATGCTATAATGCATGCGACGACACAATATGGGTGTAGGTTTGACAAGTTAAACATCAAAGTAAGAAAATGTTGATATATGGAGAGTAGTGCTCTAATCTATTAGCCTTATTGGCTACTAGACATTCCAAACCATTATACCTTGAAAAGAAATTCCAAAAGACACCCAACTTGCATTCAAAAATATGCCTAGTTGGGATTGTGAGAGGTAACACAATGCTTAGCTTTTTGTAATCAGTAATATTTCTTTACCAAAGCAATCAATATTATACTTAGTAATGTATTAAGGATGAAATTATTAAAATCATACATGCCTATATAATTGTGCATGACTTGACTATATCTCATACAAATACTTCGTCGAATTAGTCAACCCAGCAAGTAGGTACAAATAAAAAGTGAGGCTCAAACTGGGCTTCAAAGTCACAAAATGAGTTCTCCATCATCTTCGCCGAGCTTGATTGGTTTAAAAAGTCCCTTTATGACTCAACTTGTTGAGATGGGCAACAGGGAGTCTTGAATCTTGGTACAGCTCTCCCACCGGAGCAGGATGGAACTCTTCAAAGTTCATAGCAAAACTAATACATGCACATTCGATCATCAGAAGCTAAGAATTTGACAATTATGGTCTGCATAATAGTTTGATGGACTTCAGCAACACCACAAAAGTAAATATATCTGCACAAAAAGACAGACTGTAATGTTTTGGAAAATAATTAGAACAACCTTATCATTAAATGTTAATATTTAAATTATTTATGTCAAAAGTATAGAATTAAATTACTAGATTTTATAACACAGATTTAATTCCAACTGATGATTTCAAGTACTTAACATTTATGGGAAGATCAAATTATCATTTACCAAGCAGAAAGACTGCAAGAGAGATATACAACAGTACCATTAGTGAGAATAGAAATGAATACCTGCTCAATCATTTACTTCTTACAGTGTATGGAACATTATTAAGCCAGATTTTGGGGACATGTCGTATCAGATAGTAATCTTTTCCGCTTGGTATAGCAAATCTTTGTAATAGGTGCGGGCAATTCATAATGCAGAGTTCTTGCAGAGATCTAAGACGTTGAAATCCCTTGGGCACGGCCAAGAGATTTTGACAGTCTTTGATTCTCAATTTCTGAAGAGAGGAAAAATGTTGTAACCAATTTGGAAGCTCCACCAAACCAACACAATTATCTATATAGAGATTTTGAAGGGAGGCCGTAGCAGACTGAATACAATTTGGCAGACTTGCTAACTTCGGTATTCCTGTTATGCTTAATGTCCGAAGGCTTTGAAGGCCTTGCAAGCCAACTCCTTCCTCCAAATCTAGCTCTGTACAATTATCTAGTTCTAACGTCTGAAGACCATTGAACTTCATGCTGTTTGAAAGACTTGTCAATTTCGGACAGTCCTCAATGATCAAGGTCTGCAGCGAAGTGAGGCCTGTTACAAAAATGTTGTTGTTCCATAAGGATTCTAATCTCTTACACGAACTAAACCAAATGTAACGAAGACAACTCAATTGATTCAATTTGGTGCTAGTTAAACTCTTCTGGCATGTTGTCACTGTAAAACTTCTTAAATTCTGTAGCCGGTGAATATCCCTTGGAAGCTCTTTTAATAGCTCACATCCATCTAGATAAAACGCTTCTAGATTTAACAAGTCACCTATTTCTTCTGGAAGAGATTGAATGATAGAATTCCCTGACAAGTCGAGATATCTCAAATGTTTCAAGTTCCCGATCAAGCTTGGCAGTTCTTCAAACGAACTACCTTCAAGTTCCAGGATGCGTAAACAACTAAAAGTGGACAGAATTTTTTGAACAAATGATTGGCTTATATAATTTATTTTAAAACCAAGTCGGAATGTTCGTGCACTCTTGGCCTTCAGAAGCTCTTTAGGAAATTTAACATCCTCTAAACTATTAGAACTCTCATATCCCCAAACTATATGCCTAGTAAATTCTGAAACCATGACTTCATCTTGAGTTACGACTGCTAGTTCTTCCCCCATAACGTTCAGAGCAAGATCATGCAAGAGATCATGCATTTTACACCCTTCAAGCCATCCATTTGACCGAAAACTCGGCTCTTGTAGAAGAGACATTGATGCTAGTTTCTTAAGATACTCGTTCCCCAAAACTTCAATATCTTTGTTTCCATTGCTTTGTGGCAATAGACCAAGTGCACTCCACATATATGGTATATACCCCGCAGAAAGATGCAAATCCTTCACATATAATGACATGTAAGCAAAACATGGTTTCAAGTGAGACGGAAGTGAGTCATAGCTTAATTTTAAGAGTTGCATCACCTTATCATATTGATGATTCAACTCGGTAAAGCTATCCATATTACTAATTCGTTGCCATTCTTGCTTGTCCCTATTTAACCTCAACAAACTCCCCAAAGTCTTCACAACAAGAGGGATGCCACAACATTTCTCGACTATAGACCTCCCAATCTCGTAAAGGCTGTCATACTTTGCTTCGTCACCTTCGATGAATGCTAATTGCTTAAATATGGACCAACAAACAGGAAATGGAAGCTTGTCCAAGTTATAAGGTTCCATAGTTCGAGTAACTGAGGCAACTTCAGCCATTCTTGTAGTGATCAAAATTACACTACCAGCTTTGCCAATTTTAAGTATGTTCATAAGGTCATTCCACAAGTCTATGTTATCTACCCAAACATCATCCAACACAAGAAAGTATCTTTTCCCGTTCAATAAATTATGGAGCTTTTTCAACAACGTATTTGAATTAAGGTTCCCTATATTATCATCACTACCATCTTTTACAATGTCCTCTATAATCTTACAAACATCAAACTTGTTCGATACACATGCCCACAGTTTAGGATCAAAGTGTTCAATATCATGTTTCACTAACCTAGCTAATGCTGTTTTTCCGATCCCACCCATTCCGACTATAGGAAGCACTGAGAGTTTACTAACATTATTGACACCGTTCAATATGTTAATAATATCTTGCTTAGCCTCATTTCTTCCCTTAATAGCGGGCTCATACACAAACGCACATCCGCCTAAAGGTTCTTTAATCTCATCCTTAGAGGTTTTAACTGGACACTTGGTTAACTCAAAATCATTTTTCTTAGCCACTATATTTTCTAGCTTTTTGCGGAGGTTGTTTATTTTGTGACTCAAACCAAAGGTTGAAATGACAGGATTTGAAAAGGAAAGATAGTACCTGAACTGACGTCCAAGTTGGCCTTGATTAACACGACGTTGCATAACATCAAAGGCCACTTCATCCAAGAGGTCATCAATATCATAAACAATGCTCTTAAGATCTCTTAGCCAGATTTTGTTAGCCTTATTAGCTAATTGCTCCTCCTCTGCAACTTCAAGAACAGCACAAATGGCCTCCAATTTGTCGGCTATGGTCTTGAGATCTTTCTTAACTGACTTTGCACCTTTGATCTCTTCAGTAATGTAGGTATAGACAAGATCACCTGGGGAAGAACCGATCTTTCCTAGAATGAGTTTCGCAACAGTCAAGATGATTGCTTCGGCCATTTTAGTGTCAAATAATCGAAGAAGAGAGATATCAGGGAAGAAGACTAAATTAAAAGTGATGAACTGAATTTAGGTTGCCATGCTATGGTGAAGTTATCAGTTCATATGCAAAGTCAACATTTAATCATTCCATTAGTTTATTGATGCATTTCTGGCTGTCACAATATATATAGAAATACTTGCATTTGTATTAATTATGCAACTCTTTGAACAAGTCTATGGTAACACCACCTATTTCCTGATTGTGTATCACTAATACATGTGATCCTTATCAACTACATGACAGCGATCACCAAATGAATAATTAAAAAATTAATATTATTCCAATCCTATTAATTCACATAAACAAATCTATGGAATATGAGAGGGGGAAACTATTATCTTACAACAAGGTACAACCAGAGCCCAATGCTTTGAACCATGGGAGCCATAGAGCATAACATCAATTTTAATAAAGGTTCATCACAGCCATTTCACCTCCAACAATAAGAATTTTTCGGAAACACTTCTAATATTATTTCTCTCCTACTCCGTATTTCACTATCAATTATCTCTCGTCTTACACCCACAATTTTTCTTGGTGTTCACCAAAAGTTACAATTTAGTAAATTAGGTACTCCAGCGGTCACCGGAGGTAAACTTTATCTATCATTAATGTACATAGATCACAAAAATGCAGGAAAATAAAGATTGACATAAAAGAAGTAATTAATTTATATCCTAGCTCAACAATTAACTGCCTAACAATTGATCCAAATTCACAGTAGTTAGGGGTCTAAAAAGCTTCGAACGCATAAATAACTCATCAACTATCCTAATCTGCATTAAAAATCAACAACTATAATCAAAATTATGGCAGCTAATCATCAAATTGAACCGGAAAAAAAAAAGAAAAAAAAGAAATACTTGAGAGTGTTGTTGTTCATGAGATGAATTAAGGTTTGATAGGCGAGCTTGAGCTCAAAATCAGAGTATCGATCAACCATTTCAATAGCTGTAAGAAAGCGAGGACCAATTCTTGGTTCAGTTGAATTAGTTGAAGAAGCTGTTGAAGAAGATGGGAGCAATAAGAAAGCTGTGTTGGTGATGCCTAGGGGTATCTCGACTCGGCTCGACTCGACTCGTTAACGTATCGAGTCGAGTTTTGACTAAGTGGAGTTTTGATCTAGTCGATTTTGAGTAGCTTGTTAATTGATTCGGTCCTAATAGAACCCCCTATTTAGTGTAACATGTATTTCTTCTTTTAAATTTGTATTATAAGAAATATACATGTTGATGATATGAGTACATAAATATTATTTATTTATAAATTATTATTGTAAATTAAATTTTGAATCAATTTTTTTTTTTTATTAAATATAATAATGTACAAAGGAATTCGAGTTTCTCACGAGTTTTCGAGTCGAGTATTGGATTGTTCGACTCAACTCATTAACATTTTGAGTCAATCTCGAGCTCGAGTAGCCCACATGTTGTCTCGTCTCATAAATACTCCTAGTGATGCCATTAGTAGATGTTTTTCTTAAATTCAAATTTCAATACCTTCATTTAATTATGACATACTTCATATACTTTGTATTTAATTTCCTTTTTTTTTAGTATAAGATAATTTCCTTCAAAAAAAAAAACGTACAAGATAATTAGGAGAGCTAACCTGGTTTACGCCTTGTCCTGTTCACCTTATTTTCACTTATTTTACGAAAAATAAGATCAAATATAGGTTAATAAATTCAAATAAGTTAAAAAAAATAAGTTCAGGTAAGTTGTGATAAGGGTTAATGAGGGCTACTCAAATTCAATTTATAACTAAAATAAGTTCTAATAAGGGCTAATAAGTTCAGATAAGATCAGATAAGTTCAAATAAGTAAAAATCAGGTGAGTAAAATGCACCCTTAGTACCTTGTTAACTTGTTTGTAACTTTCCAAAGTTCAGTATCTCATCTATTTCCTCCGTTTTTTAAAATGCAATACTTTTATTTTCACGCTCTGTTAGGCAATTTTTGAAGATGAGATAGATAGAAAGAAAGAAAATTAATAGGAACCCATGTGGGTAGGAGAGAGTCAGAGAGATAGAGAGAAAAAAAAATGTCAAAAATGAAAAGTGTGGTAAGTAATTAACAAATAATAATTTTTAAAATAAGAAAATGTTGCAACTAAAAAGAAACGACGGAAGTACAAGTTCTTGTAAATTTCAGTTTTTTTATTTTTTTTAAAAAAAAGCCTCCACGGCAACTAACTTTCATTAAAAGACTTATCTGAAGCCAAAAATGATGCAATACAAGAAGGAAAGTCAGACAACCACACTCTCCTACCAGCAACTCACGGCACATAGTGCGCAAGTTCGTGAGCTACCTTATTTCCTTCTCTACTAACATAACTCCAAGTAATAAACTCAAAGAAACTACAAACATGATAAACATCACCAAGAACTAAGAAGAAGTCATTTCCTCCTCTCTCTTGCGATTGAATTGCATTCACCACACCAAGACAATCACTCTCAACAACTAGCCTTCGATAACCAAATTCTGTAGCCACTTGTAGTCCAAAAAGAATTGCTTTTGCTTCACTGACATTCGGTGACCAGCAGTCATCCACCTTCCAAGTAGCAGCAAGCTGAGCCTCACCATCAGCCCCCCTAATAACAACCCTAGCAGAAGAACCTCTCCCCTCGTCTGTACTCCCGTCTACATTCAGCTTATAGCACCCTGCAGCAGGAGCTTTCCACCTCTTATGTCTGGTTCCCTGCACACCCCACCTCCACACCCTCCACCGCTAACTCACTCATGAGCTTTGTCACATACTCTAGGGACTTCTTAGGGTCACATTTCTCTCCTTGAAAGATCCATTTATTTCTGGCCAGCCAAATAACCCAACAAACTGTCATAAACAGACCAAGCTCAGCTCTTGGAAACCTTTCAAAACATGCCCAGGCCATCTCATTAAAATCACGAAAGAACCCACTGATCTCATTCCCCATAGCACACTCGTCCCAAATAAGCTTGGCTATCACACATCTATCCCCTAAGACAATGTAGCTCTTTCTCGTCTTCCGCCCCACAAATCCCACACACTGCATCAGCCCCCACACTCCTTTTTTTCAGTCCTTGAACTGTAGGTAAAACACCATTACAGGCCCTAGCCTCCAGAAAAAAATCTTTACCCTTGGTAAAGTATTAACACTCCAGATCTTACCCCAGAAATTTGATCTTTCCGAAGACGATGCTACATTCTCATTAGCACATTCCCCAAATATAGCACGAAAAGCTGAGCGGAAATAAAATTCCCCATTCTTTTCTAAGTCCCAGCACCAAGAGTCTTCCAGCAATCGAATACTAAGAGGGATGCTTGGAATTCTTTCCCTCTCAAAAGGTAAGAAGAGCTCTTTGATTAGAGAGTAGTTCCAAGTTGCAGTGGGAAGGTGAATCAAATCGCATACCATTAAGTCATCCCTGGCATTACCACGAGGAGAAATGACTTTTCTGGTATCCATGGGCTGCTCCAAACTGAAGTTTTAAGACCATCCCCGATCCTCACTCTCAACCCCCTTTGCAATACCCATTTGACACCCCAAATTCCTCGCCACGTATAACTTGGATTATTCCCCAACTCTGATGACATATAATCCCCATCCACATACTATCGAACTTTTCAACATTTTTGCTATCAAAGCTATCCGGTACCATCATTAGTCTCCATGCCTGTTTACCCAACAAAGCCGCATTAAAGTATTCAAAATCAAACCCAGACCACCAACAGCTTTTGGCTCACAGAGCTTCTTCCATGCCAACTAGTGAATTTTCCGTTCCCCTTTCTTTTGACCCCACTAGAAATTCGACACCAAAGAACGCACTTCATCACAAAAATGAAGAAGGGAATTTAAACACACTCATCGCATAGGTCGGAATAGATTAGGCCGCTGCCTTAATCAAGGTTTCCCGACCGGCTTTAGATAAAAAAAAAAAACCCCCTTCCATCCCTGCAATCGCTTCCATAATTTCTCCCTAACGCCCCTCGTAATCACTCTCTTAGATCTCCCTACCACCGTTAGAAGCCCCAAAAACTTATCATGAATGTCCACCCTTTTCCCCCCTAAAAACTCTGGCTAACTCTACTCTTCTTGACTCCGGATTTCCTTTACTAAAGGACACCGTAGTTTTTATCCAAATTCACCATCTGACCCGACGCACTCTCATAGATCTGGATCACCTTTCGAATATTACCAACCTCTTCCAAGGATGCTTTCGAAAAAATGATAGTCATCTGCAAATAGTAAATGAGATATAGAAGGAGCCGTAGCAGCCACTCTCACTCCATGAAGCCCACCTCTCTCGGTCTCTCCACTTCCTTATTTAACAAACCCGACAATGCCTCCGCACACAAAATAAACAAATAGGGGGATAATGGATCACTTTGACGTAAACCCCTAGCCGGAGTAAACTCCCCCGAAGGTGCTCCATTTATCAAAATAGAGAACGACACTGAAGAAACACAATGCATAACCCTGTCAATCCAGCACTCTGCAAAACCAAAATTTTCCATTACAGCTCTAAAAAACGTCCACTCCACCCTATCACATGCTTTTGCCATGTCCAGCTTCAGAACTAACGACCCCGTCTCACTGCTAGAATTTTTCATATAGTGAAAAACCTCAAAAGCTGCTAAAATGTTATCTGTAATCAACCTTCCGGGAGTAAAAGCACTCTGATTAAGAGAAGTAATTTCAGACAAAAACGATTTCAATCTATTAGCTAGAACTTTAGAGACGAGCTTATAGACCACATTGCACAAACTTATAGGGCGGAACTCTGACATTTTATCTGGGCCTTCTTCTTCGGAATAAGAACAATAAAAGTTTCATTAATTTCCTTCGGAATCATCTCACCCTGTAAAACTCCAATTACCACAGTAGTCACGGCAGGCCCCACAATATGCCAATAAGTCTTAAAAATAGGGAGCACATAACCCATCAGAACCCGGGGCTTTCAAGAGATGCATTTGTTTCAGAGCTTGAAGAACTTCGCCATCAGAGTACTCGGCACACAAAATCTCATCCATTGAGGTCGTCACTCTGTTTTCTCTGCCAACTAGAGCATCATCAAAATTTTCGGGCAGAGAAGACGTAAATAAACTCTTAAAGTAATCCACAGCCACCTTATTCACTCCCTCCAAATCTTCGTGTATTACCCCATCATCCGTTACAGCGTTACTAGAGCTGATATAAAGTTTTTTTTTTTTTTTTTTTTTGCCAAGAACCTTAAATTTTTGGTTTTGACATTTACAGAGCTTACAATTGCTACAACAATCACTGTGATTGGAATCTGGATATAAATTTTTATACGTAGTTGATGGTGGTTTTTGTCAAAATTAAAAAAATATGAGTAAAGCGTCTTCCAAAAATATTAAATAGGTCGAGGTGTTTGTTTCTAACAAAATATTGATTATTTAAGGTGGTTTTTAATTTAAATGTCTTATTTTGATAAATTTTATAAAATATGATGATAAAAATAACACATAACTATTTAAGTCATGTTCAATAAGTTCTAAAAAAGAGTGTCGCACTTCAATAAAATATGATAAGCACTCTATAAGGTTAATGAACTATTACTCCTAAAATCGTATGATTTTTGAAAGGAACCTCATTAGATTATATAAGTGGACTTTCATTTTTATGACAGGCATGACCTAGGCTCGTATTTAACATATACATTTATATGAGGCTTTTAAGTTTAGGTGCAATGAATTGATTACACTTTTACCATTAGTTATCGATTGTGATCTTGCTCTTAAAGGGAGGTTCGTATATGCCATCCCTTGGGGGATCGATTTATATAAAATTAAAATAGAAATAAATAATTATAATCAAGAACAACATTTACTTCTTTATAGCTTGTTTTAGTCACATAAATACTTTCATTAGTAAGTGAAACTTAACATCTCTTACATTTTCGCAATTTACATCTCAACAAGCACATACTTTTCGATCTCACACTTTATTATTTCTCCCAAACCACCCCCAAAAAAGCAGGAAAATTGAAAACCGCACACATTACATACTCAATTATAACTTCAATTTTTTTAGTTAAATCACTCATAAAACTTTGAATAAATAATTAAATAGTTCAAGCATAAACTTGAGGGTTGGCAATGAGATGCTCTTCAACAGCCTTAAACATCTTCTGAATTCCTTCTTTGGCCTTCTCAATATCCTCATCCTTCATCACATTGTCTCCCTTCATGTGGTAGTGTGCCACCATCTTGCACCGAGTTCCGGCTTCAGATACATCATACTTATCTTCGTACACAGCGTACTCCACTGTATCAGGGAACACATCTCCTTCAATGCAAGTGTACTTTAGGTAGAAGTTGCCGGAATCAATCTCGTCCACTCTATTTTTCACATATTTGAATGGAGCCTCTGGACAAATGATCAACGTAATATTAATATTATTAATGATCAAAGTTGTACATTTAAAAAAGTAAAAGTCAACTTCGTAAAAAAAGTTAAAATTTAATGATTAAAGTTATACATTGAGATAAGTAAAAGTTATTCGCTTTATCCCTTTTTTTTTTATATCTCATTTGACTTTTTATGGTATCCGAGACGCGTGTTAAAATGTATATATCTTCATTTTTATAAGCGCAAAAATAATATAAACTTGATATAAATATAGTATACAATTTGACGAATCCAACAAGATCTTCACATGAGTATGTTATCTCTTGTAGATTAGTGAGAATTTGTAGTCAAAGTTATTTAAAGTTAACCTAAATATTTTATATGGGGCAAAAAAAAAAACAGAGGGAGTACCTTATTTACAAAAAAAAAAAAAAAAAAAAAAAAAAAATCAAAGTTGTACATTGAGAAAAGTAAAAGCAACCTTATAAAAAGAAGTTGAATTATTTACAAAACAATAATAGGTGTATGTTAATGTGTTATATTAGCGGATGTTAGCATGTTATACACACAAGAAGGAGTAACGTTTAATTAATAAACTAACCATCGGGGAAATTGATCTGCTTGATACATCCAACAGTGGTGGAGTCGCCTTCAACAAACACAACGGATTTAGCCAAGTGAGGCAATGCCTTAGGAACAAAGTTATGGTTGTCAAGGGCTAGAGCTTGGAACAGCCGAGACGCAGCGACTGGGCTGGTGATGTCGGCCAATGTGTATGTGAAAACACCCATGATTAAGGAGTGATAAATTTAAGAGAGCTAAGGATAATTATCTAAAAGAATAAAAGGCTTAGTTTAGTAAGAAGATTTGGTAGTGAAGAAGAGAATGAATTCGATATGTAAAGAATGAGAAATAGATTGGGTATTTATAGGGTTAGGGGTGTGGAAAGTCTAACTAAAATAAAGTAAGTTATTGGTAAGGACAAATTAAAGAAGCCGCCTCATTATTTCAAGTTCTTTTTAGTTAACCTTTTGATAGAGTTGAATAAGGCAATATTCATTTCACGTTATTTTTGCTGAACTAATATTATTTTTAACTGAAATGAAATTATTTTTGCTGAACTTAAATTATTTTTGCTGAACTGAAATTATTTAACTGATTTTTTATTATATTTATTCTTTAAAGTTATTGATTTTTACTGAACTGAAATTATTTTTACTAAACTAAACTTATTTTTATTGATCTGAACTTATTTTTGCTGAACATAAATTATTTTTACTGAACTGAAATTATTTTTACCGAAAATAATTTTGTAAAGTAAAGTGAACAGGGTCTAAGTGAGGGGAATAGCATACATACTCCGATTCATCAAGATATAGATAGATTCGTTTTTAGATAGTAAGTTTGCTCATTTTTTACTCCTTGATAGTTTAGGTCACGGTGTTATGAGAAGACGTACCTAAATTCCTCCATGTATCTATATATATATATATATATATATATATATATATATATATATATATATATATATATATTGTATTCGTTTATTATTATATGATTACTTAATCTTCAAAGTATTTGGACAATGCCATGTCACTATCTTAAGGTTTATGCACCACATAAGCTTGCCACTTCATTTAACAAAATAAATTATGCTTTGAGAGAGAATCAAACCCATAACCTCCAAAATACAAAGGTCATACATTTGCCATCTCAACCAACTTTGATTAACATTTTAAATTTCACATAATTAACATTATATATTCCTTTAATATATTATGTAAATTAGGGGTTATATTTTTTATTTATATTTCACAAGATTAGAAAATAAATACATATGAGGTAAAAAAAAAAAAACAATAACACCCAAGACAATGCCCGAACCACACAATAACTATACAAACAGTAGAACATAATTATTAAATTAAAGAAGTACAAACTAGCAACGCTGGGCATCGCCCGAGCCACACACTAGTTAACTATTAAAAGTAGGGAAATATTGAGGATATAATTTGGGAAATTATAGGATATATTTTGTGACCATATTTTATGGCTAGAATATCTTTTGGCTATCTTTTGTTAGTTTCCTAATTCTATCTCATTAGGGTAAACTTGTATTATATATTGGTCATGGCAGCCATCAATGAGATTTAAGCTATTATGTTCATTCAATTTAGCATGGTATCAAGAGCAGGTTAAATCATGGTATCAAAGCCTAGGTTGGGTTGTGTTGTGATCTGGTCTAGTATTATGGACAATTCACATGTGAGGGGGAGTGTTGAGCCCATGAGAAAACTCACATGTGAGTGCCACATGTAAGTGAAAGTGTTGTCCCATATCGAAAGAGTATGAAAGTGTTGGGAAGTGTATCCAACATTGAAGAAACAAGAAAGTTGTGTCCACTTTATAAAGCTAAGGGGCTACTCCCCTTATTGTCATGTGGTTTTGAGGTAGAACCTCATTGGACTTGTATAGTGGGCACTTGTGATGGGTGTGGCCTAGACCCGTTTATCATGGTACAAAAAGGAAAAAAAAAAACACAAAACATTTTTTTCGGTGAACCATGGTGGATGGCAGCAATCCACCGCCACCAGATTATGAGTGCAATAGTAGTGCTACATCTTCCAACAATCAGATTATGAGTTCGAGTGGCCAATTATTTCCAAGTGAACAATGGCATACAATTACAAATTTGGTGGGTAATACCAAAATTTTCGAAAATTGTTCGAATGATAAGTTTGATGATACCGCTTGGATTATTGATACAGGAGCCACGCATCATGTTACAGGAGAAAAATCTTGGCATTTTGATACAAAGAGCTTTGAATGTCCTGTAGGGTTACCGAACGGTGAAATAGTGTTGATTTCTCTTATTGGTTCAGTTTGTTTGTCGGACAAAATCACTCTAACTGGGGTGCTCTACGTCCCTAATTTGAGTTGTAATTTACTTTTTGTTTCACAGCTTAATGATGAGCTTAATTGTATTGTCCAATTTAACTCATATATGTGTGCTATACAGGATCAAACAAAGGAGTTGATTGGAACCGGAGCTCGGAGGGACGGATTGTACTATTTTAGCAAATCGGATTCCGTGCATCATGTAGGTGTTATTGACGCAAGGTCTAATTTGGAGCTATGGCATCGTCGTATGGGTCATCCTTCCGAGAAAGTAGTTAAGTTGCTTCCTACTGTTAATTGTAAAGATAGTCTTGATAAAGGGTGTGAAATTTGTATGCGTGCGAAACATCCTAGAGATAGATTTCCTTTGAGTGATAATAAAGCGTCTAGAATATTTGAGAAAGTTTATTGTGATATGGGGTCCATATTGTTATGTTTCGTCGTGCGGAGCTCGTTAATTTTTGACAATTGTTGATAATTATCCTAGAGTAGTGTGGATATATTTGTTGATTGATAAAACTGAGGTGTTTCGTATGTTTTTGTCGTTTGTTGCTATGGTAGACAGACAATTTTCCCAGTCAACTAAAGTTGTGCAAAGTGACAATGGTACCGAGTTTAATTATTTGCTTGGTTTTTTTGCTGCAACTGGGATTATATTTCAAACCTCTTGTGTGGGTACACCGCAACAAAACAGGAGGGTAAAGAGAAAACATAAACACATTTTGGAAGTAGGGAGAGCCTTCAGATTTCAAGCCAAATTGCCCATTTATTTTTGGGGTGAGTGTGTTCTTGCTGCCGCTCACTTAATTAATCGAACTCCTACTCCTTTACTTCAAAACAAAACTCCATTCGAAATTCTTTTTAATAAACCACCTCATTTTGATTCTATTCGCACGTTTGGGTGTCTTTGTTTCGCTCACAATCAGAAAACGAATGGTGATAAATTTGCTAGTTGAAGTCGAAAGTGTGTGTTTGTGGGTTATCCATATGGGAAGAAAGGGTGGAGATTGTATGATTTGGAGTCTAAGGTATTCTTTGTTTCTCGTGATGTTAAATTCATTGAAGATGTGTTTCCGTTTAGTTGTCCGGAAGATGTAAATATTAAGTCTCAGGTTTATGAGCCTAATTGTGATGTGCATGATGATTTTATTGAATATGAGTTGTGGGATGAAAGTGGTGTATTTTTTGAGGGCAATAGTGGGGGTACAGACGAGGAGGTGGCTGTTACTTCCCCACGCACTGACCCAACGAGCTTTGGCATAGGAGAGCAACAACCAGCCCCGGTTTCTGTCCAGGGCGCTGGAAATCCCTCGGGCGTTGGGTCTGCTACATCCCAGCCTCGCAGCCCTGCTGATATGGGTACAGCCGAGGACAGCAGACCAATCAGCCCAGCTCCCTCTGGCCCGCAACAGCTCACGGACGATGCGTCTCCCACTTCTGCCGAAGTTCTGTAGCAGCACACAGTAACTACCAAAGACAGCAGCTCGGTACAGCAGCAGTCCACAGCCCACTCTCCCATGGGTCATGGCCACTGTGACAAGTTTCCATCCATCAAGCTTCGGGATTATGTGACTCATTCTATATTTGCTAAAAATCCGTCTCCTTCCACTCCGTCTTCCAATTTTCCTTCAGGTACGCCTTATCCTTTAGCGCACTATATAAATTGTGACATTTTTTCTGTGAATTATCACAAGTTTCTTGTAGCAGTTGTTCAGGGAAAGGATCCAAGATCCTTTAAAGAAGCCATGAAATCTGAAGGTTGGCAACGTTCTATGAAAGAGGAAATAAGGGCATTAGAAGACAATGGGACTTGGACATTAGAGCATCTTCCTCCAGGCAAGAAGGCTCTAGGCAGTCAATGGGTGTACAAGACAAAAAATTTTTGTCTAATGGTGATATTGAACGTCTCAAGTCTCGGTTAGTTGTCTTTGGTAATCATCAGCAAGAAGGTATCGATTATGGTGAGACTTTTGCTTCGGTTGCAAAAATGATTACTATGCGCGCTTTTCTTGCTATAGCCACTTCTAAAAATTGGGAGCTTCAATAGATGGATGTTCATAATGCCTTTCTACATGGTGATCTGGATGAGGAGGTATACATGAAACTACCTCCCGGTTTTGAGAGCTCGGATCAGAGTTTGGTGCGTTGTTTGAGAAAGTCTTTGTATGGGTTGAAACAAGCTCCTAAGTGTTGGTTTGCAAAACTGACTACGGCTCTGAAAGGGTACGGTCATCTATAATCTTACTCTGATTATTCTCTTTTCACATACACTAATGGCAATGTTCAAATTAATGCCTTAGTCTATGTCGATAATCTTATTATTTCTGGGAATGATTCCGCTGCATTGACTGTATTCAAGGCTTACCTTTGTGATTGTTTCAAGATGAAGGATCTTGGTCTTTTGAAGTATTTTTTAGGCATCGAGGTTTCTCATAGTAAATCTGGTTTGTTTTTGTGTTAACGAAAATACACCTTAGATATTATTTCATAAGTAGGGTTATTAGGGGCAAAGCCAAGTGGTTTTCCGATTGAGAAAAATCACAAGCTTAGCCTTGCTAGTGGTGAGTTACTTATGAATCTTGTGTCTTATCGCAGACTAGTAGGGTGGTTAATTTATCTCTCGGTTACTAGACCAAGTTTGGCGTATTCAGTTCATATTTTCTCGCAATATATGCAAGAGCCTCGTAGTGAGCACTGGGAGGCAGCTCTAAGGGTGGTTCGATATTTAAAGGGCACCCCAGGCCACGTTATTTTGTTGAGTGCAGATAGTGACCTGACTTTGCAGGGTTGGTGTGATTCAGATTGGGCGGCGTGTCTTCTTACTCGTCGTTCGTTGACAGGATGGCTTGTGTTTCTTGGTCCTTCTCCTATTTCTTGGAAGACCAAGAAACAACCTACAATATCAACATCTTCTGCTGAGGCCGAGTATCAATCCATGGCGTCGATCACATGTGAGTTGAAATGGTTAAAAGCCTTACTATTACCCTAAGGCGATCAAGTTGTTCTGTGATAGTCAATCTGCCCTACATATAGCCAGAAATAATCCAGTTTTTCATGAACGTACGAAACACATTGAGATTGACTGTCATATTGTTCGTGATGCTATTAGAGAGGGCTAAATTGCTCCATCCTATGTTTCCACTAAGGCGCAATTGGCGGATGTTTTTACTAAGGCACTTGGGAAGAATCAGTTTGATTACTTTCTTTCCAAGTTGGGCATTTTTATCCCCATGCTCCAACTTGAGGGGGGGTATTGAGGATATATTTTGGGAAATTATAGGATATATTTTGTGACCATATTTTATGGCTAGAATATCTTTCGTTAGTTTCCTAATTCTATCTCATTAGGGTAAACTTGTATTATATATTGGTCATGGCAGCCATCAATGAGATTTAAGCTATTATGTTCATTCAATTTAGCAGGAAAGCACACAATAAATGTGTGAGGTTGTAAAATAAAATAATAAATAAATTAAATGCAACAAGTTGAATCATAAGAAATATTGAAAACACTAGACTTAAAACTATAATGAGTTAAGATTATTAATCACAATCAAAACTACTTTTAAACTATAAGGATAAGGATTCTCTATGTTAGTATCACAATGCATAATTTCTTAAGCATTAATATCTTAAATTATACATGATACGAGTATATCAATAACATTTATGTGAAAAGTTGAAGTTTTGAAACTACATACATATTGACAAATTGAACAAAATTTTAATTTTACACCATTTGAATTATAATTATAAGCATATTAGTTGGTCAAATTTAGTTTGTGAATAATAATGCAAAAGTTAAACTTAAAGCTTGACATTAAACAAACAAAGGAAGTATGTAAACGTTAGGAGCAAAAGGCTGAAAGTTGTGCTTTTGCATTAAAAACAGTTAAAAGACGGTGGTGAGGCAAGAGTAGGTGAAGCAGAGTTGGCGAAGCAATGCAAGTGTGAATA
This sequence comes from Chenopodium quinoa, assembly GCF_001683475.1. Lineage (NCBI taxonomy): Eukaryota > Viridiplantae > Streptophyta > Magnoliopsida > Caryophyllales > Amaranthaceae > Chenopodium > Chenopodium quinoa. The sequence continues at coordinate 2,611,735 of NW_018743977.1, read as the reverse complement.
TCTCAATAGAATTTGACTCCTATGAGACTAAATTGGTCAAATAATTCCATTCAATGGATATAGATATAGCCCTTATCCCCTTACCATGGAAAGCAAGATATGTTGAAAACTTGAGATAGATATATCTTCCCTAGCTCCTTCCATCCATTCGGTCACGAGTTCAAGACTTGATGTATTAGTATCAATAGGTAAAAACGTAAATAAAAAAATTAAAAAATACGTAGTAAATAAATAAAAAAAGAATTAAAGGGTGAGAAAGAGATTCGAACCCACAACGCCTAGCAGCAATGTTCTCCTTTAATTTGATGATGTGTAACAATGATCAACTTAACCAATAGCCATCTTGTGCTTAAATGTAGATTTTCACTAGATATTTTTGCACTCCAGATCTTAATTACGTAGTAATTAAAATTATAGATTCTTGGGCCCAAAGAATTTGAGGCTTTGTGCACTTGAATTGTTTGCACATCCTAGTATTCAACTATTTACATTCAAACGAGAGATTGTGAGTTCAAGTTTTAACGACTCATGGTTTTAGATGTGAAGACAGAAGAGAGCAGTGAAGCTACATCAGTGATGAGGATTTGAAGTCATGTCATCTTTAGAATGGAGTTAGAGCTGGACAAAGGGAGGGTCGTGTCGTATTCATCATTTCGTGTTACTCACAGAATTCATCATGGTGCAACTATTCATCAAAAACTATGTAAGATGTACGATAATTGCATAATTTGACCATCTTGTCAAAATGGGTCATATTCATTAAATTGGTCTTGGGTCGTGTTATGTCAATTTTGTGTTTTTTCTCAGTAATTTTGCATTTGTATCGTGTTGGTTTCGATCGTGTTGTCATTTTATTTCATAGATTTCCAGCTCTAGTGGAAGTAACACGTGGCGAGATAGCAAATTATTTGCCATAATAAGTTTAAGGAGTAAATAATTATTGTAGTTGTAAGTACTTTTATTTTAACTTAAAGTATTAACTGTGCCATATAATAAGCAAACACAAATGTTTACTTGAAAACATTTCTACCGTCCCGGGGAAAGTTGTAATGGTTGATGTGTGTTGTATTTGCCTTATGTTTACTTAACTAATATGAATTTATTTGATTTTATTAGAACGTCGTATTTTAGTTGTGAATTGAATTGGGATATAAAGTCTTATTAACCTTTTCAATTCAGACGATCTTACTAACTAGACCTAAACTTGTCACTATTATTTACTTATTTATTTATTAGCATTTGTGAAATTTTTCTAAAATAAGTGAATATAAAAGATTAACATTTAGCAATCAAGTGTGAATTGTGATCTTGCTATTAAAAACACGAATTGATTGTGGTCTTGCTAATAAAATAAAGGGATATGGAACTTGTTGTAATATAAAGAGGGTCTAGAACAAATAGTCAATAAAATGAACAAGGGGAGAGAAAATAATATATACTCAAAGAAATTTCGGTGTGGCGTGATGATAATCACTGACTTGAAATCGAAATCCGGCGTAATTGCGGTGCACAATTGTATTCGTCGGTATGTTCCCTAAGGTTACATACACCACTCCCATACAAAGGCACTTTTTGGGTGGGAGGTTGGAGACTAGTAAACTTATGCCCAAAGAGAGAATTGTGTTTAGCTTAATGTGTTTTTTTTTGTTGTGTTAATCTGATTTTTCCAATTATGGAAATATATAATGGAAGATGGGATAATCAAGAGTTGAAGAATCCAAAGAGACAAAGCTTTAAATCAGAAATAAAAGATAGTAAACAACCCCTTAAAACATCCCATTAATTATGAGAGTTAAGGGGGAGTTACAAAGGAAGAGGAAGTTAAAGAGTCATTGGTAATCTGACGTGTTTCCGCGTCCGGTCGGGCGAGATTCGCCCAATCGGAAGAAAGTGATACGTAATCTCAACTTTGCTCTCGCGCCCGGCGAGGCAGGCTCCGCCCGGTGACGCGCCCGACATAGTGAACAAACGACGAAAATCAACTTTATTGTCGCGCCCGGTAGGGTAATCACTGCCCGACCGGGCGCCCAAACATATCAAAAAACACTTGTTCTCGCGCCAGGTCGGACAAGCTACGCCCGATTGGGCGAGAGATCAACTACCTTTCCTCTCTTTACTCCAACATATATAACTTAGTTTAACTTTAAAAAAAAAAAACACTTTAACTTCTTGACTTTGATATTGAAACATTTAACTTCTTAACTTGTACAGACTTTAATTTGATTCTTCCAACTTATATTCTCTGACATTATATCAGCATGTTAAATTATCATAACTATTATTGTATTATTTGAACTAATTTTGCCATAACATTGCTTAATGTACCTGTATTAGAACTTATGTTATCTAAATTAAACTTATGCGTAGTATTGAAAAATACCGGTACTTGTAATAAGTTGAAACAAACAACTTAATCATAGAAAATTGTTACTCATATATATTAAATGTATCATCTCTGACAAATTCACAATGCATTTCTTTGCAAGTACATACGTGTTTCACACTGTCACACATTATTATTATTTTCCCAAACCCATCAAAATAACTAGAGGTGTCCACCGTGCGAGTCGTGCGAGCTGGGTTAGGGTTAGGTGGGTCGCGGGTTGGGGTTTCATGACACACGGCACGACACACGTAGGGTAGGGTGGGCCGGGTCGTGGGTTGGGTCGGAGAAGTTGGACACACCAGGGTTAGGTTCGTGGGTTAGACGAGTCGTGGGTGGGTCGAGCTGGGTTTGTGGGTTAGACGGATCGTGGGTGGGTCGAGCTGGGTTTGTGGGTTAGACGGGTCATGGGTGGGTCGAGCTAGGTTCGTGGGTTAGACGGGTCAAGGTGGGTTAGTGAGTTAGGGTGGGTCGAAGGGTGGGTTAGTGGGTTAGGGTCGGGTGGGTTTGTGGGTTAGGTGGGTTAGGGTCGGGTGGGTTAGTGGGTTAGGGTCGGGTGGGTTTGTGGGTTAGGTGGGTTAGGGTCGGGTGGGTTTGTGGGTTAGGGTCGGGTGGGTTCGTGGGTTAGGGTCGGGTGGGTTGTGTGGTGTTTTAATTTTTACAAAATTAACAATTTGATGGCTTGCTCTTAATTAAGATGCCTACGTATCCTTATATTATAAAATAAGGAATCAAAGCCAGCGTAGTTCTTATATTGTACTTCTTTTGAAATTTGGGGGGGGGGGCTTGGACCTATCTTTAGAAAACTAAAATTTAATTTTGCAATTAAATTGTAATTTTCGAAAAATAAGTTGCCTACGTATCCCGAAAGAATCAAAGCCCACGTAGTTCTTAGCGTACCTGATTTAGACTTTTCTAGCCACCCATGTTTGTTGCATCATCATCCCCGGAAGCTGCATCATCCGTTGACGACTCCAATATCATCACAGGATCATCTTCATCGTCTTCGTCTTCCTTTAAACCTTGAGTTCTTCTTTCAGCTTGATCCCAATCTTTCTTACAAACACAAATTTGAATGCTTTCCGGAGTTAAGCGAGATCTTTTTTCATCTAACACTCTTCTACCTGCACTAAAAGCAGACTCGGAAGCAACAGATGAAGCGGGAACTGCAAGTATATCTTTTGCAATTCTCGCCAATATAGGAAAACTTTTTTTATGTTCTTGCCACCATTTTATAATTTGAAAGTTGTTATTGGTCTCATGTTGATATGACAAATAATCATTAATAGCAAGTGTTGAAGAAGATGATGATGAGAATGATGTAGATGCTTTGTGTTTTTTTTCATAACTTTATCAAGAAAACCAAATCTAGAATCGGAAGTGCTAGTAGTAGTTGGTGTTGCCAAATCAAAACCATAAATAGATGCATAATGATCATAAAGGTCTCCCAAAACAGATTTGCATTTGTTAATATATTCACTAACATCATAATCGATACTTAAACTTGTATAATAAAATTCTAAAAGATTTTCCAAACCTTCAGCTTTGACACCGGGGTCAAGAATAGCAGCAATTCCATAAATGATTGGAAATTCACTAAAATAAGTATGCCACTTACGTTTCATGCTATCAAGAACGGGACGAAGTCCATCAATCTTCATATGCTCTTCGATGGTGTGAACAACTTTAACACACTCAATTATGACTAAATGAACGTTAGGCTCATAAATATAAGAGAAAATATGAGTTGCACTATCAAAAGCATTTAAAACATCACGAACAAAAGAAGCATTAGTCCAATGACTTTCGGTTATTAACTCAGTAGGATCAACACGAGTCTCATTGTAAAGTTGGGTCAAAATATCACGATACTTTATAGCATCACTCAACAACTTGAAAGTAGAATTCCAACGGGTAGGGGTATCAATAGACCATTGTCTTTTCTTAAGACCTCTCTCTTTACACATAGCTATGTACTTTCTTCTAACTGACTGAGTAATCCTAATCCATTTTATAACTGTTCTAATTGGGTTTAGCAATGGTTGCAACTCAGCGAGACCCTCTTGAACAGACAAATTCAAAATATGAGCACAACATCTAACATGCAAGAGACTACCACCCAACAACAAATTCAACTCGGAGTCATTTTTCAAATAGTCAATACACTTTGTGTTTGCAGTTGCATTATCAAGAGACAAAGAAAAAACTTTATTATTCAAGTGAAATTCTTTTAAACAATCCAAAATACGAACTTTGATGTTAAAACCGGTATGCCTTTCTTCCATAGCTTGAAAACATAGTATACGTTTTTGAATAAACCAATCATCATCCACCCAATGAGCAGTAATGCAAAGAAAAGGTTCGCCAAAACTAGAAGTCCATGTATCACTTGTAAAACTAACACGACCATCAAAAGTACGAAATAATTCAATCAAACCACTCCTATACTTATAATAAGAAGTTTGTGTATAACGTCTTAGGGTATTTCGGGGGACACGAGTAAATGCAGGTTGTAATGCAACTTTATTAAAATGCTCAACGTTTGCATTTTCACCGTAACTAAAAGGGTATTCATTAGCAATAACTAAAGTACTCATTTCATCAATCATTCTATCTTTATTATAAATGAAAGGTGTACCTCCGCCGGGTTGGTTCATGTATCCACCCAATTGTGTTTGGACGCCACCCCCCGAAGGACGGGGGCCATTTTCGAACAAGTCGTGTTTATTTTGCAAATGCCGACTCAAGGTTCCGGTTCCATCTCCCGTTTTCCAATTATATGACTTGACATTTGCACCTAGCGCCTTGCAAACTAGGCATGTACACGTGAACCTCTTTGGTTGACCAGGTTGCCATCCCGGGGGTGTGACCTCAACTCGTTCAAAATGTTTCCACACCCAAGAAAAATGTGCTCGACCTCTACTTTCACCGCCACCACCTTTCATAAATCAAATTATTAAAATTAATTTTTAAATGCTATTCATGAAAATAAGCTTTTAAATTTTAAATATTTTAATTATACTTATTTAAACGCATTTTTCATGGTAATTAACTAATTGTAAATCATAGAAAATTGGAAACTAAACTAACTTTATAATCATTAATAATAGTTTTTTTAAATATTCATAACAATAAAAATTTAATTAGAAATTACCTTGAGATGAAGGTTGAGATGTTGGTTGCGATGGAGGTGGCATAGTTGAACTTGATGATTGGTGGGACTCGTGGGAGAAATGTTGTGGTGGAGACGTTTGAATATTTTGCCTATCTCCTAAACCATAATCTCCATATTCATTGACAAATTGGTTTAAATTTTCCGTATTAATTTCATACGAAAAATTTGCACCACCACTCCTTTGGCTACCACTTCGACCACCACTTTGACTCCTTCCCATTCCTCCTCTTGAGCTCATTTTTTTTTTGTATGATTACTAATTATAATATGGAGAAGAACTTTTTTTTTTTTAGAATCTTAAGAATACTAATAATAATATTAAGGAGATTTTTTTTAACAAAAATATAACTCTATATAACACTTGAGAATTTGAGAACAATAAGAATTTTTAAGTAAGAGAGAAAGAAAGCTTGAATTTGTGTGGAAATTTGAGTGAAATGGAATTGGTATTTATAGGAAAAATAGAATGGATGATCATACACTTAAAAAACTAGCCGTTAGATACAAAAAACTAGCCGTTAGATACAAAAAACTAGCCGTTTTTTTTTTTAAAATGGATGTTAGGCCATGCGGGCCGTGAGGGTCGTGCGAATTGTGCGGGCTGTGCGGGCCGTGCGGGTTGTGCGGGCCGTGCGGGTTGTGCCGGCCGTGCGGGTTGGGTGGGTCATGCGTGCGGGTTGGGTGGGTCATGCGTGCGGGTTAGGTGGGTTGGCTCGTGCGGGTTGGGTGGGTCATTCGTGCGGGTGGGCCGTGCGGGCTGGGTTGTGCCAGGTGGGTCGGGTTAGGTGGGTTCACGGGCTAGGTGTGTCGAATTAAATGAGTCAAAACGGGTTGTGCGATTTGGGTCGAATCAAACGGGTTAAACTGAGCTGGGTTGAAATGGGTTGTGTCGAAAATTTTGGACCCACGACACAACCCGGATTAAATCCGAGCTGTGCCGGGCTGTGCCGGATTGAAACCGGGTCGGACCCACGTGACCCACCAGCCGTGCGAGTTAGGGTGGGCTGGGTCCAACCCGGCCCACTGGCCACCTCTAAAAATAACTAGGTAAAAAAAACAAATATATATATAAATAAACACACCACACCACACATTACATATCCTCAATTATATCATCCCAACTTCAAAGTCAAATTTGCTCATAAAGCGATCAATTAAATAGTTCAATCAAGCATAAACTTGAGGGTTGGCAATGAGGTGCTCTTCAACAGCCTTAAACACCTTGTGAATTCCTTCTTTGGCCTTTTGAAGATCTTCTTCCTTCATCACACTGTCTCCCTTCATGTGATAGTGTGCTACCATCTTGCACCGGGTTCCGGCTTCAGACACCTCGTACTTGTCTTCATACACAGCGTACTCCACAGTATCAGGAAACGCATCTCCTTCAATGCAAGTGTACTTTAGGTAGAAGTTGTTGGAATCAATCTCGTCCACTCTGTTTTTCACATATTTGAATGGAGCCTCTGCAAAAACATTCAACATATATGATATTATTAATAATCAAAGTTGTGCGCTAATAAGCACAAAAATCAACGGTGTAAAATGAAGGAAAAAAAAAGACATATGTTGTACAAGACCATGGTTCTATATAGCTTAAGAAAGGTGGCCAAGTCGTTTATGCAATTAATTATGCTTTTTACCATGGCCTTAATGACCACGGAAAAGGCCATGGTAAAACACATGCATGATTTGAGCTTAAAAGTTCTAGTTAAATCATTAATATACTTTATTTATTTCTCAGTACATACAACAAGTTTACTTTTAACAGTGGATGATAAAGTCAACTTGTTGCATGTATTACTTATTATATTACTTGGTGTCACGCACACAAAAAATTGAAAAACGTTAAGCTATTAAAAAAAAACTAACCATCGGGGAAATTGATCTGCTTGATGCATCCAACAGTGGTAGAGTCACCTTCAATAAACTCAACAGATTTAGCGAAATGAGGCAAAGTCTTAGGAACAAAGTTATGGTTGTCAAGGGCTAGAGCTTGGAACAACCGGGACGCGGCGACAGGGCTAGTGATGTCAGCCAATGTGTATGTGAAAACACCCATGATTATTGAATTATGTTAAGGAGTAATAAAGTTAAGAGACGATATATTTTTTAGTAGGAAGATGAATTGGATATGCAAAGAATGGATATATCATTTGGTATTTATAATGGTTGAGGGATGTACTATAATAAGAGAAAGAAAACTTGGTAATGACAAAGAAGATGCCACTTTATTTATTTAAGTGTCTTTATCGGGTAGTTCTTGGTGGAGCAGCCCTTGCTGAATAAGTGTCGATCATTTAATTGATTTCCTATGTAAGATAAGTAGCCTTTTGATTTTTTTATTTGAGCAAATGGCTATTGCTTAGATATACAAAAGTGGTACAATTGATTTGCTCTCGATTATATGATAAAGTATGAATTTATAATCTATTACATGTAGAGCTGTCAGTTTCTAACTCGAACCGTTAAACCCGACTATTTCGAATCGATTTGGAAAAGAACTGAACTGTTAAAAAACCCATTTTTTGGAAACCGAAAACCGACACGACCAAATTTTTTCTAACCTGAAACTAAACTGAACCGAATTTGTGCGAAACCGTTACTAACCCGATCCGTTATCAAGCCAAACCGTTACAACTCGAAACTGACAACAATTCGAACTGATTATGTCTGAACCCGATAGTAACCCGACCCATTTTAAACCGAAAACTATTTAAAACCGACAAAAATCCGATAAACCTGAACCGATCCGACACGTAACCCGTTGTGACCGAACCATTTATAACCCGTAACCCATTGTGACCGAACCGTTTCCAACCCGTAACCCGTTGTGACCGAACCGTTTTCGACCCGTAACCCGTTGAGACCGAACCGTTTACGACCGGTAACTTGTTATGACTGAGTTGTTTACAACCCGTAACCCAATATGTTTATGATTTGATTTTTTTCAACCCATTACTCGATAAACGTAACTTATTTATGACTTAACTTGATTGTAACATGACCCGTTCCTACCCATTATCTGACAAACTCGATTCGTTAATGGTCCGACTCGATTTTAACCCAATATGATTTGGGTTGAAACCGCTTGGGTAAACCCGTTTTCAAACCGAACAAGTTCAATCCAAACCGATTATGACCTGAACCGATAATGATAGGACCCGATTTCACCCGATCTGTTTTGAATCGAAACTCATTTTCAAACCGACCTAGTTTAACCCAAATTGATTATGACCTGAACCGATTACAACCCGATCCGATTAGAACCCGAACTGTTTTGAACCGAAACCCACTTTAAACTGGCTAAACCCATTTTCAAACCAACCCGATTCAACCCAAACTGATTATGACCCGAACCAAATTAATACAACCCGACCCGTTTAGGACCTGACCCGAATAGAAACCGCAATAATAAAAAAAAAAATCAAACCGAACTAACCCGATGATTTTCAAAACCGACCCAAATCGACCCGCTAATCTTTTCAACCTGTTATAAACCGATCCGTTACAATCCGAAACTGATAAACTAACCCCAAATCCGAACTGTTTACCCAAATTGACACCCCTAATTACATGTACATGTACATAAATTTTATGTTACAATATTCACTTGAAATTAAAATTGATTAGATTGACATGAATTATCCATCCAATTCAAAATGTAAGGGTATAATATATAAAATATATAACCTATCTAACTAAGTAAAGGAAGGAGATGAGAGAACTTGCTATCTAGAAAATGGTTGATCTCTTGATGGTTGTTTGTTTGATTTTTCCTAAAAAGATTACATAATATATAACTTAGCCAATTTAAAAATAGTACTATGTAGCATCATATTATTTCTTAAATGGCCTGGGATACTAATTAAGAAATTCCAAATTTCTAAATTTGAGAAACAAAATCTGTTTCTAAAGGAGGTATTTTAGTCTATTCGTGCACTCTGCTGGAGATACAAACGTGTTTTACTTATTTTTTACTTGGAAGACGTTAACTGGGGGTTATCTCTCTTGAAGAAGGTTGAAGAAGATGGAAGGAAATGGGAGGAAATGGAGGTTGATGATGAGTTAGATTGTAAAAACATTAAAAATTAAAAAGGTTGCTGAGAATGAATTACAACATTGCCATTTGAGATACGAAATTTGTTACTCAAGTTGAGGAACTGGAGCAGCCCTTTAATTGCCAATTAAGTTATAATTGTTTATCATTTTGCAGAATACTTTCTCGGCGCGCCTATTGTTGTATAATTGCAACAGTTGTAATTTTAATTACACTTATAGCACACATGTTTGATGGTAATTTGTGATTTGTACTTCAGGATATACTAATACATGTTTAAGAAATACAACAATATATACTTCTAGAATATCAATTGTTATCATTGAATTTAAAAGATAATTATATTAATAATCTAAAAGATAATTATATTAATAATAACGATATAAGTATTGTAAATTGACATATATACGGCGTATAAAACTCCAAACGTTACAATTTAAAAAGAATAGAGTTTTCACGTCTTAAATACCACCCTAAGACTTTGTGTTATAAGATAACCTTTGCATTAAAGGCATAAAAAAGATGGTAAGGTAGCGTTAGGTGAAGCTAAGTAGGTGAAGCAGTGAGAATTATTAGTCAAAAGAATACGACTCAAAATAGGAAATTAGGAAGATCAAGAGTGAATGTGTCAAAAGAATTCCACTAAATGGATATTATAGACTTTGTAGTTTCAACTTGGATAATTGGTCTTATTTAAAGACTACCTACTTGCAAAAATTACACACTACTTTCTCCTTTTGGTACTCAGAATTGAATACAAAGAAATTAGTTAATTTTCCACAAAATCACCATATTGATATATTATTTCCATTTAGTAGTATATGCAACTTTTGAATTTTTTAAATCTCATAAATAATACCCATAAATTACACATAATAGTTGTTTTTTTTTTTTTTACACAAAATCTGCACATATAGCAGCTAATCGGAGTAGTTACAGCAAAAATATGAATCGAATTTTTGTGTGTATACTCAAATCATTTTCTACAAACATAATGCTAGATGTCTATTTTTCACACTGAAAAGATCTTTCCATTGCTAATTGTCAAATTAAAAGATTATAAGGATAATAATATGATTAGCAGTTAGACTTGTTGTGAGTTCAAGTCTTATGAAATCCATATTTCAAGTTTTTAATTATATGAACATTAGTTTATTTATTATTCCGTACTTGTTTGTTGTTAGTATTAATGCATCAACGACTAACACGTTCAAAAAACTTGTGTGTAACATTGAAAAACAATTAATATGAAACCTATTTCGTATATAAAAACTTTGTTTAATTCAACTAAAAGAGGATACAAAAGTTAATTATAAAATTTAAGAATACTTTTTTTATTTCCCCAACTTGTCTAACTAACTTACCACTTAATAATGTTTCCAAACTATATTATCTACTTCCTCCACTTCACTTTACTTGCAAGCTGCAACATTTTGGAGTTTGACACTCTTTTAACTCTCTCCTATTATGTCATGTTGTGATTTATACAGAAGTAAGTTATGTTGGCCTATCATTTTGTTGGATTCGTCTCAATTTGTACTTTACTAATTAGTAAAATTTATTTTTTATAAATTTTACCAAAAATGCAACCATAGATATGAACAGTATAAATTGTACATTGGCACATGTGAAATACTTAGTGTTGCAATTAAGTAAAATAGAGTAGAGGAAGTGTTTTTTAATTATGTAATGTTATTATATGTATGTATACAATAATAATACAAGTAATGATAATAATAAGAGGATGTATAGCTCCTAGAGGATTTTTTTTTTTTTTTTTAACAGATTCTCAGTTTTCGAGGTGGAAAATAAAAATAACAATATTAATTATTATTATTATTATTATTATTATTATTATTATTATTACACGTTCAAAATAAATACTAACAATATATTAACCATAATAATTCTATCCTTACATATTTTTTTATTATAAAAATGAAGTATTTTGGCCTTATATTATCAAATTTATCACATTATTTTCACTTATTTTAAAAAAAGTTAATTTAAATAAGTTTAATAACTTTAATTCATGAAAAATAGGTTCTAATGAAGATTAATAAGAGCAAATCATGATAAAATTTCAACTAAATTAAGTTTTAATAATAAGTTCATATAAGTTCAAATAAATGAAAAACAAGTAATAGAACACACTCTAAATGAAGTAAAAATGAAATTATTAACATAAATTAAACATTAACTAATGAAGTAATGGACATATAATTTTGTCATACACATCATTTTACTAAGCGTCCCTAAAAAAGAAAAAGAAAAAGAGAAAAAAAGAAGGAAAAAATAAAAAATCTATAACTTTTTTTCCCCTTGTGCGCTTCAATCATAAAGCTCATGTAGCTCATATTGTTGTATGTTTGTTGTATGAAATGCATTGAGATGTTGTCAAAAAAAAAATTACTCCCTCCATTTTTTTTATAGGTTAGAGATGAAATTGCGCGGAGTTTTAGGTAATTTAATAAAATATGATGTTAGTGGGGTAAATAGGGTTTTTATTTTATTGAAAAGTAAAAAATGGTGTGAAAGGAAATGGGGACCATTGGAGGAGTGAGAAATGATAAATTAAGAAAGAGTGGGGACATTAGTGGGTAAAGATATACTCCTTCCGTCCCATTATTTCGTGCCTATTTCTCAAAAAACACGGTAATTAAGGAGAATGGTAGAAGTACTGGAATATTATATTGGAAAGATAAAAAGTAGAGATATTGTGTGGGAATAATAAAAAGTAGAGGATATTGTATGAAAAAGAGAAAAAGTAAGTAATGATTTTTTTGGTATAGGTGTATTTTGTATGGGAAAGATAAAAAATAAGTAATAATTATGTGCTATTTTTAGAAATAGGCACAACATTTTGGGACACCTAAAAAGAATACAAGCACGAAATTATGTGACGGAGGGAGTATGTAGTATTATTTAATTGTAAGAGATTTTCAAAAACGGAATTCTAGCTTATAAAAACAAACGGACGAAAATAGTAACTCTAACTTATATAAAAAAAACGGAGGAGTAAAAAATAAAATAAATAAAAGGCTCGGAGTCTTTTGTAAAGAGGTAGGTGATTGTGTGAGCTTTCAACTTGTGTGTTGTGTCTAATAATTACATTGAAAATTAGGCAAAGTAGTTCTACGTTACATTCCTATGATTATGGCACTGCAAGATGTGATTAAGTTTAGTGGGGCTTGCTATTGCTCTTATTGGTCGCTTTTTTATTTACTTTGCAACTGTCACTTGATTATTATGAGTTTAATTGTTGGAAATTCTTGTAATGCATCTAGATAATTTGTCTTGCATTGAGCCCGATCAGGCAGGTAAGTCTGATAGACAGGACATAGTCATGTTGCTTAATTTTTTGGAGATGTGTTTGTTCCTCGCTGATCAGGCGCCTTTGCCTGACCGGGCAACTTTCGTGGTATCCTCTAGTTTGTATTCACACCCGTTCGGGCGAGCTCGTTCGACCATGCTAGTGAGACTCCGGTAACGTGGTTGTGACAATTTGTTTCCTTTTGTCGCTCTCCTATTAAAATTACTTTTTGGCCTTGATATATTTTTGATTGATTTTAAGAGACATCTTGAGCCAGTAACACAATAAACACAAATTCTAATGTCTTCATGAGAGATTTGAACAGTTTAAGTAGCAACTCCATCATTTGAGTTCAGATTCACGGATTACTATGTCAACCTCGAGGACATTCGTATACTGATGGTGGCATATTTTGCTTCCTTTCAATCACACAACTATTAATTTAAAGATCTTCAATTGAGTAATTCTTCTCCTTTGCATATATTTTTCATGGAACAACACATGTAATTTTACCAACGTCAACGATGGCAGTGAAAGACAATATTAGGGAACTACAAGTATTAACAATCTTAATTGATTCATGATATACTCAAGCTGAACTTGGTATTTTCATGAGCCAAGCACAACTAAGCACGACTCAAAAACCTCGAAACAAGCTCAAATTAAAAACTTTAAATTATTTTATCTTAAATTAAAGTAACTTCAAACTTAATGTAAATTGGTGAAATTCATAGATTTATAGAAGAATGACTAAGTAATTACTCCATTTATTAATACTAGTTACATTTGAGACGAAACCTTATTTCACATGTATATGATCAAATTCGCTACATGTGATTATTTGTAGTTGAATTAATTGAGACTTATAAGTTATAACCTCAAAGATATAACCAAATGACTTGTAAAAAAAAAAAAAATCCCGTAAAACATAGAATAATATCATTGGGCTGGGGGTTTACATGCTCATGTGGGCTAGGCCTTAATTGGGCCTGTAAAACGTAGAAACTTTCTCTACGTAAAAAAACAGGCCAATTAAGCTTAGCTAGTACGAGTCTTATTCCTGGAAAAATTCGACGTATAATCACAGTCAATCATCTCAATTAACATCTTTTGTAGCTCTTCCAAATTGTTCCCCTCCTGGTCATGCAACATTCCAAGCCATCAAAGTCAGCATTAAGTTTATTCAGCAAATCTCGATAAATTACGGTTAGTAACATTAGTGCGATCATTGTTGTTGGAACATGTTTATCAAGCACATGAATGTCCACTTTACACGACGGAGGAACCTAAGCTGTGATATCATGATAAATTGGTCTAGGTTATATCCGTCACAAATATCCATTTTGTGACCAAGGAGGTTCCACCTCAAAATCATACAACAATGAGAGGAGTAGCCTATAGACCCCTTAACTTTGTAAAGTGGACACAACTTTCACTTTTCTTTAATATGGAATACAACAAAGTTCAAGTTCAAACTTGATACATAAAGTAAAATAAAATTATAATTTACTTCCTGTGTTCCACAAATATTACAACAAGAATGAAATTACGCATCCCAAACTTCATTTTATATGTTAAATATCTATAATTATATAAGAATAAAAATTATAAAAAGTTGATATTGTGAAAGTATCTTACGAGACAAATCTAATAAGACCCCACATGACCATATTTTACTTTACGTATTAAATATAATTTGTGGTCAAACAAACATGATAAATAGTGCAAAAGTCCAATTGTTACAATATTACTAGAACGGAGGAAGTATAACCAAGCAAAGCTTTGGCGAGTTCAACTCGTGGTTAGACCTATAGGCCAAAAAGGGCGTACAGGTACCTGTACCAAAATATATACCTGTTGGCATCTAGTTCTTTTAATTATGGCAGCCATCTCTTGCATAAAATCTGCAAAGTTCTGCACCAAAATCATTCCATAATCAACAACTTTCAATGTCAATAACACGGTTAATGATGGTCATCGGTAATTTCCATCAGTAAAAGAGCATTTTCTTGTAGCGCACCTCGAGCTCTAATATGAATTTATTAATTTAATTTGGGTTATGAGTTTTTTAAGGTTAAGGTTGTTTTGACGGTTAGGCTGAATTTACATCAGAGTTAAAAGAGGTTGCTATTTGTACGTAGAAGATTCCAGAGGTTTAGATGCAGATGCAAAGAAGCAAATTTTGGTAGTAAGCAAAAATGTACTATTTTTGGAAAAGATGTGATGCTCCATAGATTTTGATCGAGTTTAATACGTGGTAGAGATTGAGGCTGGACTACTGGAGCAAGCATGTGTACATTCTTGTATATATTCTCTGTCTCTATCTATTACCAAAATACCAAGTATGGAGTTGTATGTATACCATTTAATTAAAAGCTCGGCTGGATCCGGCCTGTTGAACAGGTCTACCAATAATACTCCGTATTGAACTTTTATTAATACACAGAGTTTTAAGCCAAATAAGATATAACTTTGATATGTATATAGTATTGATCAATGTTTGTTTTTTGTTTTTTAACGGATACCTATTATTCTTTGTTTTTTTTTTTTTTTTTAGGATTCCAAATCGTATAGTTTTGTTGAAGTAACGTTTGATAAATGATAATAATCAGAAGTCTGCGGACTCAATATTAAAATCTCTGATTTTTTATGATAAAAAAAAAAAGAATATTTTAGTGTATTTTTCTCTAAAGCTAATCATATCATATCATATCATTAATAAATAAAGTCGGTCTCCCATCCAGGCCACGAGACAGCGACACTTGGCATTCCAGTTTTTCGCCAAGTATTCGCCAAGTGTCGAGCCACGTAGGCAACAAATAGATGTTGTTATGATTAGATTAGATGTTATGTTAGATTAGATTTGATAGATTTGTTTAGGATATAAAAGTATACAAAAAATAATTTATAATTCTTTTGAAAAAAATTTATCTTTTTTATTAACAATAGAATTTTACTTATAGAACCACACCACATATTATAATTAATATGAATATCCAATTAACAATAAAAATTTACTCCAATACGAATAATCACGTAATTATAATTATAAATATGACCATTATGTATCATTAATTTTTTATATCTAACATTTAAAAAAATATAAATATAAATATAAATACTAATAATAATTATTATTATTATTATTTTTGTTATTATTATAATAATAATAATACAAAACATCCCCACAAATAAGTACGCCCTCTAAAATGGCTATCCAGACAACGTCCGGGGCACGTAATAGTCACTAATAAATAAAGTCAGTCTCGCAGCCAGGCCACAAGACAGCGACACTTGGCATTCCAGTTTTTCGCCAAGTGTCGCGCCATGTAGGTGATAAATAGGTAATATTGTGACACCTATGATTAAATAGTTGGTGACACAGTTTGACCAACTACGTATAAAAGTTTGGATTAAATATATTATAAATGGATCTTTTTTAAAGAATTTTTTTAAAACGAGTTTAATGATGGAAATAGAACAAAGTTATAGGATATTTATTAAAATTTATGATTAATTTTGTATATATGAAATATTAGAATTCTATCGATTATAAAACCCTATACAACAATTTTATCTTAAAAAATCTATTCAAAAATGGCTTACTCACACAACTAAAAATTAAGGTTTTTGCGACCACCTCAAACAGTCATTGAAAATAGCAAAAACGGTCGCTAAATCGTCAACAGCCGTAAAGCGATGGTCGTCATTCACTTGGTCGCAAAAAACATTATTACGACAGATTGACGGTCGCAATTACGGCGACTGTTTCCTTTATTTTCAACGACCGATACTAAAACGGTCGCACATGCAATTAATTGCGATTGGTATAGTAGCGGTCGCAAATATGACCATTTGCGACGGCTATAAGCGGTCGCTAAAAGTTTAAAAAAAATTAAAATAAAATAAAATAAAAAAATAAAACTAGAAACAAACTAAACTAAGCAGCACCCTAAACCACCTGTACCCATCGAAACCCACCCTGCATACATTCACACCCTAATCCACCTGTATCCACCACCACCACCGCCGCCCACCTTAAACCACCTCTACCCACCCTAACCCAAAACACCACAAATTAAACCCACAAAATTTAAACCAAAATTAAAAATGAAAATCAAAATTAACAAAAAAAAAAACCCACAAAATTAAAAAAACTTCCGATCGATAGGCAGCTAGGAGTTAGGAGTTCTAGTTGCTGAAGTGGGTCTTTGATGGCGATTTTGCTTTATCTAAAACTCTCTGTCGTACCCCGGTTCGGGAATAGGACGCAAGACCTTACCTTATTGATTCTTCCCTTACATCTTCCGGCATGGAGATTCTTTCTGTCGGAAATTCGAAAATCTATGAAAAGGCCGGATCTGCTTGACTTGAGTGAGAGCTCTCTATAAAAGAGCTCGGGATAAGAATGAAGATTTCATTGACCTATAAGATTTTATCCGCTTCCCTATTGGTCGAGTAAGAAAATCTCTCCACTTGAGAGACACTCGTCTGGAGACTCCAACTCCCAGAAACTCTCTCTCTCTGCAAGAGAACTATCACGTAAAAAAGGAATCAATAAATCAATTAAATTCCGGGAGGCTTCATAAAAAGCTTCTTTTGGAGTTAAACTGCCATTTGTCCATATTTCGAGAAAAAGTATTTCTTGTTTTTCATTCTCATTTCCGTGCCACGAAGGGTGGAATCAGAAAGAGATAGGTCATTCTATCGACCAAGGCCTTCCGAAAGAAGAAGGAAAGCTGTGTTTAGGAGCGTACCTGTTCGCCAGAACAACACTAGAAGGATAAGCTTAATCGACACGCTTGTACCACAGATCGAAACAAACCAGAAGTACATCGCTTTAGAATATGCGGCATAAACCGTATATCTCATAGAGGTCGTATTTCTTTGGGTTGGTAGTAATGGAATGGTTTCATTATCTAAAATGAAGAACATTTCCCCTTCTAAGTGAATTGGCATTACCTGCAATTGCGGTCAGTCTCGCTACCTCTTTAGTTGCCGCCCCCTACTTGCTCATTCGCAATTACTACCGTACCATCCTGAATAGCATCACGAACGAACGATCCGTCTGGTTCGAACTGACATAGGTGAATCGGGGAAGGGGGAAGACATTCAATTCACAGAAGAGAATCGGGTCTCATTCGGCGATGCCTCGTTGCAACAAATTCAAAGGGAAAGATTTGCTTTGCGTCCACCTACATATATCGGATATTTTAAGAAGTAAACGTCTTTCTTAGTAGCAGGGTCTGGAGAAAGAATAGGAAAGGTAATTTCACTATATTTTTGCCCAGGAACAGGACCTCATCGCTAAACTTCGTTATAGGCCTCTATAGAGGTATCTGGCTTGGAACTTAACTCAATGCTGGGTTGACTGCAGGGAAGCCGAGCAGAAGATCGCCTCCTCTCTTCTTTGGCCTACTGGCCTACTTAAATGAAAGGCGAAGTCTTTGCTTTCCCGTTAGAGATGCTAGTCTTTTTGTAATAATTGCTCTGCAGATCGATATCGTCATCGGAGATGAGCGGATGGCTGAGCGTTATCGCGCCATTAGTTAATATACAAAATTGGAAAAGAATTCCGGGTCATTCAGATTTCAGGTTCGGGTCCCAGCTTTGGAGAAAAATGAAAAGACAAACTAGGGTCCCAGACCCGGAAAACTATTCCCTCGCTCTAAAATGACCCTAGAAGGCCATTCTCCGATATGCAATTAGAAGGTAAAGTCCTAAAGAAAGTGAAGCCGGGAGGGGAAGTGGACTCGTCCGCATCCACCTATTACTCATCGTCCTAAAAGAGGAGAACGAACGCCCCGGAGAAGCCATACCCTTAAGAAGCCTCCCCTCCTTGACATGCCTTCTATGACTCCCCCGTTGGAGCAGATCTTTCGGCCGCGGTGGGTTGTCTTCATGGTGCCATTTCAATCTTTTTCACAGGAAGATATTCTTAGTTCGCTTTTTCTTCCAAAACCTTTTTTCTTGAGTTTACCATCGGTATCAGGAGACCGCTCCTAGGGTTTATGAAGAAAGGCCGAATACTCTTCTTAATGAGAAGTTGTCTCAGAAGGAAAGAGAGAGTGAAAAGAGAATGGATGGTGTGATAGTAGAAGAGATAAAAAAGATTGAATATTTGGGTATTAATATAGAGACTACTCTTACTGAAGAAAGCACTCAATTAGATAAAGTGCCGGCCAGCCTAGCTCATTCTTGGATGAAGAGCCCCTTTTAGTCTGACTGACATCATTCTTGAATGAAGAAAAGTTCAGATCGCGAATAAACCTTTTGGTGAGTTTTAGCTCGATGAGTTTCTGCTACCCCGCATGTACCGCTCCAAGCGCTGCCTCACACGTAAAATGTCTTCGCAGAAGCACTCGAATGTGATGAACTTATTGATCTATCACTTGCCATTTGAAAGAATCCTTCCTCCTTACCTTTAAGTAAGCACCGATGACCTTTACTTGAAAAATTCATCCAATTGAACCCACACTCAAAGGAGGACCACCAGCTCGGGGCTCGACGAAAGAAAAAATGGAAGCATTAAATTAAGAAAATGAGGTTAGCAGTGTCCTAACCAGATGCCGCGGGACGATAAGGGATTCTTTTTCTAAACTAGGAAGGCCCCCTTCAACCGGCTTCAAAACTAGCTATTCTGCTGACGATTTTAGCCTTTATATATCACCCCGAATGGAGTACTCAAGTTGAACCGGGCGGAAATCTCCTGGCTGTACCGAAAGGGTATCGTAACCCTTTACCCGCAGTTTTGGCTAATTTCTTTTTATCTCCTTCAATTACTTGATCGAATTGGCACAGCTCCAGAGAAATTTAGGTTCCCAATGCTTCTCCACGCCCAACGAGATGCGCCAACCTCGGGATGCTTTACTCCTAACCCCACATGGTTCCGAGACGGAGCTTAACCTGAGTCTCGGTTAAGAACGGCAATGATCTACGTTTCGCACGGCGCACGATTCCGTTTTCACTAATTAGTTTCATAGAGAGAGACCCTACCCACCCCAGTCTAATGTCCTCTCGAAAATCGGGAAAAAGGCGAAACTTAGTTTTCGTTTTCTTGCAGGAGTGCTAACGCGCGCCCTTACGTTTTCTTCGCTTGCTCTGCAGTACGAACCCGAGAATCCCTTTTAAATTCGCGTCAAAGCCTCGTCTACGAGTTGACGGTCAACGATTGGGGTATGAATTCATCCATGTAAAATGCCCACAGAAGGGCGAAAGCACGACAAGCCTACCCATCATCAAAGCAAGCCCAAGTCAGGGACTGGAGTGGGAGAGTCAGAGTCGAAAAGAGGATTCCTCACTTCTTTCTCTCATTCAAAACCGTGCATGAGACTTTCATCTCGCACGGTGAGGAGGTGATGGGGTAAGTTTCTGACAATCTTTGTTAGCTCTCCTTCCCTGGAAGAGGTTCTTCCAGCTCGTAAGCAATTGAAGCGATATCCTTCAGGAGTTCCTAACTCTCGTGACAAGAGTGTTAAAACCCCAGGTCTTGGAAAGCAAAAGGGTCCTACCTAATTATTGAATGTGCCACCGCAGGATCTCGAACCCTCCGCGGAGCTCTACCCTGCCCACCCTTTTTTGCAAGAGACGCTTTGTCCACTTCCTAGCCAAAGTCCAATTCACCACGTGAAAGTTCGTCACTATCAATAGCTCCTTACTTAGACCCCACCCTGGTGGTCTCCTAAAGAAAGGGAAGTCGATAAGATCAGTAGCTGGGCTAGGGATTCACTATTTGACCCGAAACCGATCGATCTAGCCATGAGCAGGTTGAAGAGAGCTCTAACAGGCCTTGGAGGACCGAACCCGAGGTTCCGCTGAGTTCTTGGCTATTTCCCCCGCCCTACCAGCTTCACCAACAATTACTGTATTTGGCTTCGACCTGTTCTCGATTCAGCTTCCCAGGAAATGCTTCTATTCTTATGCAAGACTGCTTCCTCTGCTCTGATCTTGGCGCCTGTTTGGATATAAGGTTTCCGCAGAAAATCAAGTTGGTGAGCCGTGTGATGGGAAACCCTCCCGCATGGTTCGGAGCACTGAATTCGAATGAGAGGTTCACCACCACATCATTGCACGCTCCTTACTTTCTTTATACTAAACATGTACGTGCCCCTTTCAAGGGCTTTTTCTGCCCCATTTCTCATTTTTTTTATTGAAAGAGGATAAGCGGGAATTGGAGGTAGCATTCTACCGATGTTAAGTCATGGACTGGTTTCTTCAGCCCTTTTTCTATGTGTTGGTGTTCTATATGACCGACATAAGACTCGACTTGTTAGATATTACGGAGGTTTAGTGAGCACCATGCCGAATTTCTCTACCATTTTCTTCTTTTTCACTTTAGCGGGAAGGAAATAGAGGTCACAAGGTAAGGGACCGCTTTCCAAAAGCATAGCTTTAGCTATTACAACCCTTTTATGCGTGGAAAATGAATCAAAGCAGTTCTCCCCGTTCGATAAGGAGAATGAAAGCCCCTACAAAGATTCTACAGTTTTCGCATGGGAGCCCATACCTAAGAAGAGTCAGCCTGTCAGAGTTTGACTGGCAGATGAGTCTTTCTATCTATTGTATTGATACCGCTGTTGCTAAATCTAAGAATATTGGGGAAGATGAAGCGGGAACACGGCGACGGGGCGAAGACTGAACTAGTATAGACGCAGGATTGAAGACCGACGTATAGTAGGCGGGACTCGTTTTCTTCTTTTTTGTTACTGTATCCCTGCTGTTGAAAGCGGGACTAGAAAGAGGAAGTTGAAAGACTGACTTCCCCTGCACTACCGGCTAACCAAAAGCGGAATGCTACAATACAAGGAGAAAGACGAAAAGCTCTCGAACGGGGGAATGCAATCTATTAGATTGTTGACCCGGCCTCTGAGTTCGTAATAGGCTGAAGTAATGTTCAGCCTATTACCAGATATAGGCTGTTGTTGGCATATCATCTCTTGGTATATACCTTCTTCTTTTCCCAGGAGCTCTACCAGTAGCCGGTGCAGAAGACGAGAGGGATGTGGAGGCTCTTCGCGAAGAATTGAAAGACGAGACTCAGTCTATCCCTCGAAACTTTAATCAATTCGGTATCGGGGTCATGACAACAGTGATACCCTCTTCCTCAGGATCAGCGGGGTAGGTCCAGCCGAGACTATGTTCTACTAACCCTGGAACTCCACCCCTAAAAGCGTACCATTCGCGATATGAAAATAAAAATAACCAACAAAAATAAATCCACAAAATTATCCACCAAAAACAAACCACAAAAATCAAATCCAAAGTCAAAATTAACAAAAATCAAAGCCAAGTTCAAAACGAAAATCAAACCAAAAATCAAAACGAAAACCAAACCTAAAATTAACAAAAAATCAAAATGAAAATCAAACCCAAAATAAACATAAATAAATAAATAAATAAATAAATAAATAAATAAATAAATAAATAAATAAATAAAAATCAACATTCGAACATGGAAATTCGAACAAAAATCAAACCAAATTCGAAGAAAACATCAAATAAAGAAAAAGTATAAACACGAAAACATACCTCAAACCGCAAATTGACTTCGAATTTCACCTTGAATTTGGTTTAATAAGGCCAAATTCGACTATGTTTAACCATTAGCTTGTGATGATGGAGGTTGTGGCAATGGGCTCGTGCTTGTGACGGTGGAGGTCATGGCAGTGACGGTGGAAGGTCGGTGACCGAATTTCTGAAGCTTCTTCGTGCGATTTCTGATCTAATTCTTTGAACTTTGTCTGATTTCCAGCTATGAAAGTCGGAGAATGAAGAGAGGAGAGAGTAGACCTATTCAACGGGCCGGATTCGGACCGAGCCGAGACTAATCCAAAATGGGTCGGACTAGTCCATGGGCCATTAGGCCCGGTGTAGACATCTGATTGTGTCTCCCAAAATCAAACCCAATGATGAGTACTTTTCACGTATTTGATTAACGAGTTCGGTAAAGAGTTGAAGAGTCTCGTGAAGTTCCCTTAAGCATTGACCATGTTCCTAACCTTTCCAAAAATGTTTTAATCCAAAATCATTCATTTCGTATCATTAAACCCAAAATCATTGATTTCGTATCCTTAAAATCATTCATTTCGTGTCCAAATCATGAAAACGTCCAAACTAGAATATTTTGGTCCATAATCTCAATCTAATCATTGCTTAATTGGATGGGGCTTGAAAAGAGTTTTCCAACGATATATTATAATCCCAAATCCGACTTAAAACGAATAAGTTATGGCCAAAATACTAAAATCGAGCCCAAACCGAGCCTAGGTCCACCTTACCCACGACCCAATGATTATTGAGGGTCTAAGCTCCTAATCCTAAATCAATGAGGAACTTCTAGAATCCTCTAGAAGATTCTAATTTATCCTTCCCGAAAAGATAAAGATCGAAGAGTTCAAGATCGAATAGAACTTCTCTTTTGATAATCTTATCTCGTTCAAATTCAAAGACGTTCGGATATATTTTACGATCATAATTCCGTTAGAAAACAAATTCCGTACGACCTTGAATATTCTTTAAAACCATCGCACAACACCAGAACTGACTCGTTACGTCAATAGTGACGCGGCGCGACAAAAGCCAGCGCGGGTTTGGATTCTCTTAGGTCAAATTTGTACCATCATCCCCGAACATCCAGTCATGGTTCCGGACCACTATGGAGTTAGCAATCTTTGTGATTATGAATAGGGTGTAACCTTCATACCCATGAATGGTTTACAAGTTCCTAAAACTTGTTGGCGACTCTTTTTCTCTAGCTTTTTTTCCTTAGAGCGCCGCCATGCTTAAAAACATTACCCACATATGGGGCGGTGAAAATTTCCTACACCCGGCCCGGCCCGTTCAAGATTTATAAACAAAGTACAATGACCATGAAGTAAGCACAAAATTAGAGAATTACAAAGGACCTTTAAGGGGCCTTATAAAGGGCCGTAGCCAAGACTAAAAAAAACAAGTCCATTGTCAATATTGAAGTTAGTAGCTCAGGTAATCTTCAGAAGACTTGTATTAAAAACTCCCCTACACAGACCAAATAGTTCTAAACTACCAAAGAGAGTAAGCTACGATAGCTATAGGCCAAATACATGCCAAAGAAACTTAGAAAGTTTATCTTCCATCAATTAAAAACCCAAATTTGATTGCCACCAATTTGTTAAACCACGAACAATACCTTCTATACAATTCACCAAAAGTACCACACCAAAGGCGCTTCCAAAACAATCCATCAGCACAATTATGACCTTCCCAAAGCTCGAGACCTCGAAGACACAAACTCACAAGCTCGAGAGTTGGTTATTCCTTGAGGCGAGATTTCGGTGACTATTTGAGCAAAAACTCCCAACACACCGGGGACTAAGTGTTATTTGTGGCCTGTGATCTAGATCTCGTCTTGTGGGACTCCTACATCTTTTTAGCATAGATACAACAGATAGGGAATAAGCATCACAAGATAGAAATGAAGGTAGCAGCAACTTAGGTGTTGCCATTCTGACTGAAGTCACTAAACCTGCCAATTTTCAGGTCTGCTTTGGACTATGTTAGGAAATAAGGGTGTAATTGTGTTTGATTAATGCGAAACAAGTCAATGAAAATTATGAACGAGAAAAGCAATAAAGAAAATAAACAAAGAACACAAGGATTTACGTGATTCGGTCAAATTAGACCTACATCCACGAGTGGGGGATTCGAGAGGTTCTTCACTATAATGGAGAAAGAACGAGAGAATAATACAAGGAGTCCTAAATATAATGGCTCAAAAGGTATGATCTAATTGATCAACTAAAGGGTCCTTTTATAACACAAGAAAACCCTAATAAAAAAAACCTAAAATTGTTCCCCAAGTATACTCAAATAGTCGTCATAGAAAAGATATAATTTTAAGTTATCCCTAAAATAATTAAGCTAAAACCGGACCAAAAAAAAAACTAAATTTTCGACTAGGCATGGGCGTGCCTCTTTTAGGCACAAGCGTGACTGGTCGCGTACTTCGTCAGCATATTTCCAGCAGCGTCAGTTCTTCTTAAAACGACCATAACTTTCTCGTTTCTTATCGGAATTAGGCATATGACCTATCATTGGAAAGATCTTGAAACAAGCTATCACCTCCAACTTGAATCACCTCAAAATCACTTAAGTTTGAGAGATATATGTATTTAAAGTCAGCTCTACTAAATTTCAAGTCACACTTTAACAGACTACAACAGTTTGCTATCCAAAAACAACTAAAACAAACCCTGTTGTACCCTCAGCAGTACACATAATGTATTACTACACAACACTTAAGATGGAGTTCTAACCATCAAACTTTGCATTACAAAATTAAATTACAAAATTGAATTATAGCTTTGAAACAGTACTACAGAAATAATCAAACAATAACCAGCAATACCAAAACATAAATACATATATAATAATATTCTACTAATTTATTCATTCTAATGGGGCTTGGTACATCTATATTTTTACTTCCCAACATCATAATATTCTACTCACATCCTTTTTCATCATAATTTATCAAATAATACACAAATAAAAACATGGGTACCTTCTGTTTTTCAGCATCCACGTAGCTCTTAACACCAGGACCCAACCTACAAAATTCATGATGTCTTAGCCCACAAATCAACACTTATTCCAAATCCCACATAGCAAGCTTGAAACATATTCCAAATCAGTCTATAAAGCACAGTGGGAATATATAAATTTATACCAAAAGCAGGAAAATCAAAACAATTACCTATATCATCAACCTCATCATCATCATCATCATCATCATCATCTCCATCATCAACGGCCCTTATCATCATCCGAGCTAGAATTACGATCCAAATTTGAAGGGATGTTATATTCCTCACGGTGCCAATCTTGAACACAAACTAGGGCTTGAACCGTTGAGGGTTTTAATGAGCTATAATTAGGAGATATAGTTTTC
Source organism: Chenopodium quinoa (assembly GCF_001683475.1). Taxonomy (NCBI): domain Eukaryota; kingdom Viridiplantae; phylum Streptophyta; class Magnoliopsida; order Caryophyllales; family Amaranthaceae; genus Chenopodium; species Chenopodium quinoa. The sequence continues at coordinate 2,585,879 of NW_018743977.1, read as the reverse complement.
CCCCCTACACTAAAAGCCGACTCGGAAGCCACCATACTAACCGGAATCGTTAGAATATATGTTGCCAATATTGCAAGCTCTGGAAATCTCACTACATTTTGTTGCCAATACTCTAAAATATCTAGCTCCATGTTCAAATTAAGCTCCAATTGCCCAAATACGACTCAAGTTGGGACTTTATTGTTTGAGTCCTTGTAATTCTTGAACTATAGCTTTGATAATCATCAAAGAAGCTTTCATCTTCAATCCTACTACTTGTAGTAGAGGGAGCAACAATTGGGTTGAAAATGTTGATTTATACTCATTCTTAAAGTTTTCAACACTTTTTCAACTTTATACATAGGCTCATCCGAACTATATATCTAGTTAAAACAATATTCCACAAAATTTAACTTAAACCTCGGATCAAGAATTGCCGCACAAGCTAGATATATGTTATACTCGGACCAATATTTGTCAAAATTTCCAGCATAAGTAGCACCATTTGAGCTAAAAATTCATGTGGACCTTTAGATGTTTCAAGTAAACGACGATGCACCATACATGCTCCCTTAAAATACATGTTAGAAGTTGGAGACTTATTAGCCGAGAAAATACATGTGACATCATAAAAGAGTTTAAAAACTTGTGAACAACACTCAATTTATCCCATTCATCCTCCAAAGGCACATTACTCTTGAAAGGTGCATGTAATGACCCCAAATGAATGAACACATCTTTATAGTAAACACATTATCAAGCATTATATATGTAGAGTTCCAACCAACTTGCATGTCCATACAAAGTTTCCTCTTACCCTTTGGCTGATTTGCCACCATTATTCCCGCCATTGCCTCCGTTGCCTGCTGGCATTGATTGCAAGAATGAAGTAGGAAACTATCTCATCAATCATCAACAAGATTCCTTGAGTAATGAATGTTGTTCTTTACTCGAAAATAACCCGAGCCCTTTAGTCAAGAGCATTTACAACCAAGCATGCTCCGGTGGTGCTGCATCCCCTCCTAGTGCTTAAGAAGTTATTTTAGTATCGTACGTAATTAGCATTGCAATAGTTTTATTATTATTATTTTATATTACGCAATAATATTCATTAGGAACTTTAGATTAAAATAAATGTGGTAATCACATATTTATTAGATATGTACTGGTAGTTCTCGTGGGTTCATTATTTTTTTTATAGTTTTGATATCATTAATAAAGTTTATTTACGGAAGTTTAGTTAGTCTTCTAGTTATTACTCGTATTAATTTTAATTTGCATATTTCATCTGTAGTTATTTTTTTTTTCTTACGATCATTTCCGCGAATATCAGGTTATACAACGTTAATTGGAAAAGTGCTTATAATTTTGGGCTTTTGGCCTAAATCATGACGAAGTATCTACTCGGACTACTGCAGTCTCCAGCCAATATTAGAACCAATAGCTTAGGTAGTTAAAAAAAAAACGATCAATTACTTAAGAAAATACTCTGTTGATCAGTTGATCTATCTCAAGATTCTCAACGAACCCATTCAACAAATATACAATTTAATCAGTGGCGGACCCAGGAATTTCCGACTAGTGAAACACAATCGATGACCAAATATGTAAATTAAAAATTTTACCAAAATTCCTAAGAAAAATTATTTACAAAGATCATCCAAATAGAAAATTGACAAGATTACAATACTAACTAATAATTAACAAGCTTAAAATTGACCTAAAATAATAATCACAATAATTAACAAACTAATTTTATTTTATTTATTTTTTTAAAAAAAAAAAACTTAATAATTTTTTTGGGCCCTGGTGAGTCATTTGACCCACCAGGCACAAGGGCAGGTCCGCCGCTGAATTTAATTCCTTGCACACTTACACACACAAAAAAAAAAAAAAAAAAAAAAAAAAAAAAAAAAAAAATCCCTTACTTGGATTCAACAGGGTATAAATTTCACAACCTTTTCTTTAAAAATTCTTTTTAAATTATTTAACAATAATTGAGATATAACAATTGCCTGCGAGATCAACATAATTACGTTGTTAATTACGTGTAATTGTTAGACTATATTAATATGTAAATATTTATTGTCCATAATCAGTTTTGTAACCCTAGTGTCACTAAGGTATATATATTGATAAATATCAGTGAAAGCCTCCAAAGGAGAATTATACAATCTTACCGTAACAATGAACGAGGGTTAAAGTGAAGTGGATGAATTGAATAATATTAAAAGTCAAGAGTTAAGATCAAAGACTAGTAGATGAAAAAAAATCAAAATCAAAATTAAATCAATACTCCGGGAAAAGCAGTAATCGTAGTTGTTAGATCCGCCTTTACATCATATGAATCAAACTTATACAATGAATATTATTTTGAAAACATAAAATGAATTCGTTATAAAAATTTCTTGGAAAGTTCTACGTTGCAAGTTGACTATATGAATTTGCTACCCCGAGTCAAGATGAACTTTCTCTTTGTCATTTTTATGGTTACAATAAAGACATTTAACCAATATCGTTTTATCTTATCATAAACGATTTCTAAGTATAATTTACAACTGTACAACCATTATAATCATTGGAAAATTTGATCATCAAAATAGAATAAAATAATTTCAATAATACTGAAAAGTTTAAAACATAGTGTTGTGAACTTGTGATCTGATAACTATGATTTTAATTACAATTACTAAATTAAATAACTTTGCAAAAAGTATATAATTTAAAGATATTTAAGGAATTTCAAATATTGACTTAGTGAAAAGTGGGTTTCTTTTTTTACTTTTTGAGTACGTAGAAAAGAAAAAGATGTGTAGAGACATTGGTATTATTATAAAAAAAATAATATAAAAAATATTTCGTACCTAGATACTGAGTAGTAGACCATCTGGTGATGTTGAGGGGTAAAAGTGAGAATTCCTTACCATAGTTAGAATTAAACAAAATAATGATGATAATTTTTTTAAAAAAAAAAATCTAATACAAAAGTCAATCAGAAGATTAAAAAAAACAAAAAAACAAAAAAAAAAAAACAAACTACCATAGTAAGAATAAAACAAAATAATGATGATAAGTATTTTTTAAAGAAAAACTAATACAAAATTCGATCAGAAGATAAAAAAAAAAAAAGGAGGGGTTACTAAATCACGTCCGGTATTTACCGGATAACGCCCTTATTTTAAAATAAACATACTAATATACCCCTCTTTTACCTTTTTTTTTTTACTTTTACCTTTTGCTCTCTTCACCCTTTTCACCTACCTTTCTCTTTCACCTAAATTCAACCCCCAAAATCAACCACCACCACCGGTTACCACCAAGAAAACTTTTTTTCTTTTTAATCTTGGCGTCGACGCTACAAGGGAGGCGCAGATGTCGGGAAATCGTAAAGACAAGGCAATTGTCACCGGCGAGCAAGTGAGTCGACCTTTTTTTCCGTCGATTTTGAGGAACCCCTGGAGATCTGGAATCACCAGGCTATGAACGCCCGGAAGTTTCGGATCTTCGAGGTTCATTCGAAAATTTCAGGCGTTCGTAGCCTGGAGATTCCAGATCTCCAAGCGTTCGTAGGTCATTAGCTGATTTAGTAGGAGTTTTGTTGGGTAATTACTCTTGTTTTCCATGAAAAGCAGAAAATTAGGAAAAAAAGAATTTTGTGGGTAAAATTGAGAAGTTAGTGGAGCTAGTGATTTTAATAAGAAAAGTTTTGTTTTATGATTTAATGTGGCTTGGTGTGGCTAAATCAGTGAAAATGTCCTCTGAGATTATATTTTGGGATGAGAAAAATGTGTTAGCTTTTTAGGAGGCTTAGGATGTTTTACCATTTTATTTTCAGTTTTCCTTGCAAAATTCTCTTTTGGAGTAGCTTTTGCTTGATGTTTAGTTTAGTTTTGAGAAAGAAGGTTTGTGGTGGTTGGAGGTATGTGGTGGCTGGAGGTGTTGGTGGTGCAGCGGTTCTGCATTGTAGCTGCATTGTTGTTGACGGTGGAGAGGAGGGCGGCGAGTATTGAGGTGTGGGCTGCTGCAATTCGTGAGGTGGTGTTAATTATGGTTATATTGTGGCGGCAATAGGTGGCCGGAATTGCTTGTTGTGTGGGTTGATTGGTGACGAATTGGGTGAGTATAGGGGCTGCTATGGATCCTTATTACTAGGCAGCAGGGGCTGATTTGGCACGAATTGGTTGTAGGTTTGAGATGGCAGCGGTGGTGGCTGTTGGTGTTTGTATCGTGAGATGAGGGAGGTGAAGTGGTAATGGAAGAAGGCCATGGAAGGGAAAGGAGAGAGAAAGAAGGATGGTGGTGATAGGGGAAGAGAGAGAAAGAAGAAATCAGTAGAGGGGTGGGCTTGCTCTACATGTGGGCTTGCTCGTGCAATTGAAGGCGGGTAGTTATTGCGCGGTGGCGATGGGTGGTGAGAGGAGGAGGAGGAGGAGGAGGAGAGAGAGTGGGAGGAGGAGGAGGAGATGGATTGTCGTCATTAGTATAGTTGGTGGGACTTGGGAGTGTTAGTTAGTTTTCTGTTTTTGTTATGTATGTGAGTTGCTTTTATGGTGTTTTGAGGAGGGAGAAAGATAGGAGTCTGAAGTTGGGATTTTAAAGTAGGAGAGATGAATTTAATGTGGCTTTGGGTTTGTTTGGTTGGTTGGTTCAAAGGGTGGAAGACCCATAGAAAAGAGTGGACTTTGACTATCTTAACAAGTTAACTATTTTATAAGATACGTAACTGAGTTAGTTTTTATTACAACTTGTTCCAACAGAGTAACAACAGCCTCCCTTGTGAGTTGTGACTTATGAGTTGTCTGGACTAGAGCATATATACTTACCTCGTTTTAAATTATGTGAGATAATTGGGTGTTTATGAGATAAAAAAAATAAAAAAATAAAAATAAAAATAAAAATAAATAAAAATCATTATTGCATACTTAAATTAGTACAAAGTATAATATATTGAGTCACTGATATTGTACATTATACACTCCATTTGTTTCTAATCATTTTTTTATGTAAAAAAAAAGAAAGGGGTAGTTTGATCCAATGAAATTATTATTGTTGTTGTTGTTGTTGTTATTATTATTATTATTATTATTATTATTATTATTATTATTATTATTATTATTTTGAACTAAAGTTAGGCTTATTTTAATTTTCTTTTGAAAAAAATTAAGATTGAGGGTTCGGGAACACGACACGCTTTCTCACGGCACTTGAATGCGTCGGTTAGGAGGGAGAGAGACCGTTATCGTCTTCAACCTCGTACCGAGACGACACCAGTCCCCGATGGTTGCATGGCGAGTTCGACCTCCGAGGCACAGGATCATCATTCGAGGTCTCAGGGGTTAGGTCGGGTTTTGAGTCTGAGCATGAGCTGACTGAGTCATCGGGCCCCGAGTACTCGTACAGAGGAGGACAGGGTTTATCAGGCGATGACGACGATGACGAGGAGGATCCTGATGACATTGTTCATACGTATAGGGATGTCGATGGGAGATTTGTTAGTACTCAGGAGACTGGTCGTAGGCGGACTCCGGTACAGGATAGCTGGTTAGTGACTACGCCGATGGCCGGCGGTTCAGAGGATGGAAGCGTCATTCCTAGCTATGGTGGTCATGTCGCAGCTGCGATTTGGGGTGGTGTGGAGCGAGGTGTTTTGAGATGTATGAGTAGGAGAAAGATGTGCACTGCACTGGATCAGTTGCGACAGTCGTTATTACCAGAGACATTAGCCCCGATAGATTAGAGCGGGCTATCACATCTTCCTGGAATTATGTATCAGCACCTTGACTGGCCTTTGATTTCAGCGTTCGTGGAGAGATGGCTGCCAGATACTAACAGTTTTCATTTGTCGTTCGGTGAGATGACGATCATGTTACATGACGTGTATCATATCCTTGGGATCTCTGTAGATGGTACTATGGTTTCTACTGTTATGGACCCCCTACAGTTACGACAGTATTGCTCGTTCATGATGGATTTTCCTGTTGAGGAGTACGTAAACCCACTTACGCGCCTAGTGGCGCGCTTTCTTCGAGGGTCCTCGAGACGACCTTCAATGTTGAGAGGCCCCCTAAGATTTTTGTGGTGGAATTTATGTGGATTTTATTGGGTTCATCACTCTTTGTGGACAAGAGTGGTAACAGACTTCATCTCTCCCTCATCCATGAGCTTCAACCTGTCGATGGTACACTTGTCACTAGTTCCTACTCATGGGGCTCTACTACTTTAGCGTATTTGTACCGTCAGTTGGGGCAAGCCTCGCGGGCAGATTGTGATTCCATCTGTGGTTGTCTCATGCTTCTTCAAGCGTGGATTTATGAGTATTTTCCATGCTTTCTCCCACAGCAGGGCACTCTGACCAGGGAGCCTAGACGTGTGCTTGCATTGCTATGGGATAGATGTTGGTTCGCCACCGAAGACCGCAGATCAGCTTTTTGCTTGTCGTGCTCGACTTGACGTGTTGACTGACATTGAGGTAAATATGAAATTCATTAATTTATTGTGCTTCGTATCGCCTTACTCTTATGTGACTAATATATTGTTTAATTATGCAGGTTAACTGGCTGCCTTACGGACCTGACCCAGCCAGTGTTGTTCCTATGACTTTGTTCTTGGGATTTATACAGTAACGCAGCATCATCAAGCCGTACATGCCCGATCAAGTTGTCAGACAGCTTGGGTTCTTACAAGGTACACCTAGGTACCCCATTAGGCCTGAGAAGGCCAAGAGACTGAAGAAGGTCAAGATGTATAGTGTTGAGTTCCCGGCTGAGACGTCCGTACACATGTGGGAGAGCTTTATTCCATTTGCTGCATATTGCCTACCAGTGGCTCGCTACCCTAGACTCAGTCGCAGCAGTCCTACATACACAGACGATTAGATTCCATGGTTGGTGAGATACTCTCACCCTCGTGTATCACCCCCTAACGTACCTCAAGTCAGCGGTTTCCCCGAGAGGACCAACACTGATTATGTAAGTATATTTTCCTTTAGTTTTGTATTTATTATCTGGAAATTTTAATGATATTTTAACATTTTATAATGTTTGCAGTGGGTTGGTCGCTTCGTTGAGTTCACACAGCATGCACTTGCCGAGTCGCATGGGCCCATGTCCCATGAAACTAAGGCCATGGCTCCACAGGCCCTTCGTGATTGGGATGCTATGCGAGGGTTATGATTTGTGTTTAGCTTGACACCTTTTTTCTTAGTTGAACACTTTAATTATCGGTTAGACATTTTTATTATTTTGTTTTTGTAATTGTAATGGGACACTTTTATTATTCGTATGGACATGAGCACTTTGATTTAAATTATTGCAATTGTTACTTGTGTTTTTTTATGGCATTTTTACTAATAATAATAATAATAATAATAATAATAATAATAATAAATTAAAAAATTAAAAAAAAAAAACAAAGTTCAAACATCATTATTTAAGTTTTGAACAACGCATTACATCTATCATGACGCAACTAATCTTTCCCGTAAACTAATTCTACGCTGGTATCGTTGCTCCCATCCAATAACGCTAGATTCATGAGCCCGGTACCAAACATCTGCAATTGGGGGAGTCGGATGGTCTTGATCAAGATTTAAAAGAATATAATGCGACCCACCCAATGAATGGATGATTGTGGGTGCCGGTTACATCATTTTTAGCACGGATCCTCCAACCATCGGTGCTTCTCTCGTAATAAATCTTGATGTAGAAAGGACACCCAACGGACTTGGTTTTATTGTCCTTGCGAATCACATTCTCCAAATCTCTTGGCCTTTTCTTCCGACCACGATCGCAAGCCAAATATCGATACGGCTGACCATCGGTGGTTTTTTTGTAAGATGATGAGACGAATATAAATCCAATTGGCCGGGCAATTTCTTTAGCCCATTCAACAGCAGCATCATAACTAGCAAACACTGTGTCGGTTTGAAAATGGCCACTATAATTCACACCATCACCACCATTTTCTGATTCTGAATCCTATATAAAAAACCACAAAACAAACTACTTAAGAACCCATATAATAATAATAATAATAATAATAATAATAATAATAATAATAATAATAATAATAATAATAATAATAATAATAATAATAATAATAATAATAACAATAATAATAATAATAATATAATCATAATAAACGATGTTTCTTCTTAATAATAATAATAAGTAGAAACGCCTGAAATGTTTGAATGTACCATGAAAGAAACGCCTGAATATTTAGAATCTACCATGGAACATTCTTAAATTTCAAGCGTTCCTACCATGGTTCGCCTGAAATTTTAGAATGTCCCATGGTAGATTCTAAATTTTCAGGCGTTCCCATGAACATTTCAAAATACAATGTGAGGAACGCCTGATATTTTTGAATCTACCATGGGACATTCTAAAATTTCAGGCGTTCCTATCAAGGTAGATTCTAAATTTTCAGGCGTTTCTCTGGCAATTACGAAATAAAAAAAAAAACGACAAAAATTCATCCGTACGCACAGGCGACCTCTATGGTGGCGTCGTCAATTCCGCAAACTCGTCCATTCACCGCTTGTATAAATCGTTTTTGAATAAAGGGTTTTTTTTTTTTTTTGAATAATGGTGGCTGGTGGTTGTCTGGTGGCGGTGGCTGATGGATGGGGTAAAAATAAAATAGGGTAAATTTATAAGGGGTAAAAGTAAATTAGGATAAGAGTAAATTAGGATAAAATTAAAAGGGGGCATGTTTGTAATGTCGTGTTAAAATACGGGCGTTACCCGGTAAATATCGAACGCGATTTAGCAATTCACACGTTTTAGCGTTTCACAAAAAGAATAGAAGGAATAATAAAAAAGATAGAAGTTGTTGGTGTACAAGGAAGATTCTAATTTTTTTTCATAAATAAGAATATTTTAGTGTTTTTAAAATAATAAATCTCTAAAGCTAAATATCTGGATTGAATTTTCGAAAAAAAAAAAAATATATATATATATATATATATATTTTGATTGATAAAAAATAAAAAAGAAAAAAGATCTGATCTTAATTCGTAGTGATATTTTGCAAGGATAGAAATTCTGGTTTAGTACATAAAACAAACTATTATACGATGTAATACCGTAGTCTAGCTATAAGACTATAAGTGTTATAAACGCATGCAATATTAGAGTTAGAGTAAGCTATAAGTGTTGCCTTTGCATTATTTTTTACTACGTAATATAATAACTTGTTATACATTATATGCTTGTGTCAGGTTATATAACAACCTTGTTACAAATATAACATATTCAAGTTAGTTAAAAAAAGTGGTTTATAATTTTGGCATAAAATTAATTATGACTAAGTATCGACTACTCAATTAGCCAATAATCAAAGTTAAAAACAATTAAAAAAATAAAAAAAAAAATAAAAAATAAAAAACGATCAAATACTTAACAAATTACTCTGTAGTTTCTATCTCAACCAAAGAAATTAAAGTTTTACAATTTAATTCCTATTAGGAAAAAAAAAATAATAATAATAAAGTTTTAACTGGACACAATTCAAGTTTAATCCATACTTGAATCCAAGGTATGATGAAGTCAGGGCCGGAATCGGCAAACAAATCAATGTTGCAAACTTTTCTTTTTTTTAATAAGGTAATGACGATATTTATTTTTTAAAATATGCATTTCATCAAGTAACAATAATAAGAAGTACAGGCAATGAACTAAACCCTATTTGTACCTGAACAATAGAGTGAAACGTTACACGATCTATAAGCCTATACTTGTCCTGATACGTACCTGCATCTGATGTACTAATCCACAACTGAATTAATATGATCGGACAACAATCCAAAAACGAATTGACACTTAAACCAATTAGAACCTGAAACCGCATTGCCCGACACAAATTGGCATTGGCCAAGGACTTGCTCATGGTGACCTGTAACTCAATATTATTTTACTTTTCAATGTTAACTCGATCGACTAGTTAGCATTGACCTGTTTCTTTTTTTCTTTACCAAATTTAACTCAAAAGAAGTTCAATCAAAACTAATCTTGAGTTTAATCTGATTATAATGATAAAAACGTAGAATTATGGATTGATTTTGGCTTAACATATTGATACATTTTGTTCATATTATAACAAAGTACATTATCTCATACATGCTTTGATAACTGTAGTTTGTAAGCAATTATATAGGTTTAATAGGTTATTCATAATATTAGATTGATTTATGAGAAAGCATAATTAATTAATTATAAGTGTACTTACTAGCGTAATATGAAATTTTTATAAATATGTGAGTACAATTAAGTCAAATAAGATACTACCTCTGTTACATATTATGTGCAACTTTCGAATGTTTTATATCACACAAATAAATCTTGTAAAATTAAAAATTTTCACCTAAGCATTAAATAAAAAATAAAATAAATAAACAATTACGTTTGAGGTTATAGTTGTTACATGGCATAAATGTATGTATCAAAGTTTAATACACAATTCTCAAATTAGAGTATGTATTGGTTTTCATCATTTTTTCTCTCTTTTCACGTGAACGTCACTCTGGTAAAAAGTATATGGAATCCACACCACCTACCTCTCTATTCTTTTCTCTTTCCTTCATGTACTTTTATCATTTTTTAATATTTGATAGCTATTTGTTAAATGCATATCATATACAAAGTATGCATTAAGGCTTCCTCCGGGCTTCCATCATCGTTTCGGATGAATAATAAGGAACAAAGGAAGTATTCCACACCTATTAGTTCATAAATTGTGATGATCACTACATCTTCGAGTAATTGTGGTGCATGCTTAATATGAGACGATCAAATCAAAAGAGCATGGGTTGTTCGCAAGAGATCAACAATCTCAACTCACAATGCTTGATGTGGTTTAAAAGGTCACAATGTTTTATTAACTCATAATGGTCACAACTTAAACGGTTAGTAAAAATAACTAATAAGTTTTTTTTGCCCTAATTTTGCTTACATTTTCGAGCAACGATATAGCAAATATCACTCTTATAACGATACTTATGGCACGTAACTACTGAACTACAACAATTTTGGTGAAGGATCCATTGTATTAATTTGACATTCTTGCTATATCCAGCCCTAATTTTGCTTACATTTTCGAGTAACTTTGTTAGCATTTGAAGATGTTGTGGCTACCATTTTCATCGAAGAAACTTTGAAAATGCGCCCAAAATCCGGTTAGACTTCAAAGAGAGCTTATTACAATTTCTATGGATATTTGTAACAGAGCTTATTCCTAGATCAAAATCAACAGAGCATGAAAGCTGTGAAACAGCCTGATACAGTTTGAAGGTGCATAATATGAACACAAGTGGAACTCCTTTGCTTTTTAGCTTCTTAGTTTGTATACAAATTCAAGCAACTGGAATTATTGCTCAACTGTATAAGTAACAAACGTTACAAAAGAACAAAAAAATATATTGTATGTCACACATATCTCTCTCTCTCTCTCACCCTCAAATACTGAACAACCACCAAATTTCGACGAAGGGACAAAAAAAACACCCCAGTAAAAAAGATCGGGAAAAAAAAAATTAAGGGGCAAAAGTTACCCTTGGATAAACAATCAAATTATCTACTGCTTTCTATTTCCAATTCTCCGTTTTGCTTCTGCTGATGTTGGTTGCTGCCTTCTATTTTTTTGTAGTTGACTTCCGTTTGGTAGCTTCTTTGATGGTGAGGGGCTTAGAGCAGGAATCATCGACTTGCTGTAATCGTATAAATATTGCATTAGCATGCATGAAACACTATGATTAGATGAAGATTTCGATGGGAAAAAAAAAATAGTAGTATGAAACTATGAACAAAAGTTCTTTTTTTTCAAGCTGTAAATATCAAATTTAAAGAAGCATTAGTGACTTTCTTTTGTCAACAGTGAAGCCAACTGCTAGTCAGTGCTTACCTCAAATCTGGACTCTTAGCAGGCCTGCCATCAAGTTTCTTGGACTTTAACCCAATACTACCATTGGATAGTGTAGGGAGTTTACTATGATTGAATTGCCACAACAAATCTGGCTCAGACGAGTCGCTTGTGGCAGCATCAAGCTCGTCCAAGTCATCTGTATTAGTCACTTCGAACTGATTACTTCCGCTGAACATGCTATATGATTGTTCTGAATATAGTCTGGTGTCTTCTGGGAAATATTTTGGGTAGAAAGAATCAGCCATGGGTCCATTTTCTGCTGTTTCCCAACATAAACGAGTCCCTACTTTCGGAAGTGAATCTTGTTTGTTTACCATGATCTTGTCTACCCATTCACCAGAATCAAGGTCCTTCTCATCATATCCATACTTTTGCCCAGGACTATTTACAGGGGGCCATGGAGGTGAGTTTTTCAACATTTCGTCGAGATCAAAGCTTTGTCTTTTTTGTCTTGACGCAGACTTGTTACAGACCTGCAAAATTCAGAGATTAGATTCTCCAATAATCATTGTCTGAGAAAAACTAGTATGACCTCTTTCATGATATCATCAACAAACACCTTTGACTGTTCCTGTGAGAATTTTAATGCCAGTTTAGAGAATTCAGTCCGTCTATCTAGCTATTTGTTATGGAGTACTCCCTCGGTCCCTTATTTTTTGCCCCATTTGACTGATCACAGTCTCCAAAACATGTCTTCAAACATATATATCTTCATTTCTAAACACGTACAAATTATAAAAACTTAATATTAATAAAATATACTATGAGATGATTCTAACAAGATCCCACTTGAATATATTATCACTTATAGATTAACGAGAATTCATGGTCAAAGTTTTAAAAGTTTGACCCGTATATTTGCAATGGGGCAAAAAATAAGGGAAGGAGGGAGTATTTAACAAGAATTTCTTATGCAAAGAGGTGTGGCTACATATGTAAAGTCAAAACAGGAAGATTGTTCATAAAAAAACAATCAGTCTCACATATTCTAAGTAAAGCACAGCACAGCACAGCTTGGAACTTCAGTCAGCTCCAGCATTATAAAATCATGACACTTAGTCACTTATACATCTTAGCCCTCCAAATTCTCAATTTAAAATGATGAACTTTTCTAGCAAGATTCGTAAATGTAACCATTATAATTACCTCGAAGTTGGCTATATCTCCCATAGATTGCTGATGTCTACTCACATCAAACAATGCATTTCCGCCATTTTGATTGGAACGAAGGGGAGAAGGAACATCAGCTTTCCCTCTATATCTTTCAGGGCTGCTGGATCCTGACTGGTGAGAACGAACAGATTCTGCATCCTTCCTTGCCAAGGCTGCTTTAAGACTGGCAATCTGAAACAGATGCAAGCAATAAAATATGAGAAGTGTATAGGTGAAAGCACTGGTGAAGCATGCAGCGAATACCAAAATCCAGCTTCTACCTGCTCCTTGAGCTCCTTCACATCTGCACCGTCTTTATTTACTCGTGCAGCACCAAGTTCAACAGTGGCTACTCTCTCTGCAAATTTAAGTGTACTTAGAGTCTCTCCTACAGCTTCAGCTTCAGGACTTATATGAACAAACATCAGTGTTTTGGCCTGCCCTCCTGCAATGACATAAATTCATGTCAGCTAATAAAATACATATAATTTGTGAGAGATTTGAAAAATACCATGCCGGTTAGAGTTAGATAGTTGAGACATGACCTAATGAATCTTGGAGCAGTTGTGTTAATTTGCTATTCCTATATGGGACATGTGCGTTCTTTTGTGCTAGAGAAGCAATCACATCTCCTAAAGCTGATAAAGATTTGTTGATGTGTTGTGCCTCTTTTAATCTATCTCCAGTCACCTCCGATTTGTCTACCCTTTCACTACCTGCCAAGTCAACCAGATGCATACAGCCACGCAGTATGTTACCAGTTGTCAAGTCTCTCCCTTGAACATGAACAGTCAAACAGCTGCAGATCAAAAAGATCACAAGTTCAGAATTAATACGAGCTCAGAAAAGAGAAACCAACACATTGAAAAGTGTATAGATAAACACCTGTGAGAACGACTACTACGGTCATTGAGTGCTGTTGCACCAACTGCTCTGTTGCGATGTCCAATATTCATCAGATGAATGACATCAGATGTCGATGATACTGGAACAAGACTTGCTTCCGGGACGTTGAGTCCATTCTGAGAACTGTTACGAATTTCTAATGTATAAATGGGTTAAGGAAAATAGCTGATGGTAGAATGATCTTGTACATACTGAAGTATGTCATCCACAAATCAATTATTAATGAATGTCCAGTAATTGAGATAACCATGTAGTATACATCTTATATACCCACAAAACAAATGAATTCAAGACTATTCAACAAGTGAAAAAGGATATCTTTTATTAAGCCCATCGCTGACTAGAAGATCTCTGACTTGCTCATTGTATATCTCAATCATCTGGACAGCAACATCATAGCGAAAGGTATCTTTCCTCTGCTCTGCAAGATAAAACAAGTCACCCAAAGACCTGTAGTTTACACCTTGACTCTGCTCTGTGAGGTCTTTTGGTCCAGACTGCAAATAAAAATACAAATAGATATAGGACTCATCAGTATGTTAGGGTAAAAAATAATAATATATAGGAGCTTATTAATAGAAGATTAGTGAAAACAATATATTACCATAGTAAATGTTTTCCCAGAACCTGTCTGGCCATATGCAAATATACAAACATTGTAACCATCAAGCACAGAACGAATCAGTGGCTCCATATCTGAGAAGACTTCAGCTGTAGTACATAATAAATTACATGGGTTAGAAACTTTCTGAACAAAGAAGAGGAACTTTTAATAGTATTGCATTTAAGAAGGGCCAAAAACTAACCCTGTGTCGCTGATGGACCAAATACTTTGTTAAAGCTGAATGATTTGAGACCTTTTCCATGCTTAGAAGGTGCTCTGATGGTAATATTCCCTTCCTCAAAGTGTTCAATAGAACTAATAAAGCTTGAATTCCCACTTAAGAAGGGCCTCACTCGACAATAAACCCTAATACTCCCTATTAGGAGGAAATTAAAGAGACCAGGAGAGATTATATTAGTTTGCTTTGGATATGCCTAGAAGTTTATCGTCACTAAACCAGAGAAAGAATGGACATGAGGCAAATATGTAGCATTCAATTTACCCTTGAGATCTTGTACTTCATTGTACAACCTACGGTTTTCTTCGAGAACCTTGTGATATCCATTGGCAGCTTGAGCTAGGCTATACATGTGTGAGCCTGACAAAGGCAACATCAACAAGTTTCATAAGTCATAACCCTCAATTAAATTTCCTCATTTCACTTATTTGATACAATTTGATAGGAAATGACCAAAAAGCTAGCATATCGCCATACCAAGATTGTGGAGATCCTCTTGAAATTTTTTTTGTATAAACTGCATGCCAGCTTTAGTTGTACGAAGAGTGAGTTTCAGCTCCTACAAAGTCAGATATCACCAATAAGTTATAAGTATCCTCAAGATGGTTGAGAGTTCAAGCTAACATTTGTCAATTTCTAACCTGGACATCTCTTCCTTGACGATCAAAGATCTCTTTTTGCTTCACCATTTGACTTCTCATTTGTTCATCATTAATTTGATTACCACATAAGCTCTCTTGCTTCTTGGTCAAAGAGTAGCTTCTATCTCCTACCTTCAGTAAGGCATCAAAAGATGTCATATAAAGAGGAAAGTAAGTACTAATACACGAAGCTACGTTTGTCTCAAGGCCCTTTCACACCAAAAGTTATAGTGTTACTTTAACTTCACATGTATATATTCATAAAGGAGATATGATCACTTGCCTTAGAATTTTCAGAAGACATCTTTGAAAAAGGCTTCTTCCCATGTGGTGCAGAAAATTCTTTTCCTGTTGCTTGACTTGGTTGATTAGCCTTGAGTAACACAAACAATGACGGAAATTCATTAAGCTTAAAAAGTCCGGCAAACTTTAGAATAATTTTGTTGCACAAACTGTTCTTTCAGAAGCTATAACTACATACCATATTGTTTTGCGAACCCATGCGTTGCTCGAATTCCTCCACAACCTTACTAAGAACTGATTCAACTAACTGCATTGCATAAAAGGCTAAGCTCAGGGAAAAGTACTGGTTAAGTTAGTGACACTGTAAATGATTATTATAAAGTATGCGTATCATCACAAAATATTCCATCCTTTTCAAACACGCACAGGTGAAAGAAGTCAAGAACTAACAGCTTGCCTGTGGACATTTTCCATCTAGGTTTAGCAGCGTTTACTAGAATTAATAAATGAAGCAGTTTTTTTTTTTTTTTAACTGTATGCCTTGAATGGAAAAGTTGATGAATGCTAAAAACTTTCATATTTCCTCTTACTTGGTGACAGAACAACCTTTGTGTTGCCAATAATTGTTATGCTATTGATATTGAAGTGAACTTGCACACACTATCATGGACAGATGGGGCTCTTTGTTTAAAACTCCTAACAAACTCATTTCCATTACAGCATATCAATCAAGGATTAGTCTTTATAAGCTATGTCATGATTCCTGCTTATTATACATCCAAACTAACCTGTGGAACTTCTTCAGGCTTCTTATCCATTAGAAGTGCTTGTACAAGTGAGCTCAGGGACTGAGAACTTGGCTGCAAATAGGTGGAATAAGTTGTTACTTAAATGCTATGGACATAGTAACATTAAAAAGCTTCGACACCCATAGTAAAAAGAAGATGGCCACAGATTATATTGCACTAACCAATTTGTTAGTGTCAATGTCATGAGAAAGGGCATTCAAGGATTTATCGGTCATTGATGGGTTCCTAGTCAAAGAATTCGTGAAAGGCTCCGATTTTGTACGCACAAACTGTTTCACAGAAGTGGTGGTGGGTTTCACATTTCCACTAAATTTCCAGACTCCAGTTCCTCCGGCCTGCTTCCATTCATGATAAGATTTGAGAGCTAGAACAGAATTCACCACCCTTGCTGGTATCCCTCCCTAAACACAAAGGCATAAACTTATTTACCACTTCAAAAAAGTAATATTACAAAATGAGCAAACCAGCTGAAATCCATGTTCTTATACACTACTCCGTACAATTTTAGTTGTTATGATCAGCACACCAAGACTTTTAAATCTGCAAGACATCTTAGCAGCAATAGCATACTAAATCCTTACTTGTTCGAGATCAGATGCCTCGAATGTAGGAAGTCCCATATTTTCTGCTGCTACAAGAAAGTTCCTAACATTTTCAAAGTACTGATAAGCAGATAAAGCTGCTCCATCAGGAAGAGAAGCAGAATCTGCAGGACTCTCCACCACCTACAATTGTGTCATCCATTATAAATCAGCAACATTTCAGAAACACCCAGAAGAGTAAAAGGCGAAAAAAGAAGCTCAGACAAGAGCAACAACCTTTGGCACAGCTCCAGGTTGAACCCTATTAAGGACAGTGCAAAGGATCAATCCACTTCTCAAACCAAGCCTAAACTCTTCTTCAGATGGCTCCGCCGGTAAGTCTCTGGCGGCGACAACCCCCACATTTTTCCTAAGCCAACTAGCTGCTTCATATCTTCTCATTGCTACATAAAGTACATCAATCAAATTCCCATTTAGCAATTTAGCATCAAAAAACACCATCTTCCAAAACACTATTCATTCTACAATATAAAAAAATGATCCCACAAATTTATACAATTCAATTCAACTAGTGTCAGAATTTCCTAGAATTTCACCTCAGTTATCTCATAGTACATACTCAAAAAGGCCAATTAGTTAGGTTATGATTTATGAAGAATTGATCCAAAGCCTTAATTGCATACATTAATTGAACTTCAAAAATAAGGAAGAGAATTTGGTTTCACAAATTAAAAATTATCATATACTACAACTTCAATTATACATAAAAAGTAAAGACAACCCATATGAGTTAGTAAAAGTTAAACCAATTCTAAATCCTTGATCTAAAAAGACGGGTCGACAACATGAACCAAGAATTTATCTCCCGTGATCGGGTCACTTCCATCTAGTGCTACGTAACACTTACAAACCCATTTTCTTCGTGTCATATTACGAGTCATAATTTAGTAAAACCATTTTAACATAAATCAAATCACATTAATGTTAACAATTTGAATAATTAACTAATCACAAGAAAAAATATGAAAAAATAATTAAAAACAGAGAAAATTATACCAGCTTCCTCAGCTCTTCTGGATTCTAAATCAAGACCTTTGAGTCGATGTCCATGTTGTTGAAGAACATCCTCAACAACAGAAACCACACTAAACGATAAAGCTTCACTCGCCGCCATTAAAACCCCACCAAAAAAAATAATTCTCCCAAAAACAAACAAAATTATAAAAATCCCAAAAAATATATCAAACACCCACCAACATTAATCGGGAAAAAATCAAAATCAAATCAAATCTTAACAAATCAACCCAAAAAAAGACAAAATGGGCAAGTAATTACAACAACCCAACTCCAAAAAATCCTAAAAAAATTCGAAAAAAAATCAAATAATTCTCCAGAAATCTGTAATTTGTCAATGTTATGTCTGATTATAACAAATAATCATCTGGGATTGAAAGAAAAAAGATGAATAAAAAGGTAGGTAATAAAGAAGAGTCGAAATCTTGAGCGGTTAGATGATAGAGATTGGAAAGGGTTGATTGATTGATAATCTTTTGCTTTGAGAATACTACAAATACAAAACTCAAAATCTCTCTCAAAAATGATGATAATCCGCCATTTTTAAGCTTTTTAATAAGTATATAAATTTGATGAGAGCTGTTTAAGATTGCTTTATAGTTGTAGTAAGATACCAGAGTGTAGTGTGAGAGAGGGAGTTGTAAAGGGGAATATTGAGAAACGAAGCAAAATCCGAAGCAAATTGAATAATGGTTAATTATAACTGTATTAAGGAGTGGGAAGTTGTGGGTTTTTGAATTTGAGAGGTGTTTTTAATTTTGGAGGTGTCAAATTAACGTCTTCTTTTGTATGATGGTGAGTCACTCTCATACTTGCACCGTCTTGCTTCTGTGACTTGCACGCTCACTTTGGGGGTTCTTTGGATATAGGAGTAAGAGAGTTTAGGGGAGTACATTTGTGTTTAGGGGTATTCGCGGTGCAGTTTGAATTCTAAACCGCATCAAACCGCAAAATTGCGGTTTTTAATTTTTTTCAAACCGCACCAAACTGCACTTCTAATAAAATCGCAAAATACGGTGCGGTTTACGATTTAACCATACTTTTTTAAAATTATAATTATTCTTTTTAAAACAAAACTTTTATTTTATTTTGTAATTATTAATTTATAATTCAAATATTAAACGCTTTTTTTTAACCTTTAATTAACTAATAGTCAAATATTAGTTCATATATTTTAGTTCTTTTATATTTATTTTTTTTTACAAAAATATAGTATAAAAGCCGCAAATCGCATTAAAGTGCGGTTAGCGGTGCGGTTTGGTCTAAATATTTTTTGAAACCGCACCAAACTGCAAACCGCGGTTTGGTCATTTTCAAAAACCGCACCGCAATTTTCAAACCGCAAACCTCACCAGACCGCAAATTTGCGGTTTGGTGCGGTCTAAACCGCACTCTATACAACCCTATTTGTGTTACGTAATATGTCAAGGTTTGACATTGGGCCGCGTCGGGTTTATCGTACTCCGTGTCTAGCAGTTGGTTATACAAGAGTGTATTTAAGTCATATACGTGTTAATGTTCATGTCCATGTTTACTCTCTTTCTTATGAAAACGGGCCATATTTTTCACTCAATAAGACCCAATTATCTTTATCTTATTTTTGCTCAGTTGAAATGGGTTTCGTTGAACTGAATTAATTTTGCTGAAATTGAATTGTTTTTTATTGAATTCAAATTATATTAATCAATTAAACTCTTTTAATTGATGAAATATTACATTTTCTTTAAATTAAAAATTATTTTACTGAACAAAACTTATTTTGCTGAATTTAACTTTTTTTTAATAAAAAAATAATCAGTATATTCAGCAAAATTAAGGTAAAGCAAACGGGGATCACCTTCCTTTAAAATTAATTTTATAATATATACTATTTTCACTAAAATTGATCTAAATAAGTTTTATACTCGAACCATTAGCAGAAATTGCTATATGAAATAAATTTTAGATCAAATTGTTTATTTAAATAAAAAAAAAAAAGTTATAGTTGTTTTTACTACTAGAATTCTTTGTAAGGTGAAAGGGATTAAGGTCTTGTTCTTTTGAGCTGCTCTGCTCTGTCTTACTCTACTCTGCTGAAATCTGCTCCCCGGCAACGGCGCCAAAATTTGATAGGCCGTCGTCGAGCCTACCAAAGATAATAATTCCTGTCTTGGTCTCACTAACAATAGTAAGGGTAAGAAAGGGTCGAACCCAAGAGAGGCGTTGAATCAACCACCGAGTACTACCGTTTAAATAAGCTAAACGAATTCTAAATTGGGTTGGTTTTGAGTAACTTCTTCTAACACAATTCAACTAAGCTAAGAGGAGGTTAACAATATTTAGAGGAATCTAGGGCTTGGGTTATACCACTCAACTTCATCACAAATCACAATTAGCATGCAACAATCAAGGTAAATTAATGGGATAAATTAGGGGAAGTCATCTAAAGCACCCAACTACTCTCTCAAGCTAGAGGGATTACTTGAATCATGAATACAACCTACTCTCGTGGTTACATAGCATAGAACAAGTGTTAAAGCATAATCACGATGACATAAACATTCCCTTGACCGGTAATCCCTATTCTCATGGCATTTCGGGTCAATCAAGCATAAGGGAGCTAACTCAAGTTCATCTCTCGATCCTTCGTTGAGAAAGCTTGGATAAATAGTTCTAGCAATGGTCATATACAAGAACTAAGCAATTAAACCACTTAAGATCAACTAATTAACGTCCCACAACAACCAAATTAGCACATGCAACAAGTAAAGCAATTAAAGATTTCAAGCAATTCATGAACAAATTCAAACTAAGGATTAAGCTAATTAACAATCCAAAACATGCAAGAACTAGCAAATAATCAACAACAAAGTAAAGAGAAGTAGAAAAGATGAGTAAGAAATGGTTACTATGAAGCTTCAAGATGAGCAACAATGGTGGATTTTGTCTTCTACAATGATTGAATTTGAATAATTCCAAGCTAATAATTGAGAACTAACTAATGATTTGAGAATTTAATGTTCTAAGACTACAAACTAAGAGAAAAACTCTGAAAAACTGCCTACCCCCGTACAAATGAGCTCTAAAGGGGTATTTATATGACCCCCAAATAAAAAGGACGGAGAAAACAAGGAAGAAGTTCGACTGCAGATCTGCACGGACGTGCCAGATTTGGCACGGACGTGCAAGGCTAAGCACGACCGTGCCAAGTTTGGCACGGACGTGCAGAGGGGGCAGAATTGAGGCAGAACGTACTGCTAAGAATCGAGCAGTTCCGCACGGACGTGCAGATACATCTGCGCGGACGTGCTTAATTTGGCACGTCCGTGCAGGCCTTGGCAGAATGTTCTGAGTTTCTGGAGCACCCTGCACGGACGTGCAAAGTCTGGCACGGCCGTGCACCCTCTTCTGCACGGACGTGCCAGATTAAGCACGGTCGTGCAGGCCTTGGCAGCTTGCTGAAGCTTTCTGGAACCTCCTGCACGGACGTGCAAGGTCTGGCACGGCCGTGCAGGGTCTTCTAAGCCCCTTTTTTCATCTTTTCTTCTATAATGCTCCTTTCCTTGGCTTCTTTCATCCATCTTCTTGCTTCTAACCTCGGCTTTGTATCCATGGGCTCCATTTGGTCGTTCTTTTGAACCTAGAATCTCAACAAAAACACCAACAACCCGTGAAGCATAGGATACACAAAAATTGCATGATAATAGAGTAAAAATGAACCAAAACGCAATTTATATCAAGTAAACTAGGTTCAAAACGCCCTAAAATCGTATCAAATAGCAAGTTATCAAATCCCCCCAAGCTAAGCTTTTGCTCGTCCTCGAGCAAAACAAAAATGTCAAACCAAAGGAGGAAAACAAATTGCTAATCATCAATCCAAGGAGAGGCAACAAGGGGGAAGCATACATAAACAAATCCGCATGGTGACAACCATCATCACTTTTAGCACAAGTGAGAAGCAATTTAAACCTCTAAGTCGCCTTAGAGGACGAGTTTTTATCTCGTGAGGGTTTCCAATGAGTTTGCCCCACAACTCACGCAGTCCACAACACAACGCCAAAAATCGCACAAGTTCAATTTTTCGCCCAAGTCAACTCATCGGGATATGAGACACAAGCAAGACAAGTGAACGGCTTTCAAGAATTACCGATCATACAAATGTACACATGAGTTGGGGGTAGAGAGGAGAACTAAACAAGGTTGCACTAGGATACTTCCTTTGGCCTTTTACTAGTTCATTAGAGCACACCTAGATATTCCAAAGTTGTAATGAGCCCTCTTTTGGTTATAAAATCTCAAAATGCTAGTCCACCTCCCAAAATGCACACCCAAGGCCCCTTAATTACACTCTAACTCGGGAATTTCACAAGAAACCATAAGCAACAAATTCGACAATGTGTGGGAGGCATCCACAAGTTGACCTCTAAAGAAAAGAAAATCAAAATTTTGAGAATTTTTGGGGGAGTTTTTTTTTTTTTTTTTTCTCCCTTCTTTTCTATTTATTTATTTTTTTAATTTTTTTTTTTACATTATTGCCCTCGCCTCTTTTAACTGTGAGCGGCTCTTTCTTTATTCGAAACATGTGGCTTATTATGCCACTTATTACACATAATACAAGTATAAGCAATTCCCTAATAGAGTTTCATTTCGGGGAGGAAAGGAGGCACATTAAGGGCACAAGGGACCGCAATTTGACTCAAACATATCCTACTTTGGGCAAAATTAACAATATCCTATGCTAGACGTGCAATTGAGCATTCATCGACTTTCATTTCATATACACTAATGCAACCAGAATTAATAGACCTCTAAATGACCCCAACTCTTGCATGCACCCTTCTAAAAGAACTTTTACTCATCACTCAAGAGTCAAGCAAGCAAAACATATTAGCGTCGTCATTTGAGTTTCATCCTTGGGCAATTTTTTCATTTTTCAATATTTTTTTCGTTTTTCGATTTTTTTTTTTTTTTTTTTTGAGTAAGAAATGAAAAATTACAGCATTAGACTAGCTAAACTAAGCATAAAAAAAAAAAAAAAAAAACTATACATCTAAATGAAAAGATAAGAGAGGTATTCACAAGATAAGAAATTTGGATTTAGGGTATTGGATTTCAAAGGGAGCAAATTTGGATTTAAAGGATTTGGATGTTAGGGAAGAAGAGAATGGGAAAAACCAACATGCAAACTCAATCATGGAAACACGAAAACACAACACGAACCAATGACACATGAGAGAACACTCCCCCCCAAGCTATCATAAACATTGTCCCCAATGTTAAAGCAATGCAAGCACAAAGAGAAGGGGAGGAAGAAACTAACTCATTGGTTCGGGCCCCCTTGGGAGCTTGAGCCCCCTGGGTAGAGATGCCGGTACATAGTGCGTAAATCGCCCAACTCCGATCTGAGACCTTCGAAACTTGTTCTCATGTTGTCAAAAGAAGTCCTCATATCTTCGTTTGATCTCCTTAAGGTCTCGAATTCGGTGGTCATGCGGGAAAAATTCGCATTCATGTTGGCTACCTGCTGCTCAAAAGAGATGTATGGGTTATTTTCACCCACACCCTGATCTTGGTAACCCTCTTGGTCCCTTTGTTGGAACTCATGTTGTTGATGAAATTGCTGTTGCTGAAATTGTTGATGATGTTGATGTTGTTGAAATTGTTGATGATGTTGTTGCTGTTGTTGTTGTTGTTGGAATTGTTCCTCACCGCCTTGGGGTTGGTCATCTTCTCCACCCGGAATCCACTCAAAATCCGGCTCAAAGACCTAATTCTCGGGGTTGTAAATAACTGTGGCTTCCGGATTTGGCAAAGTTGCATAGGGGCGCCTACTTACCATCCACGTGTAGGTCCTACCCTCTTCATCTTCCTCCAACCAATGCATAGACTTTAGGGAGCGGATGTC